>NC_140181.1:109652478-109714587 GCF_963971535.1 Notolepis coatsorum | reverse complement strand
ACGATAAGATAGATATAATTAGCATTTTTCCGATAAATTCTTATTTTCGGTAAATCTTAAAAACATCGGTAAACAAACGAAATATACACTTTGACTGCCGTTTTGATAGGGTTAAGGTCTTTCTTTACTCTTGGCTACATTTGAAAAATAAAACACAACATTAAATTAATACAGTCTGTATTGATAAATCTATGATAAAAACAGCAGGGTCCCCTTATAAGGGGGACCCTACAGCGTAAAGTCTTAGACAAACGAAACACTTTGCTTTCATGAAATATTGTAAGCAACACAAATCTATTAGTGCTGAGTCTGACCTCATCTTAAATAACAAACAGCTTGTTGTAGTTAACAAAGAGAGAATTTTTTTTTTTTATTTATTATTATTTTTTTTTAATCGGTTTGAATTTATTTTCATATTCGAATCCCATGCCCATCGAACGAAGCTTCGAAGTATTTAAGACAGCCCCTAGTCGCTATGTGTTTGTTATTTTTTTTGCTAGTATGGTCGTGAAATTGGCACAACATTTTTCTCTAAGTGGTATTAAAAAGGTCATCGATTTAACTTGTTGAAACCTGCAGATATCCTGGGTACTCTCTCACCCACTCCTTACACAGAGGACGTACACACAGAACGACACACACACGACACACACAACTGAAGGAGGCTTTTCGTGATTAGAACATTAAATGTTATTTCCACTCGATGCTGCACTCGATCGGCACGGCATCGACCCCCAGAAAACAGACAGACTCTCCATTGAAATCTTTAGAAGTTGGACGACTTCCAGCAACTTCGGGGGGAGGGGGGAGGGGGGGGGGGGGGGGGGCGGAAGTGTTTGGCAAATGAGTGGCCCGCGTTTTATGATTTAGCTAATATAAAAATGCTAAAATTAAATTACATGACATGACAGACATACCGTCGCCCCGGGAGATCAAAAGTAAATTTCAGTCTGTGTTAATTTCCTGGCTGCGATATGAAGCTGGCAAAGTGTAGCGGTACGTATACACCAGCGAAGAAGAGGGAGAGAGAGAGAGAGAGAGAGAGAGAGAGAGAGAGAGAGAGAGAGAGAGAGAGGAGAGAGAGAGAGAGAGAGAGAGAGAGAGAGAGAAGCGAAGAAGCGAAGAAGCGATATCCAGCCCGACTCATTCACTCACTTAACTTAACTCACTTAATCTCTCTCTCTCGCCTCTATTTTTCACACATACACACATCTCACATGAGTTTAGTGGATGTCTGGGATGTTTGCTTGCTTATGGGTTTGTTTTTGTGTAAAACTGGTTGTAATCCTATTACGTCACGAGGAGAGGGGTAACTGGAACCCCAGCTGTGGTGTTGGGTAAGGGAGAGAGTGAAGGGACAGCTAGTTATCGTGCGTGTGAGTGGGTTTTCTTAAAACGTCTGATATTGAAAAACGTTGTCATGTCCAATAGGGGGTGGGGGGGGGGGGGGGGGGAATTGATACGTAGTAGTATCGCGATACTTTGCGTGGCGATACTGTATCGGATACAGGGACACCAAGTATCGACATTTAATTAAGAAAAATAAGAAAATTGGTATTTTTTTTCTTTTGTATAAGGAACTTGCATTGTTCATTTCAATAGCTGTAATAGTTGAGTTGCATTAAGTTAATGCATTGCATTCAGTTAAGTTGGAATATGACTGTAATACAAACAGTTCAGTTTGTCAGGTACATGCAACACAGATGACAGTGTTGACATCCGTCTGCTTGAGAAAATACCACGTTCTGCAATAAAAATTATTGAAGTGAGATGAACAGACTGAACTTTATTTTATTAGATAAAACATGTTGACAAAGTTTTACTTTGCAGTTGAAAAAAGGTAATAAATCGCAATATATCGCAATATTAACACCGCAATACTCAGCACATCGCAATATATTTAGTATCGAAATACCGTCGTGTCGTGACTCAAGTATCGTGATCTAGTATCGTATCGTGAGGCCTCTGGTGACGCCCACCCCTAATGTCCAACCTGTTAACCGTTCTATAACTGAGAAACAAGGGGTTCATCATCAGCCAGTGAACTGCAGTTTATATATGTCCATGTTGAATTGGTTGAATTGACAAGAGTTTCTGTACAGTATAGGCAGGCTTCTCGTCCATGTCAGACTCGGTGTGCGCGCGCATCAGGGAGGCAAAAAGGAACGTCACTGCGGTCGTCCGACCAGGAGCTCCTGGCAGGCGGTGCCCGGGACCAGGCTCAAAACACAAAAGGAAACTTTCGCGGTGACAGCCCCCCAAGGCTCTGGAACGCCCTCCTCCCCCTAAACATGAAAACCTCTGAACTAATTTTAAAAGGCAGCTAAAAACATACCTCTACAGGCAGGCTTTTAAAACACATAGCAGTTTTTTGTTCATGTCTTTTAGTTTTTTTGTCGTCTATTCTGTTGTTTTAGCTCATTTTTATTTATTTTTTAATCTTTTTCCCCCTCCTTTTTCCTCCGATTTCCTCCCCTCCCAATGTTAGTCGTTATGCCAATTCCCAATCCCCTTCCTGGTCGCTGCGCACTTACCCCCCACAGTCGGTCTGGGAGAGTGGAGGCTATCACATGCTTCCTCCAACACACGTCCAGCCAATCAACCGCTTCTTTTCACCTGGCAGCGCGGATTCTCACTGAGAGGGCGTAGCGTGTGGAAGGATCACACTACCGCCCCTAGATCCTATCCGCGCTTAGCAGGCGCCCCGACCGAACTGTAGGAGTCGCAGTTTACAACGACCCGGACCCACCCCGCCAGCTTCTCCCACCCTCTAATACTGCCAATTGTATTAGTGTGAACAGCCAGCCAAGCTGGTGACAACCCCGGAGCTGTGAGCTGGATTCGAACAGGCGAATCCAGCCGCTCCCGGGTTGGTGACGAATGCAATCTCTGTTACGCCACCTGACCGCCCCCTGTTTTAGCTCATTTTAATGTTTTATTCTTTCCTTCAAATGTTTCCCCCTTACTGTATTTGATTGATATATATTGATATATGTTGTTATATATTACTGTTGTAAAGCACTGTAAAGAGAAGGGCGCTATATAAATAACATTTTACTTACTTACTTTTTTTTAAATTTATTTATTATCTTTTTCCTCCTTCTTTTTCCGTTTTTCTCCCATCCCAATGTTAGTCGTTATGCCAATTCCCAATCCCCTTCCTGGTCGTTGCGCACTCTACCCCCTACCGTCGGCCTGGGAGGGCGGAGACTATCACGTGCTTCCTCCGACACATGTGTAGCCAGCCCACCGCGTCTTTTCACCTGGCAGCGCGGACTCTCACTGGGAGAGTGTAACGTGTGGAAGGGTCACACTACCCCCCTCCAGATCCTTCCCTTGCTGTGCAGGCGCCCCGACCGAACTGTAGGAGTCGCTGTTTACAACGACCCGGACCCACCCACCGGCTTCCCTCCCGCTGACTCTGCCAATCGAGCCAGTATGACGGCCGTCGGCCGGCCAAGCCGGAGGCAACGCTGACAGCCGGATTCGATACCAGTGTCTCTTGCGTTGGTGACGAGCGCTTAGTGCGCTGCGCCACCCAGCCGCCCTTACTTACTTACTTTTTACTTAATCCTGGTCAGAACAACGGGGCAGACCAGGCTACAATATATTTGCATTTGTTAGCCATGCTAGCGATCTAAACAATCAATCCATGCCAAAGCTAGATTATGTAAAAGGTGAAAGACTCACACTCACAGCCGTGCATCTTAACGTTTTTCGTTTGAGACAACCATTAGTCTGTTTTAGCGCAGCAGCTCGCGCGGGGGGAGGGGGGAACTCGAGTCACGTGACTCGGCAGGTATTGCCCGATTGGCTCAAACAATGTATGTTTATATAAACGAGAAACACGTCTATTTGTCTGTGTGTGTGTGTGTGTCTCTCTGGGTTTGATCGAGTGTGTGCAGCCTGGCTTTCCTGCCATTGTGGGGACCAAATCTCCCCCCGCAGGTGATGAATTATTGTTTTTGTCGTTGTGGGGACGTTGGCCACAAGCTAAAGGAGCTATTTGAGAAGTGGTGCATGAAGTACACGGTTCCTTTACTTAAGTGAAAGTAATATTAATAAATACCCAGATAAACGAGTACTCTAAAAGTAAAAGTCCTCCATTCAAATTCTACTTAAGTAAAAGTAGAGACATAATTTGCTATTGAATGTACTTAATAATACACCCCCCCCCCCCCCCCACAGATACGCTGGTCGCGTGAATATTAAAGGCAACTTGTGTTCAGCTTTTCTCTGATTGGCCACGACCCCACGCCGCTAGCCCGCCCCCTTTTGCCGCGAGTGCGGCAGGAACCTTCAAGTTCCCTGGTGCAAAATAAATCTGGTAGTTCGTTTATGACGTTAATTAATAATAAACACTGTTAGGACTCTTAATAATACTGTTAGGACTATCTGACTCTTAATAATAAACACTGTTAGGACTATCTGACTCTTACTAATAAACACTGTTAGGACTATCTGACTCTTAATAATAAACACCGTTAGGACTATAAACATTGTTAGGACTATCTGACTCTTAATAATAAACACTGTTAGGACTATCTGACTCTTACTAATAAACACTGTTAGGACTATCTGACTCTTACGAATAAACACTGTTAGGACTATAAACACTGTTAGGACTATCTGACTCTTAATAATAAACACTGTTACAGTGTTAGGACTATCTCGATTCATGCGTCACTACTGTAACTAGAAACTCTGGGTGTCACTGTACATCAGTGTGGAACTGTAAGCTGTAATGTTATGCGTTATTTCGCGTTTTTAACGTCATAAACCAACGCACTACCAGATTCACTCGTCACTGTACATCAGTGGAGGCTGCTTGCTGAAGCGCCAGCGGGGCGATGCGGTGGTTAGTCCCCGGCTTCCGTGCGCCGCCGCCGGCTTGACTCGGTCCAGCTCCAGCAGCAGCGGCCGTGCTCCGTTGTAGAAGCCCTTCAATGACAGAGCTCTCATATTTTGCGAATGCATAAACTATATCTTAAATTATGGCTATGTGTCTAATATGGCTGTCGCTTATCAATGACTTCGCGACAGCCATATTAGACACATAGCCATAATTTAAGATATAGTTTATGCATTCGCAAATATGAGAGCTCTGTCATTGAAGTGGGTGGTGGCAGTGTAACAGCGTTCACCCTGATGTAAAGTAGCGATTTTTATTGTTTTGTCATGACAAACCAATTACATAAGCTGGCTCTAATATTTGCGAATACAACAGCGTTCACCCTGATGTAAACAAAACAAGTCATTGGGAAGTGGCGCAACTCTCTGCCGCGCGGTCACGTGGCCGTGTGGCCAATCAGAGAAACGCTGAACGAAAGGCTGAACACAAGTTGGTTGCCTTTAATATTCACGCACCCTCCCTGGTCACCGCTCGTCTCTCTCACCTGTAAGATCTTGTCCCCGGCCAGAAGGCCGGCGCTCTGGGCGGGGGAGTCGTCGTCCACGGCCCTGATGAACTGGCCCGGTTTGGTCTTCTCGCTGTGCAGGTTGAAGCCGAAAGCGTTCGCTCCCTTCTTCATGTGGCAGAGGCGCGGCCGCAAGCAAACCACCTTCTCCTCCTCCTGAAAAAACACCAGAGGAGACGACATGTTAAAGTCTGCGATGTACCGATAATAAGTTACTTATAACCCGTCGGAGACGAGGGCGTCCGCTTTGGAATTCAAAATAATAACCTGAAAACCACAAGGTCTTCCCTCTAGAAAAGGAGAGAGATAGCAGAGCCGTCAGAGACAGCAGACAGGGGGCGCCAGAGTGTGCGAACCACGTAATGCGCTGCGTCGCAACACGGCCGACCCGGGTTCGATTCCCGGACCCGGCGTTCTTTGCCGAATGTCTTCCCCCTGCTCTGTCTCCCGTTCCTCCTCTCTCTCTCTCTCTCTCTCTGTCTCTCGCTCGCTCTACCGGACTGCCCGGTAGTAAAAACCCAATAGAAATCTAAAAAAAACATTTAGAGACAGCAGGCAGATGTAGACTTACGATCTACCCATCAAACGGTCCTTAACCTCACACACACAGATTACGGTTAAAAAGAGTAGTTACCATTGTTTTTTTTGGAGAGATTCAAAAACGCTAGCCCTGGTCAAACGCCCTGCAGTGATGTCCTGAAGTAAGGGTTGTTGTGAGAGTGAGCGACTTCCCTTTTCGTCTAGTACTGTACACCGATAGCGGCCGTGTTGGCAATGAAAACGTCAAGCGAGGCTTAAAAAAGCAGAAGAGACAGACAACGGAAGGAGTGATGAAACAAAGGAGGAGAAAACAGTGGAGAGCGCTACTCAAATATATCGTGTGTGTACAACATAAGACTGTATGGTGTGTAGGAAGGAAAATTCTTAAGATTAGATTAAAATGTATCGTCATCATTCATGCAGCACAAGTACAGTACAACGAAAATAAGTTTGGCATCCAACCAGAGTGCAAATGTAGCAGTAAAGTGCAACAGTAATAGACAATGTACAGGTGGTTAAATTGGGTACACTACAAAATATACAAGTTAGTATTACTGAGTCTAGTGCTAATCAGATGCATGTACAGTGTATTATATAAATAGAGACGGTATGACTACTACTACCAAGTAGGGCTGACCCCTATTAATCGATTAGTCGACTAATTGGTCGAAAGGAGCCGTAGTCGACTACCCAACCTCTTAGTCGAATAGTAAAAAAAATAAAAATAAAAAATATAATTTTTTTTTTTTTTATCATTCTTTCCAAAAGAAAAGAGGCCTAGAAGCGTGGCTAACGCTAATGGCACGCATACCAGAGGATAACTGCCTAAGAAAACAGGCACAGAGGCACTGAAAGAGGATTTCACCATCTAATGAACACACTAGACTAGACAAATATCAAGATGTATCCATCAGTGGACCAATTGCATGCTTTTGCAGAGGACAAGAAGCCTTCAGTCGACTCCTTCAGACATTAAGCTTCACCCCCCACAGCCCAAATGGAATGATAAAAAAATAAATAAAAAATGTAATTTTTTTTCTTCTTTTTTTTAAATATACTTTATTTTTTTTTAGTCGACCAATAGTCGACTAACGGAACATTTTGGCCAATCATAGTCGACCATCCAAATCCTTAGTCGGGGACAGCCCTACTACCAAGCATTCCTCAAGCATTTAGCCTCAAGTTAAAGTATGGTATGAACCTGAATGGGGACACGTCTTTAACTAAGCTCTCTCTGTGTGTGTGTGTGTGTGTGTGTGTGTGTGTGTGTGTGTGTGTGTGTGTGTGTGTGTGTGTGTGTGTGTGTGTGTGTGTGTGTGTGTGTGTGTGTGGGGGGGTGTGTCCAAGCTACCACTGACCTCACATCCTATGTCCTATAGTGTGGGCTAATCCCGCCGCAGACAGGGGCTATGCCCGAGTTAAGTATTTAAGCCCTCTTACGCACTTCTCAATTACTGATTAATCACAAGGGCTACGTTTTCTGGTGGGATGCACTAAGAGGCTGAGAGACGATATGCCATTTGGAAGAATCAATAAATCGGGGACCAAATTATCAATAAATATCGATATTTCTATTAGTATTAAAAAATTATTATAAGAAAATGATTTAAACAACAAACTTATGTTTATTTTTGCAGCAATTCTTTTGTCGTTGCCGCCATCTTTAGTGTTACAGATTTCCCCGTTCAAAACCACCACAGTGATCCTTCTCATGTTACGGTCGCTGGTCTCTGGATGTGATGGAGGAGTGCGCTGCATATTGAATGCACTGAACTTGCATGAAATGGGGATGTTTTAACTTATTTTTATTATATATATTTTTTTTTAACATATGCAAATATATCGATATGTGATGCCACTTATCGATATCACGCAGTTATCGATAATTATCGATACGTGGTCTCAGCCTTAGAATACAGATGGGCTAGATCCACAAAGAATGGATTGCACGGAGCAAGTTGCACCCTTACTTACAATTCACAATGAATTGAAAAGGGGGGAGCCTGATGTAAACAAGACGAAAGTCTTTCTCTGGTCTGCATCCCCTTAACAATTGTGTGTATTGAGCCGTACTGTATTCTACCCATTCTGCAATCTGTTAAATAAAATTTTCATTCAATCAATCACTGTGCAGATTGATTGATTGAATCAATGTGTCCCTTACACACAACCCCCCCCCCCCCCCACCTAAATGGGGCGGAATGTTTGGCAGGAGGGTGTTGTTTTGAAGACGATCATTAAATTGAACTTTAGAGGATAGAAACGGGGGGGGGGGGGGGGGGGGTCACGTTGAACTAAATAATCGGCTAATAGAGATAAGAATGATATTTACAGCCCTGGTGGAATTTAAACCGTCAGAATGTTTTTAAGAAGAAAGAGAGAGATAGCTTATCTTGCCACCTCAAATAAGAGTATGATAAAAGTAGAAGCGTCTCACTTTCGTAACAAGGGACACTAGGGCTGTCTTAAATACTTGGAAGCTTCGAAGCTTCGTTCGATGGGCATGGGATTCGAATATGAAAATAAAATTCGATTATGTAAAAAAAAATATATATATGAATATATATATTTTTTTTTTCAAAATCAACTCTGCCTCTCTTTGTTAACTACAACAAGCAATGCTGTTTGTTATTTAAGACGAGGTCGGACTCGGCACTGAACACATTTGTGTTCATTGTGCTGCTTTTATAAAGCCTCAAATGACGGCTTACAATATTTCATCAAAATGTAATTTTTTTTTTATTTAAAAATTTATTTCGAAGCTTCGAATTAAAATCGAATCTCGGCCCCGAAGCTTCGAATTCCAAAAAAGAAAAAAACGAAGGTCAGCCCTAAGGGACACAGACACAGACACACAGAAGATATCTTTAGTGGCATGTTCGCTCAATGGGCATTTGGATCAGTCAGCTGAGGCGAATGAGAGCCGTATAATCCATTTAGCCGCACGGCGCGGGGCAGGGAGGAGGATGTGTCCCGGGCTCAGGAGACGGAGAGGCGGCCACCTCTCTCCCTGTGGGAATCTACAGACAATCTGAGACGGGGAGGAGGAGGACGGAGATGCCTCCTTCGCTTACCATCTGCATAAATCTCCCCCCTCTCTCTCCGTCTCATATCCATAGCCTGTTCTCAATCTCGCACACCACAAGACACATATAATAATAATAAGCCCCTTTCGCACATCATGCACCGGACTCCTGACCTTAACTGCACGTTCATCGGAGGGAGGGGCTGTAGAGACATACACAGTATGTGCAAATTAGTTTACCATTCAGAGTGGGACGACGTTCTCCGATCTCTAGCGCCCAAACAGGAAGTAAACTAACCAGCGCTAAGTTTTATTTAGTGGGATGTCGAGTTACATGCTACTAGTTAAATAAACATGTTGTCGATCCTCCGTACACGGGGACCGAGGAGGTCGGCCACTTTTTCCAACCTTCCCGCGTCATCATGCCCATCGCTCTAGTACCCAGACGCCTCCTCTAAAACCAAGCGCAGTATCTTTTAGTCTCCACACGTGCGAACGTGCCAAGCGCCCGTAGTACCCCCGATTCCCTGCGCCGCAGTTGTCCAGAGTTCATGTGCAAAAAGAGGCAAGTCCTCGTGAGGTTGCGGAGGGGAGAGAGGGAGGGAGGGAGGGAGGGGAGGGGGGGGGGGGTGTAGGGGGTTGACAAGCACCTCCAGGGTGGCTGGCCGGAGATCAGGGGAGCTCAGAGCTCTCTCTCCCCGGGACAAAGTCCATCATTGTCGGCCACCGTGGGGCACAGAGAGACCCCCCGAGGAGCGGCCTGGGCGCGCTGACAGGAACAGGAGGAGGAGGAGGAGGAGGAGGAGGAGGAGGAGGAGCGCCAGGCTGAGCTTCTCCTCCGTCAGCTCCTACGCTTTAGGGGTTAAAGGGCCCTCTGTTGGAAGTGACAACAACACACATTAAGCAAGTGTGCCGTTACTTAACGTACGTCCGTCTGCCCGTTTGTTACATCGTCCACGACGTCTTGCCTCGTTCCGTCTCAGCATGTTCACCTGTATTCCGTATTCTCCCGTCCTACTCTGTATCCCCCCCCCCCCCCCCACTTGTGCCGATAGCAAAATTGTGTATTTTAATAGCCCTTAACCACGCCGCCCGTTATACTTAAATACCGTTCATAATTATGCTCTTAAAATGCCTCTCTCTCTCTCTCTATTTAGTATTTACCATCTGAAATTACTCATAAAGAGCTGTTACCCGGGGGGGGGGGGCGTCACTAATCTGCATGGCATGTCATTAATACAAACTCCCTCATTCAGCCCTCCCAGCGGGCATCTCTCTCTCTGGACGTGGCAGCAGCTGTTCTCTCCGCACTCGCTCTCTCTCTCTCTCTCTCTCTCCCTCTCTCTCTCTCTCTCTCTCCGTCCCGTTTCCTGTGAGCTTCCTCTGGTCCCCTAGCAGCGGGTTTTTGTTGTTTGCTGAAGAAGCAGAGACTCGCAGGGTAAACAAACACACAGGGACACGGGTCTCTCTGCCACTCCGTAAGAAAACAAGCTAACAGTGGAGAGAGACGGAGAGGCTCCACGTTAACGCTTTCACTACCACACTGCAAAGGGTTAACGCTTTCACTACCACACTGCAAAGGGTTAACGCTTTCATTACCACACTGCAAAGGGTTAACGCTTTCACTGCCACACTACAAAGGGTTAACGCTTTCATTACCACACTGCAAAGGGTTAACGCTTTCACTACCACACTGCAAAGGGTTAACGCTTTCATTACCACACTGCAAAGGGTTAACGCTTTCACTACCACACTACAAATAGTTGACACGCTTTCATTACCACTCTACAGAGAAGGTTAACGCTTTCATTACCACACTGCAAAGGGTTAACACTTTCATTACCACACTGCAAAGGGTTAACACTTTCATTACCACACTGCAAAGGGTTAACGCTTTCACTACCACACTGCAAAGGGTTAACGCTTTCACTGCCACACTGCAAAGGGTTAACGCTTTCACTCCCACACTGCAAAGGGTTAACGCTTTCACTACCACACTACAGAAGATTAACCTTTCACTACCACACTACAGAAGGTTAACCTTTAACTAGAACACTAAAGAAGGTTAACCTTTTACTACCACACTACAGAAGGTTAACCTTTTTTAAGGCGTACACATTAAGACCATTGACAACATGGTTTGATCCCCAAGCATTAGTATCCTGGAGAAAATTAGAAGAAAACATAGTAGCCCCACATAGACTGAAGGACATAGCATACACTAAAATACCAATCAAGCACTGTGAACGGAAATTTGGCCCCATAATTACTCATGCGATCCGGATATGGCGTGAAACACAAAAAAATATCCTAACCCACATAAATGGCACAATCATACTCCCTTATTCAACAACAATGCACTCTTAATTGAAAAACGACCTATAAGATTCCCTATATGGGAAGAGCAAGGCATACACTCATTAGGGGATGTTTTTAACAAACAGGGTTTTTGTAGTTATGGAGAAATATGCAAGACATTTTATCTCACCAAGTCCACATGGCTTTTTTACATACAGTTACGGCTATGTTTGAAGTCTCACAGTGTTCCATTAGACATACCAATTGAACACCACAGATACCACAAATTCTTCTATGAAAGAGAGACATCGAGAGGTTTTGTTTCAGATTTTTATCATCAATTACTAACGTCCTCGTATGAAACCCTCCAACTAGACTCTGTCTGGAGGAGGGATATACCAGACCTGGAAAGTGACTTTGATTGGCAAGGAGCCTGGGCAAATGTCCGACTTACATCAAGGAACCCGGACCATCAACAAATCAATCTTAACTATATTCACAGGACATACTTGACTCCTATAAGACTGAACAGAATGGGTCTTAAACAAGACTCCAAATGCTCCCAATGTACAAATGGGGACGAAGGGACATTTATGCACATGTATTGGGACTGCCCACCAGTTAAGATATTCTGGAAAGATGTGACCCAACAATTATCAAAACTCGTATCTTGGAATATACCTGTACACCCCTCTGTATTACTATTGAATGATGTTTTTGAGTTTGCAGTACATCCACAGCTAAAGAGATTGGTTTTATCGGGTATCACAGTGGTTAAAAAGCTGATAGCATCACGCTGGTTTCAACCGGAAAAAATGTGCCGGAAAGTTTGGTTTCTTACATATCTCGATGTGATTTATCAAGAAATATCTACAGCAAGAATTCTGGGTCTCAATGAATCCAAAATGACAATGTGGTTAGAAGTGGTGGAGAGAATAAAAGATAGCTTATAATGGTAGTGTCTGGTTAGGAGCGAGGGATAATGGAGGTACTATCCAAAGAGGGGTCCGGGAGGGGGGGGTTCGAGCTGGAGCATATGTGTGTAAGTTTTTAGATAACAGGTATTAGGGGTATATCCTGTATAAGACATTGGTATAAATGGTAATTTCGTTGGATATACACTGTGTATTAATGCTTGTGTATCTTATCGTGTGTTGTCATGTTTGTTTATGTGTTTAAAAAATAAAATAAAAAAGAAGGTTAACCTTTAACTAGAACACTAAAGAAGGTTAACCTTTCACTACCACACTACAAAGGGTTAATGCTTTCACTATCACACTACAGAAGGTTAACCTTTCACTACCACACTACAAAGGGGTAATGCTTTCCCTACCACACTACAGAAGGTTAACCTTTCACTACCACACTACAGAGACGGTTAACTGTCTGTAGTGTGGTAGTGAAAGGGTTAACCTTATATAGTGTGGTAGTGAAAGGGTTAACCTTATATAGTGTGGTAGTGAAAGGGTTATGGGAGGCGTTTTGTTTTCATGACGTACAAATGTGTTGACGTAACAGTCACCAGCATAACACGTTGAAAAGGCACCTGCACCAGGTGTGTTGTGAGATATTTGAAGCAGAAAGCATCAGTATTTGTTACTAACGCTAGTGGAAGTCTATGGGGCATGAAGCGAAGAAAAAATATATACACGCTTGCGTGCATTTCCATTGGCAATGTTAACACATGCTGACAATTTCTGTCTCCGGTTCTGTCTCAAAAACTAAAACACAGGTTCAAATGCTAATAGCTCCTAATTAGGGATGTTCGATATTGGCTTTTTTACCGATACCGATATACCGATATTGTCCAACTCTTAATTTCCGATACCGATATCAACCGATACCGATATATGCAGGGTTCCCCCCCCCCCCCCAAAAAACGTAATAATTTCAGGTAATTAACATTACATATCTCTTGTCGTGTAATTAACACAACATTATGCATACTTTTGACAATAAATAAAATTATAATTTGTTCTTACTTGCTTGCCTGGGTAAATAAATGTAAAAAAAAATATATATATATATATATTTTTTTTTTAAACCGATATTTTCCGATATCACATTTGTATGCCAATATCGGTAGGCCGATAATATTGGACATCCCTACTCCTAATAGTTTGTGAGAAATAAATGGCTTGTAATTTAATTTACTCTAAATTAGATTTATTGAAAATTAAGACTACTTGAAGACGGCACAACCTCTGCCTTGGTCTCTAGTCTTCGCTCTCTCTGCTTTATACCGTTCAGCTTGTGAGCCGTGAGCCTCAGGCAGGAAAACCACAAATTAGTACTGCGGCACAATGGCATCTGTTCAGGAGCCCACAGCAGCATCGAGATGACCTACATCTCCCTCGCATCGAGCGGCCCAAAGTCACTATATAGTCCTATATTTCAGTGAATATAGGATATTGCTATTATTTATAAAATGACAGAGTTTTGGTTTGATATCACACTTTACATTGCCACGAAGACCAATGTGATGCATATCATTTAACCTCTTTAACAGGCCTGGACATTTTTGCATAAAACGCCTGTCGATTGGACACTGAAAGCAAATTGGATGCTATTTGAAAGGAAAGGCCTCTTTTGAAAAGGAAACACTCTGTATTTTCTTACACAACAGGAAGAGTCACTTTGAGTGCTATTGTCATAGAGTTTGAGGTTTGAACACACTGAAATAAAGTTTTTTTCCAATGTGATGCACATCATTTAAGATCCCTGGGGGATTGGGAAGGTGAATTTACACAGGCAGATGTTTACAAATCCCTTATGTGATTGCTTAAGAACGATAACGTGGTAATTTCTTCCATGTCGGCCTGCCCCAGCTGACATGTGTAGATAACCATCTTTCAGAGAAGGCATTTATCCATGTCTCCATCTAGATGGAGCGACAGTGACTCTGGAGGTGTTAGTTTGATGTGAAAACAAAATGCATGTTATGGTGAATATTATATGGTTGTAATCTCATAACATTTAGTAGGATCTCTCTTCTACTAGTAATCTCATAAGATTTAGTAGGATCTCTCTTCCACTAGTAATCTCATAACATTTAGTAAAATTCCTCTTCTACTAGTAATCTCATAAAATTTTGTAGGATTCCTCTTCTACTAGTAATCTCATAACATTTAGTAAGATTCCTCTTCTACTAGTAATCTCATAACATTTAGTAGGATCTCTCTTCCACGAGTAATCTCATAACATTTAGTAGGATTCCTCTTCTACTAGTAATCTCATAACATTTAGTAGGATTCCTCTTCTACTAGTAATCTCATAACATTTAGGAGCCACAGAACAACTGCGTCTGCATTTGATCTCGTCTTGTCGATGGTGTAAAATGAATTAGGTATATTGTTAGTAAGTTAGCCATGTAATAAGCGGGATAATGTATAGCTATACTCGGTCATTGTCGCAAAATTATTTACCTTCACTACGACAATTTTGCGACAATGACCTCATAGCTATACATTATCCCTTACATATGTACTTAGGCTAGCCAGAAGATTTTGATATTCATGCAATTTAGTTTGTGTGGTGTGTTGCAACAATAAATAACAAAATGTTCTAAAGAAAAAAGAAAAAGAAAACGCTATTACAGAGAGAGTTAAGTACCGAAAAAAAGGTTCCGTTGGGTAGAGATACCGAATTCCAGGAACCGGTACCGGTTCAAAATGTGAAAGGTACCCAATCCTAATGCAACCCAGGTGATATTTCACCCACCCGAGTACATTTTTCGAAAAGTTTCATACCGAGTTCGTCATCTCCCAGAAATGCTGAGACCACGTTCCATTCCATCATCTGCTCCACTCCCTCCTTCCATCATTCATGGGCACATGAACAGCAGCAGTCCTTTATGGTGCAACTCCCATCCCTCAACCAACCAACCCCCACAAACCCGCTTGAAGGCGACCACACCAAGTAAACTGGCAATCTGTGGGGAGCACTGCGTTGTTCAGTGTTTGCAGTGATGGGAATTACGGCTCTTTGAAGAGAGACGGATCTTTTGGCTCCGTTCCTTTCCAGGAATGACTAATCATTCTCTCTTTTTTTTTTTTAGGGGGCTGGGTTACTTGGTTTATCAGTCTTGAATCTAAATCTATGCTTTATCCGCAGAATAATCACTAGGATAATGGTAAGATAAGATTTGGATCAGATTTGGATCAGATTCAAACTTTAGATACTTAAAGCCCCTGGACACAAAGCCTCAAACCGTTAAAATGTATGATATCCAACATCAGTGTGGTATTAAACGTCCACCAAAGTGTGAATGAAAAGGTATAGGTCTATCTTAAGGTGAGAGGTCATCCCAAAACAGTCCCTAAATTAAGTAATCTGAAAACGTTCCAGATTCGTTCTTACAGTAAAGAAAACAAACACTTATATCCGCATTATAGAACGCAGAGGGGCTAAATAGATTGTAAATTAATCATGCTTGTTGCAATGTTAAATGCAGAATTTTGCGCTTGGATCGAGAGACACCACCACGACTGTGAAGTGAACGATTCAATGTCGCAGTTTTCGGAATTCCACCCTCTGGCTGAAATAATAACGGCTCCCACACCAAGTATGACTCGGCTCCCTTCGTTCGTACCAAAGAGCCATTCAAAAGAGTCGGATCGTTCGCAAACGTCACATCACTAAGTGTTTGTGGATGTGCTTTGTCACAACATGATTGATCTCGTCATCTTTGGCGAGAGTTCCCTGAATGAGAAGAGTTGAACGTCAAAGGTTAAAGTTTTTTACCGTTCCGTGTACAGATCAATGCCACATCCGCTAGTTTACTCTGGTATCCAGCAAAACATGTCTTCCGATTTAGGCCTATCCAGTTCCTATAGCTCTGGTTTCCAAGCTAGCTTGCATACGTTCCATGGGTTTGACGTGGCAGGCTAAGAAGGAAGGTAAAGTCGAGGCTAGGGCGGAGCTACCTATAGGCGACACAGGCGGTGGTTAATGTGCCAGGTCCGGCCCCGTTCATCAGTCATGATTTAATGCATTAAAAAGCCTTTCAAAAATGTTATCTTCACAGAATAGGCCCGTGTAGATCACGTTAATGTTAAAGAGTTTCTAGGCAAGTGGGGCGGCTACGTGGCGTAGTGGGCAAGGCGCTCGCCACAAAATCTGGAGACGCTGGGCTTGCCTGTTCGAGCCCAGCGCTCCACATTGCTTTCAGTTTAGCTGGTCGTCCGTACTAATACACATTGGCCGTATTAGGGGGTGGGAAACTGATGGGTGGGGATCGGGCGTTGTGGACAGCGACTCCTACAGGTCGGTTGGTGCGCCTGCGCAGTGGAATCAGGAAGTGTCGGGGGCAGCGTGAGCCTCCCACGCGTTACTCCTCGCCACTGAGAGATCGAGCTGCGCAGGTGAAAAGATGCGACTGCTGTTACCTCAAGTACCGGAGGGGACTTGTGCTATGTATGACTTAGTCCACATTGCAGCCGGCTTGTGGGAGGCAAGAAACAGCGTCCGTGACAGGGGAGGGTTGAATTGGATGATACGAAATTGGGATGGGAGAAAATATAGAAAATGGGAGAAAAAGTGGATAAAAAAAAAATCGTTTCTAGGCAAGTCAACTTCCTTGTTGCATGTAATCATCAAAGTCATGCACTTGTCCTAATAAACTAACCTACACTGTAGCACTCAACACTTTGATGAACATTGTTACTCTCAGCTGATAAGAGTTGTGCCCTTCCTTCCTGATGACTTGTCGTACAGAACTTGTAAGTCCCTTTGGATAAAAGCGTCAGCTAAGTAGGGATGGGTACCGAATTCGGTACTTTTAAAAAGGTACTTACCAAAACACGTTGGTACTACAGAGTATTTATATTTTTTTATGATTTCTTTTGCCTTTTTTCTTTTTTACTTTTTTATGTTCATGTCAACGTTCACACGCACACCTAGGATTTGACTTGATTCAACAACAAAGCAGTCGGGGCAATGGCAAGCCGAAAACGGTCGAAAGTGTGGTTATTTGAAGTTTGGATTTATTTTTTTCGTAACCGAGGTAGGTAGATTACATTTTTAGAGACTAAAGTACAGAAAAAAGGTACCGTTGGGTACCGGTATCGATTCACAGGTACCGGTACCGTATCGGTTCAAATGTGAACGGTACCCATCCCTACCTACAGCTAAGTGACCAAATGTAAATGTAATCATGTCACCCTGGCCTGGAGCCGCAGCTCCGCACCCGTTTCTTAGAATAATAATGTTCAACTTGAGAAAGGCCAGAGGATCACCGTGGATCACTAAGCCCACACCTCGACAGAACACACTCTGGAATCAACTGGCTCCATGCTCACACATCTCATGCCAAAAAAATCATGCAAGAAGCACCGACAATACAAAAGACCAATAATGTTGACAATGGAACACAGCTATCATATTACCTTTAACCATAAAGGTAACTCATTGTACAACTACGGTAATCATATTAATTGAATGATTCACTGGCTACGTCCAATATAACAAGTCTGTAAAAAGAAATCTACATAATTTCGTAAGTGCGGCTTTGGATAGAAGCGTCAGCTAAAATACCAAATGTAAATGCTGATGTGAGTTAAAGTTATTTTCAGAGTCACATTTTTCTCTCCGACTCTGTAATTAGTTACCGGAACTTCTAACCAAACTGGTTCTAACTCATTCAGCTCCAGTTTAGCTAAATAAATATTGTTTGCATTTTATGTCTGAACTCGGCTGCAACTCACTTCCTGTCGGTGTGACGTGTGTTTAATAAAGACAGAAGGGTTAACCCTTTCACTACCACACTAGAAAGGGTTAACCCTTTCACTACCACACTAGAACGGGTTAACCCTTTCACTACCACACTACAGACGGTTAACCCTTTCACTACCACACTACAGACGGTTAACCCTTTCACTACCACACTAGAAAGGGTTAACCCCTTCACTACCACACTACAGACGGTTAACCCTTTCACTACCACACTAGAAAGGGTTAACCCTTTCACTGCCACACTAGAGGCGGTTAACCCTTTCACTACCACACTAGAAAGCGTTAACCCTTTCACTACCACACTACAGACGGTTAACCCTTTCACTACCACACTAGAAAGGGTTAACCCTTTCACTACCACACTACAGACGGTTAACCTCCTGTAGTGTGGTAGTGAAAGGTTAACCTTTGGTAGTGGCAGTGAAAGGTTAATCTTCGGTAGTGGTAGTGAAAGGTTAACCGTCGGTAGTGTGGTAGTGAAAGGGTTCAAGTGGGGGGGGGGAAAGTCCCTATACTGCTTCCTACATGACGACCATAACTCATAACGACGGGTGTCATTTGAAACATGTTGGCAGAAACCCAACAGGTACTGTATAGAACAAGGCATGACCCTCCACAGAACGCCACGGCGTATATCATCATCACCGACTGCTCTGAAGGGTGAATCATACGGACGGTGTTCAAACAGCTCAGTCAACACACACAACGTAATAATGGCGTCGGCAGCAGCGAGAACAGACACACGCCTGTCCGATGAAGACGATAATATCCGCCTTTGTATTTACTGCCTGGGTACGTGATGATGAGTCAACATGGCACATACAGTAGAGACCTCAGTATCACTCGGCCTCCTATCAGGGGGGAACTCCCGTCTTACCGTGTTCTGTGGACGACGACGACAGTGCCGGTATTGGTATCGGTATCGGCCGCCGATATCAGTAAAATAGCTGGATCGGGTATTGGTAAAAAAATATATATATATCGGATTTTAAAACAATAATAATAATAATTATAAGAAATAACCATTCAGTACATTTATATCTATGTGTTAATTTGTTACATTTAGTTTCACTAAGGTCGCTTTCACACAGGGGCTGTTTGGTCCGGACTTTCGGACCAGAATTCGATAGTCCGGTTTTTCGGGTTTGTGTGAATGCGTGTCGAACTCGGTTCGCGGACCAAACAGGCGAACTCTGGTCCGCCTGAAAACGTCGGTCTCGGTTCGCTTCATCGGACCAAACGCGAACCAAATATAGGAAGTGATTATTATTACCACTGCTCGCAGCACTCACTGCAAAACAAGCACACTGCATCTATCTATCTATCTATCTATCTATCTATCTATCTATCTCTCTATCTATCTCTCTATCTATCTATCTAACTGTGCATCTTGGGAAGAAGGAAGAAAAAACGCGGCTTATTATTATTACCGAGGCGCACGGCATTGGATCAATGGATCAATGCCACGTCAATACTATTATTACCTTACCACTGCTCGCAGCATTCATTCACTGCAAAACAAGCACACTGCATCTATCTCTCTATCTATCTATCTATATATCTGTGCATCTTGGGAAGAAGGAAGAAAAAACGCGGCTTATTACATTATTAATAAAACAGCTACTTGTGGGCACTCATAAAAACAACGTGGTGTTTAGCGAGAGGATGGTGGTAATGTGCTTCAATGGAACAATGGATCAATGCCATGTCAAAACTCGCCTCCGCTGATCTGGAGGGCT
The DNA here is from genome assembly GCF_963971535.1 of Notolepis coatsorum. NCBI lineage: Eukaryota > Metazoa > Chordata > Actinopteri > Aulopiformes > Paralepididae > Notolepis > Notolepis coatsorum. Next base: position 109,694,836 of record NC_140181.1, on the reverse strand, counting down.
CGCAGACACACAGACACACACACACACGGGCTCGCAGCCACACACACATTGCCACTGTCCAATAGACAAGCGCCCTTTTTGACCGCGTGACATTGTTCAGAAGGTCTCGGTCCGCATGACAGATTTCTATGTGAACGCAGGCGAACCAAATGAAGAATGCAACAATGTTGCAACTTCACCACCAGAACCGCACCGAGTCCACCAAAACTATATGTGAAAGCGACCTAAGTTAGGAAAGTGATGTTTTAAGTCGAGCCTGATGTTGCCTTGTTGCACAAAAGAATGATCCCAGTCTCTTCCACACACTGAGTGACAGTGAAGCATACAGTTTATAAATTGAATGAATGAAGTTTATTTTCTGTCTTTGTTTACAACAAATCAAAAACACACTTGTGATCCTTTACAATTCTTAAAAACTAAATATATTTTAATATAAAATTTAAAAAAAAACATGGATTAAATAAGAAATTTGTAACTTTTTGGGAAAAAACATTTGGACAATGGGTATCGGATCGGTATCGGTATTGGCCTGATACCCAAACCCAAGTATCGGTATCGGTATCGGGACTGAAAAAGTCGGATCGGTGCATCCCTACCAAAAATACAGGAAGTGTTTTCACCGAATACTCCGATGGCGCTCCACCCTGGAGACTCATCAACTGACTCATCATCACAACAAACCCTGATCCTCCTGTTCTCTGGACGAGTTAATGATGACCGGCCGCGAGCCACAGAGTTAATGATGACCGGCCGCGAGCCACAGAGTTAATGATGACCGGCCGCGAGCCACAGAGTTAATGATGACCGGCCGCAAGCCACAGTTTAATGATGACCGGCCGCCAGCCACAGAGTTAATGATGACCGGCCGCGAGCCACAGAGTTAATGATGACCGGCCGCGAGCCACAGAGTTAATGATGACCGGCCGCGAGCCACAGAGTTAATGATGACCGGCCGCGAGCCACAGTGCATATAGTGCACAAAGTCCTTCAGCCAATGGCCGCCTGCCCGGTCATCCGGACGGCGAGTCAGTGAACGCTCAATTTAGCAGCTGCTCCCGACTGATTAGAGAGTGGGGGGGGGGGGGGGGGGGGGGTGCTGGGGAGGGCCTGTAGCTCAGAGACACAGAGCACCTGGGGGGGGAGAGAGAGGGAGAGAGAGACAGAGAGAGGTTAGAGGTGGAGAGGGAGAGAGAGACATACGTTAGAGATGGAGAGACAGAGAGAGGTTAGAGATGGAGAGAGAGACAGACAGAAAGAGAGAGAGAGGTTAAAGGTGGAGAGAAAGCGAGAGAGACAGAAAGAGAGAGACAGAGAGAGGTTAGCGGTGGAGAGAAAGAGAGAGAGACAGAAAGAGAGAGAGGTTAGAGGTGGAGAGAAAGAGAGAGAGACAGAAAGAGAGAGAGGTTAGAGGTGGAGAGAAAGAGACAGAGATGTTAGAGATGGAGAGAAAGAGGTTAGAGTTGGAGAGAGGTTAGAGATGGAGGATAAATAGAGAGAGAGAGAGAGAGAGAGAGAGATGAATTGAAAATGGGGGACCCTGATGTAAACAAGACGAAAGTCTTTCTCTGATCTGCATCCCCTTAACAAGAGAGAGAGAGAGAGAGAGAGAGAGAGGGAAGTTAGATATGGAGATAGGGGGAAAGAGAGGTTCAATATGGAGAGAGAGAGACAGAGGTTAGATATATATATATATAGAGAGAGAGAGAGAGAGAGAGAGAGAGAGAGAGAGAGAGAGAGAGAGAGAGAGAGAGGTTATATATATATAGAGATGTTAGATACAAAGAGAGAGACAGACCATCAGAATTAAAAGGAACAATCACGTAAATAAACAATTGTGCAAAATAGAGGACTCTCTAAGCTCTAACTCCTTCTGGGACCACTGGAACTCATTGAATAAAGATAAGCCGGAAGAAATGGCTATCCAAGATGGGGATGTTTGGACAAACCACTTCACATCACTCTTTACAACTGTACCCCTAAATACAAAAACGGAAACCAGCCAGATATGTGAAAAATTACAAAAATGGGAAAATATCATAAAGGATAATCAAAACCCTTTAGACTTCCCAATCACAGAACAAGAGCTGAAATCAAAACTCCAGTGCCTTAAAGCTAGAAAGGCCTGTGGTACAGATGGCATATTAAATGAAATGATTAAACACAGCTCTGAAAAATTCCAATTGGCTATTTTAAAATTATTCAATCTGACACTAAATCTAGGCTATTTTCCTGATGTCTGGAATGAAGGACTCATAACCCCAATTTTCAAGAGTGGAGATAAACATGACCCAAAAAACTATAGGGGTATCTGTGTGACGAGTAATTTGGGCAAACTTCTATGTAGTATCATCAACACCAGACTCATAGAATTCCTTACAGAACACAGCGTTCTAAGTAAAAGCCAAATCGGATTCTTACCAAATTATCGTACCTCTGACCATATATACACTCTTAAAACCCTAATTGACATTCACGTAAAACAGAACAAAAACAAAATATATTCCTGCTTTGTCGATTTTGAAAAAGCCTTTGACTCAATTTGGCACAAAGGTCTTTTCTTCAAAATTCTAGAAAGTGGTGTTGGAGGAAATACATATGACTTGATCAAATCCATGTACACAAAAAACAGATGTGTTGTTAGAATTGGAAATAAAAGAACAAATTTCTTCACCCAGGGTCGCGGAGTCCGCCAGGGGTGCAATTTAAGCCCAACATTGTTCAATATATATATAAATGAATTAGCAAAGTTATTAGAACTTTCTACTGCACCCGGTCTGACTCTGCACGATACCAATGTAAAATTACTGATGTACGCAGATGATCTGGTTCTGCTGTCAGCCACTAAAGAGGGTCTACAACAGAACCTAGACATCCTCCACCAGTTCTGTCAGACATGGTCTCTGAACGTAAACATGAAGAAGACTAAAGTCATGATCTTTCAAAGGAGACACGAGTCTCAGAGTTCACATAATACATTTAAATTAGGCACACACATATTAGAAAACACAAAAAGCTACCCATATTTGGGATTGAAAATAAATCATAATGGAAACTTCAATATGGCTGTGAATGAATTGAAGGAGAAGGGAAGAAGGGCTTTTTATGCCATCAAAAGGAAAATTCCAATTGACATCCCAATTAGGACCTGGCTCAAAATTCTAAATTCCGTAATAAATCCAATAATATTATATGGCAGTGAAGTGTGGGGTCCATTAACTAACCAAGATTTCCCAAAATGGGAAAAACACCCATTAGAAGTACTGCATGCAGAATTGTGCAAAAACCTACTTAAGGTCCACAGACACACTGCCAATAATGCATGCAGGGCAGAACTCGGCCAATACCCCCTAATCATTCAAATTCAAAAGCGAGCCATAAAATTTTACACACACCTCCAATCAAGTGACCCCCACTCCTACCACTACAAAGCCCTTCAGAGCCAAGAGATGAACCCAGAAAAGAGTCCCCTCTGCCAGCTAGTCAGAAATCTCTGCCCACAAATGCCTCAGGACAGATACCAAAAAATCTGGCCCAACCAAATAACCTCAAAACAAAAAGAAAACTATATAGAATATTGGAACAAATCAACCAAATCTCAAAGTAAATTAGAATTCTATTTGACCCTAAACAGAGAGTACACGGTGGCAGAATACCTGACCACTGTGAATGATATAAAATTAAGAAAGACATTGACACGGTACAGACTAAGTGGACATAGTCTAGCCATAGAAACAGGCCGTCACAGGCAGAACTGGCTGCCCAGAGAGGCCAGGCTGTGTTCACTTTGTCATCAGGGGGATGTTGAGACAGAACCTCACTTCCTACTATACTGTGAGAAATACAAGGATCTAAGAGAAGTCTTCTTTGATAAAATAAACAAAATTGATCCACAGTTTATCCATCTCCCTGATAATCAAAAGCTGTTATATATATGTGGGGAGAAAAGTCAGTGTACAGTATTAGCTGCAAAATATGTAGATGGTTGTCATACAATAAGAGAACAAGCCCTGTAAATACATGTATCTGGGTGGCTACATCTGTAAAATGACTACCCGATTGAATGATTATTTTGTAATTTAATATGTTTCTGTTGATTGTTTTACTTATTGCTAATATTATGGTATGTTTTATTGCTTAATAATATATATGTTATTGTTTGTATGTTGGACTTGCTTTGGCAATAAGTATGTTGATATTTCATGCCAATAAAGCCTATTTGAATTGAATTGAATTGACAGACAGAGCGGTTAGATACAGAGAGCGACAGAGACGTTATATATGGAGAGAGAGACAGACAGAGCGGTTAGAGATATATAGAGAGACATAGAGGTTAGATATGGAGAGAGAGACAGAGGTTAGAGGTGGAGAGAGGGGGTGGAGAGAGAGGAAGAGGGAGAGAGACAAGAGGGAGAGAGAGAGCATATATACTATTCCAGATACTTCAAAGGCGCTCTCATCATAATCACTTGCACCAAATGTAATTATTATAATCCCTGTCATGCCAAAAAATTTATAATAACCCTGACCAAATCTCGATAGATCTTACGGCTTATTTTGGACAGCATTAACTTCACAGTCTCCAACATAAGCTGAAGGGAGTGAAATTACCAAATGGACTGATTTACAAACCTTTCTTTCATCTCTCTGCGAGGACATTGAGTAAGTATGTCCTTGGTTAACGTTAAGTGGGGCGCCCCTTTGTATGGGACTGTGCGTGTGTGTGCGTGCGCGCGCATGTGTGTGTGTGTGTCAATAAGTACTCCGTCACTCCGCTGAGAAGAAAAATTATTCTGAAGTGAGCCAACAACACTGACAGATATGCATGTGTGTGTGTTTTAAATACGTCATTGGGCAAACAAGCCAGAGGGAGGCAAGGATCTGCCTGAGATGATGTCAACGCCACGCCACTCCATGGTAGTGTTGTTTGAAATGGAGGCCCTCAACAAAAGATCTCCCTAGTAACAGGCTGGCAAATACAAGGCCACCGAGAGAAAAGTCCCCCCGAATAATAATATTGCCATCGAGGATGATCGAGCACAACCCTGAAGCCTACGAATGCGGCGTGGGAAACTGTCAAAATACAATGCAAGCGTCTCTTAACTCCTTAATCGAAACACAAGTTAATCTGAGGAAATATTCTGTACCCTCAGTGAGACCCAAAGTGACCTTGATGATTCAAAGCTCCCTCTTCTACACACCCAGATCAATAAAGTGCCAGATCAATTTGCTCTTTTGCCAGCGCTACAGTAAGTGAGCCAAGTGATAACAACAAGTGAGTGTGTTGTGAAACTCCACAGAGATGACTTGGGAGTGAGAGAGGAGAGCCAGGGTTTAAAGGTGAAGGTCTCTGGTTGGACTGTATCTAGCCGCCCAGGGCGCGTCTAGTTTTTTACCAACCCAGTTCCGCGTTCGCGTTCTGCGATCTGATTGGCCACTGACGTTTCTGGTCGCGTGACATGTGCGGCCAATCGTGCGACGCCTGTTTCTTTCACCGGTTAAGCTTAGGCACTCTTTCGAAGTTGGTTAAGGTTAGAGTTTGTCTTTAGAGCAGGGCGATAGAACACCAGCCCTGATTCCAAACTCTAACCTTAACCAACTTCGAAAGAGTCGCCTAAGCTTTTAACCAGTGATAAACTAGGCGTTAGGTAGTTTGCATGCTGTTCAAGGCGGAAATGGGCAAAGACACAGGCGTCGTCACGCGATTGGGCGCACATGTCACATGATCAGAAACGTCAGTGGCCAATCAATCAGTTCTGCGGAACTGGGTTGGTAAAAAACTAGACGCGCCCAGGGCATGGACTCTCCAGGGTCTAAAGGTGAAGGTCTCTTAATAATAATAATAATAATAATAATAATGCATTCTATTTATAAGGCGCCTTTCAAGGCACTCAAGGTCGCCGTACAACAATTTAAAAACAGTTAAATTCACAATCACAATCCATTAAAATATAAAAATATAAATATAAAATCAGACAAAATAAAATCAGACATACGCCTGCCTAAACAGGTGGGTTTTGAGGTGGGTTTGGACTGTATCTAGCTGCCCAGGGCGTGGGACTCTCCAGGGTCTAAAGGTGAAGGTGAACGAAAAAAAGAACGCAAAAAAATTAACGAACTAAAATGAAAACGCAAAAAAACTAACGCAAAAAACGAACGAACTAAAAAAAAACGCAAAAAAACGAACGAACTAAAACGAAAACGCAAAAAAACAAACGAAAAAAAAAGAACGCAAAAAAATTTACGAACTAAAATGAAAAAGAACTAAAAATAAATAAAAAAGGCTAAAAAACTAACAAACTAAAACGAAAACGAACTAAAAAATAACGCAAAAAAAGAATGCAAAAAAAAGAACACAAAAAACGAACGAACTAAAACAAAAATGCAAAAAAATTAACGCAAAAAACAAACGAACTAAAACGAAAACGCAAAAAAACTAACGAACTAAAACGAAAACGCAAAAAAAACGAACGAACTAAAACAAAAACGCAAAAAAACAAACGAGAGTCCCACTGTTAGAGTCCCACTGTTAGAGTCCCACTCTAAAGGTGAAGGTCTCTGGTTGGACTGTATCTAGCCGCCCAGGGCGTGGGACTCTCCAGGGTCTAAAGGTGAAGGTCTCTGGTTGGACGGTATCTAGCTGCCCCCAGGGCGTGGGACTCTCCAGGGTCTAAAGGTGAAGGTCTCTGGTTGGACTGTATCTAGTCGCCCAGGGCGTGGGACTCTCCAGGGTCTAAAGGTGAAGGTCTCTGGTTGGACTGTATCTAGCCGCCCAGGGCGTGGGACTCTCCAGGGTCTAAAGGTGAAGGTCTCTGGTTGGACTGTATCTAGCTGCCCCCAGGGCGTGGGACTCTCCAGGGTCTAAAGGTGAAGGTCTCTGGTTGGACTGTATCTAGCTGCCCAGGGTGTAGACTCTCCAGGGTCTAAAGGTGAAGGTGAACGAAAAAAAAGAACGCAAAAAAATTAACGAACTAAAACGGAAACGCAAAAAAACTAACGCAAAAAACGAACGAACTAAAACAAAAACGCAAAAAACGAACGAACTAAAACGAAAACACAAAAAAAAAACGCAAAAAAAAGAACTAACTAAAACGGAAACGCAAAAAAACTAACGCAAAAAACGAACGAACTAAAACAAAAACGCAAAAAACAAACAAACTAAAACGAAAACACAAAAAAAAACGCAAAAAACAAACGAACTAAAACAAAAACGCAAACAAATTTACGAACTAAAACGAAAAAAATTAATTAAAAAGGCAAAAAAACTAACAAACTAAAACGAAAACGAACTAAAAAATAACGCAAAAAAAAGAATGCAAAAAAAACACAAAAAAGAACACAAAAAACGAACGAACTAAAACAAAAACGCAAAAAAATTTACGCAAAAAACGAACGAACTAAAACTAAAACGCAAAAAAACGAACGAACTAAAACGAAAACGCAAAAAAACGAACTAACTAAAACGAAAACGCAAAAAAACGAACTAACTAAAACGAAAACGCAAAAAAAAACGCGCAAAAAAACAAACGAGAGTCCCACTGTTAGAGTCCCACTCTAAAGGTGAAGGTCTCTGGTTGGACTGTATCTAGCTGCCCAGGGCGTGGGACTCTCCAGGGTCTAAAGGTGAAGGTCTCTGGTTGGACTGTATCTAGCTGCCCAGGGCGTGGGACTCTCCAGGGTCTAAAGGTGAAGGTCTCTGGTTGGACTGTATCTAGCTGCCCAGGGTGTGGGACTCTCCAGGGTCTAAAGGTGAAGGTCTCTGGTTGGACTGTATCTAGCTGCCCAGGGCGTGGGACTCTCCAGGGTCTAAAGGTGAAGGTCTCTGGTTGGACTGTATCTAGCTGCCCAGGGCGTGGGACTCTCCAGGGTCTAAAGGTGAAGGTCTCTGGTTGGACTGTATCTAGCTGCCCAGGGCGTGGGACTCTCCAGGGTCTAAAGGTGAAGGTCTCTGGTTGGACTGTATCAAGCTGCCCAGGGCGTGGGACTCTCCAGGGTCTAAAGGTGAAGGTCTCTGGTTGGACTGTATCTAGCTGCCCAGGGCGTGGGACTCTCCAGGGTCTAAAGGTGAAGGTCTCTGGTTGGACTGTATCTAGCTGCCCAGGGCGTGGGACTCTCCAGGGTCTAAAGGTGAAGGTCTCTGGTTGGACTGTATCAAGCTGCCCCCAGGGCGTGAGACTCTCCAGGGTCTAAAGGTGAAGGTCTCTGGTTGGACTGTATCTAGCTGCCCCCAGGGCGTGGGACTCTCCAGGGTCTAAAGGTGAAGGTCTCTGGTTGGACTGTATCTAGCCGCCCAGGGCGTGGGACTCTCCAGGGTCTAAAGGTGAAGGTCTCTGGTTGGACTGTATCGACTTTTTTTCCTTCGTTTTTTTGCGTTCTTTTTTTTTGTTCGTTTTTTTTTTTTTTTTCGTTTTAGTTAGTTCGTTTTTTGCGTTCGTTTTTTTGTGTTGGTTTTAATTTTTTTCCGTTAGTTTTTTGCATTCGTTTTCGTTTTAGTTCGTTCGTTTTTTTGCGTAAATTTTTTTGCGTTTTTTTTTTGTTCGTTTTCGTTTTAGTTCGTTCGTTTTTTAGCAAATCTTTTTGCGTTCGTTTTTTTTGTTCAATTTTTTGCGTTCGTTTTTTTGCATTCGTTTTAGTTCGTTCGTTTTTTTGTGCACATTTTTTTGCGCACGTTTTTTTCGTTCGTTTTTTTCGTTTTTGTGTATTTTTTTCATTCGTTTTAGTTTTAGTTTTAGTTTTAGTTCGTTTTAGTTTTAGTTTTTTCGTTTGTTTTTTTGCGTTCGTTTTAGTTTTAGTTTGTTCGTTTTTTTTCGCACATTTTTTTTCCGCACGTTTTTTGCGTTCTTTTTTTCGTTCTTTTTTTTGCGTTCGTTTTTTTCTTCTTCGTTTTTTTGTGTTTGTTTTTTTGTGCACCTTGTCTCCCTCCAGCTGTGTCTCTTACCCATGTTGTGGAGCACCTTGTCTCCCTCTCCAGCTGTGTCTCTTACCCATGTTGTGGAGCACCTTGTCTCTCTCCAGCTGTGTCTCTTACCCATGTTGTGGACCAAGGTCTCTGGTTGGACTGTATCTAAGCTGCCCAGGGCGTGGGACTCTCCAGGGTCTAAAGGTGAAGGTCTCTGGTTGGACTGTATCAAGCCGCCCAGGGCGTGGGACTCTCCAGGGTCTAAAGGTGAAGGTCTCTGGTTGGACTGTATCTAACCGCCCAGGGCGTGAGACTCTCCAGGGTCTAAAGGTGAAGGTCTCTGGTTGGACTGTATCTAGCCGCCCAGGGCGTGAGACTCTCCAGGGTCTAAAGGTGAAGGTCTCTGGTTGGACTGTATCTAGCCGCCCAGGGCGTGGGACTCTCCAGGGTCTAAAGGTGAAGGTCTCTGGTTGGACTGTATCTAGCTGCCCAGGGCGTAGACTCTCCAGGGTCTAAAGGTGAAGGTCTCTGGTTGGACTGTATCTAGCTGCCCAGGGCGTGGGACTCTCCAGGGTCTAAAGGTGAAGGTCTCTGGTTGGACTGTATCTAGCTGCCCAGGGCGTGGGACTCTCCAGGGTCTAAAGGTGAAGGTCTCTGGTTGGACTGTATCAAGCTGCCCAGGGCGTGGGACTCTCCAGGGTCTAAAGGTGAAGGTCTCTGGTTGGACTGTATCTAGCCGCCCAGGGCGTGGGACTCTCCAGGGTCTAAAGGTGAAGGTCTCTGGTTGGACTGTATCTAGCTGCCCCCAGGGCGTGGGACTCTCCAGGGTCTAAAGGTGAAGGTCTCTGGTTGGACTAGGCCTGCCGCGATAAGCAATAAATCGATTAATTGCCGCGATAATTAAAATTAATGCAATGATTTTGACGGGCGCGATTAATTGCTATTTGCGCGTTTGTTTTAATGAAGCGGAACCAGTCCAGTACCCCTCGTCGTTCGTTTGTGTTTTTTTTTGTTCTTTTTCGTTTTAGTTCGTTCTTTTTATTGCGTTTGTTTTTTTGCGTTTTCGTTCTAGTTCGTTCTTTTTTTTGCGTTTTTTTTTGTTCTTTTTCGTTTTAGTTTGTAAATTTGTTTGCGTTCTTTTTTTTTCGTTCGTTTGCGTTTTTTTTTGTTCTTTTTCGTTTTAGTTTGTAAATTTGTTTGAGTTCTTTTTTTTTCGTTCGTTTGTGTTCTTTTTTGTTCTTTTTCGTTTTAGTTCGTAAATTTGTTTGCGTTCGTTTTTTTGCGTTTTTTTCGTTTGTTTGTAAATTTGTTTGCGTTCGTTTTTTCGTTCGTTCGTGTTTTTTTTGTTCTTTTTCGTTTTAGTTCGTTCTTTTTTTTGCGTTCGTTTTTTGCGTTTTGGTTTTAGTTTGTTCGTTTTTTTGCGTTTTTTTTGTTCTTTTTCGTTTTAGTTTATAAATTTGTTTGCGTTCTTTTTTTTTCGTTCGTTTTTGTGTTATTTTTTGTTCTTTTTCGTTTTAGTTTGTAAATTTGTTTGCGTTCGTTTTTTCGTTCGTTCGTTTGTGTTTTTTTTTGTTCTTTTTCGTTTTAGTTCGTTCTTTTTTTTGCGTTCGTTTTTTTGCGTTTTGGTTTTAGTTTGTTCGTTTTTTTGTGTTTTTTTTTGTTCTTTTCGTTTTAGTTTGTTTGTTTTTTTGCGTTTTTTTTGTTTTTGGTTTTAGTTTGTAAATTTGTTTGCGTTCGTCTTTTTTCGTTCGTTTGTGTTTTTTTTGTTCTTTTTCGTTTTAGTTCGTTCTTTTTATTGCGTTTGTTTTTTTGCGTTTTTTTTTGTTCTTTTCACGCTATTGGGCGCACATGTCACATGACCAGAAACGTCAGTGGCCAATCAGATCGCAAATCGCCGAACTCCGTTGTAGAAAATATAGACGCGCCCAGGGCGCGGGACTCTCCAGGGTCTAAAGGTGAAGGTCTCTGGTTGGACTGTATCTAGCCGCCCAGGGCGTGGGACTCTCCAGGGTCTAAAGGTGAAGGTCTCTGGTTGGACTGTATCTAGCTGCCCAGGGCGTGGGACTCTCCAGGGTCTAAAGGTGAAGGTCTCTGGTTGGACTGTATCTAGCCGCCCAGGGCGTGGGACTCTCCAGGGTCTAAAGGTGAAGGTCTCTGGTTGGACTGTATCTAGCTGCCCAGGGCGTGGGACTCTCCAGGGTCTAAAGGTGAAGGTCTCTGGTTGGACTGTATCTAGCTGCCCAGGGCGTGGGACTCTCCAGGGTCTAAAGGTGAAGGTCTCTGGTTGGACTGTAGCTAGCTGCCCAGGGCGTGGGACTCTCCAGGGTCTAAAGGTGAAGGTCTCTGGTTGGACTGTATCTAGCCGCCCAGGGCGCGTCTAGTTTTGTACCAACCCATTTCCAGTTCCGCGTTCTGCAATCTGATTGGCCACTGACGTTTCTGGCCAATCGTGTGACGCCTGTTTCTATCACCGGTTAAGCTTAGGCGACTCTTTCGAAGTTGGTTAAGGTTAGAGTTTGTCTTTAGAGCAGGGCGATAGAACGCCAGCCCTGATTCCAAACTCTAACCTTAACCAACTTCGAAAGAGTCGCCTATAAGCTTAACCAGTGATAAACTAGGTGTTAGGTAGTTTGCATGCTGTTCGAGGCGGAAATGGGCAAAGACACAGGCATCACGCGATTGGGCGCACATGTCACATGATCAGAAACGTCAGTGGCCAATCAGATCGCACCAGAAACGTCACTCACTGGCCAATCAGATAGCAGAACGCGGAACTGGGTTGGTAAAAAACTAGACGCGCCCAGGGCATGGACTCACCAGGGTGAAAGTTGGCCGCATGAAGCCGCCCAGGAAGACATAATGAGTCAACGTGTTCTGTAAACGAGTAACCGCAGGACTGTCCACGACTATGGGGTCGAGGCTGCGGCGCTGACGGGCCAACTACTTTTCCACGTTTATTATTCAAATGAGTAGCAGCGCAGTCACGCACCAGACAAAAACTGTAACCGTGGCCCTTTTTTTTTTGCTTTACTCCAATACATTTACCGGGAGGGACTCCCGTTAAGACAGTTTATTATAATAGGCCTATTTCATATTGCACTCATTTGTCATTTGTCAGACATTTGGAAGTCTTCGAGTCAAGAACAAATTGCTGTCAAATCCTCTGGCCAGCCCCTTCCACCGACACACACACTGCATACACACACACACACACACTGCATACACACACACACACTCCTGGTCCCATGTGAGAGTGTGTGGTGAGAGAGAGAGAGAGAGAGAGAGAGAGGGGGGGGGGGTGTAGGTATTTCAGGGTCACTGTGGGCTACTTGTGGAAGCGTGAGAGTCCGCTCTCCTTTCCTCTCTGGCCCGAGTCTCTCTCTCTCTCTCTCTCTCTCTCTCTCTCTCTCTCTCCTCCCTTTCTCCTCGACTGCAAACACGCCGGACAATGCCTCATTCTGCTGCCGGCGATCGTCATGGAAACCAATAGACTTCCCCCTCGGGGTGGCAGGCAGGGGACTGACTGACTGAGTCAGTGAGGAGGAGGCCAGGATGTTACCATAATATGATGACATGCTCACTTAGCTCGTGGTTATCTAAGGGAGGAACACTTGGGGGAGGGATTAGTTATATGGGTCCGGGGGTCCTTAAAGTTTGTAAATGTGTAACCACGAGGAGTGAAGAAGAAAGGTTATAGTTCCGATGCCGAGCTCATCCTTCTGCAGATGTGCAGTGTTTGCACTTTGCTGTGAATTACAATATGCAAAGCAAAGTCAAATGAACCAAGCCTGTGTTTACAGAAGAAATATTAAAGGGGAACTATTTTACTATTTCTTTCACTATTTGGGCACTTTTACACAATTCCTGTGAGTCTATGGAACACCTCTGTAATTTTTTTTTTTAATTTTTTTATTCATCGTTTTGTATTTCTAATCAACTACTCAAAAACAGCATTTTTTTTACCTCAAGATGTTAAGCCGTTTTGAGCCTGAGAGGCCACGGTGGTGCTGCAAGGGGCCAACCGTGCACATTAATATGCACATCTCTGACATCACAGATCAGCACATTTTCAGATGACTCGGTTCAGTGAGGGTGAATATTGTGAGGAGAATTGGAAGAATGCGCCAATATGAGAATTAGAGACATAGATCATATTAATATAAGTTCACATAGCTAGGAAACAATGCTAAACACTGAAAAAGGCCATTTATAAGATAGTTCCCCTTTAAGTTTAGAATTGTGGACACTTGACCCCATTTCCTATCGAGGGCTCCTCTAAGATAAGATAAGCGTTTTCTTTAGTGGTTCTTAGCTATGTTCCATTTAAATCTTTCAAAAATGTTCTTATGTACCCCAGTTGCTATGGCATGTACATATTCGTGTTTTATTACACGTATATGTACATACTGTACATACCAACTGTTTCGCCTGTTTTATTCTCCACCCATCGATCATCCATAGCAACACTGTTATCACCGACATCCAAGTTGGGGGACCCCCCCCCCCCCCCCCCTTGAACGGCCCATCTAAGGTTTCTCTCCTCCACCATCGCCTGTGGTGTTTTTTTCCTATTGCTAGGTTTTTTGTGAGTTTTTCCCTTACCTTTGCTGGGGTATGTCTGGGAGTGTTGCATTTATTTATTTAACATTTATTTTGGATTTCATGGTGGGTTTTTTTGTTCTTGATTTATTGCGATGTTTCTTCTCGACTTGTTTAAAGAAGACTTGTCCGGCCCCATGGGGACATTAACGTGTGATTTCGGTCTTTTTACAAATAAATTAGATTTTATTTGTATTTGATATGGGGAAATAGGGGGTCCTTTCTCAGCCCCATCCACACTGCTCTTCATACTGGACACTCCTCTCCTCCTTAGTTAGCCGCGAAGCTAATGTCAATTAATGTAGAGACAACAAACATACTGGAACGTTCACCCAGAACAAGCTGCTTTGCTTGGGAGTGCACTGCAGTGCGGAGTAGAGGCCGCTTCAGGGCCTTTTCTACAGACTGAAGCGTGGCCCCGTTACTTCACATTAGTTTTACATAATACACTCTGTACATACATGCGATTAGGGCTGGGTATCGCCACTGATGTCCCAAAACGATTAGATTCCAATTCACAAGGTCCCGAATCGATTCGATATTCGATTTCCGATTCAATGTGGTTCAAGGAACCCTCTAACATGTTGCATGCTCCACTCCGCTTTAGGATCGCCCTAAATGTTTTTAAATCACTAAATGGCACGGCTCCTCCCTATCTGTCCGAACTCCTGCACCGCCACCCCCCCCACGATCCCTCAGATCAGCTGACCAGCTGCTATTGGTGGTGCCTAGAACTAGGCTCAAGACCAGGGGAGACGGAGCTTTCTCCACCGCAGCGCCTAGACTGTGGAACAGCCTCCCCCTCAGCGTACGGACCGCCCAGACCGTGCAGGCTTTCAAATCACTTTTAAAAACCTACCTGTTCTCCCTGGCCTTCCCCCCTACTTAACCACCACTGGACCCCTGGCCCCTTCTATCCTCTTTGTTTTACTGTGTCCTACCTGTTTTTATTACTTTCATTGCTTTACTGTGTTTTTAATCTTATATCTTGCATCATATTATTTTGTTTTTATTACTTTCATTGCTTTATTATGTTTTTAACCTTATATCTTGCATCACATTATTTTTTTTTATCAACCTGCCTGTGAAGCACTTTGGTGCCAGCTGCCGCTGCCTGGAAATGTGCTATATAAATAAAATTGACTTGACTTGACTTGACATTGTTAAAAAATATCCATGTTTACATTAAGGGTTGACTCTCAAGCAGCTACATGAATGTACTTTTGATTGGCACATTGGCGTTTGCATTATGTCACACGTCTGGGTGATTGAACATTGGCTTTTGAAATGAGTCGCAGTAAGTGGTTTCATAGATTTGTTGAATTTTTCCACAATATTTCACCTCCACTTTGCACAGCTTACATTATGGCTTTGCATTTATCCAGCTCTTCTCCGTCGTCGTGTTTTTAAAATACAAAATGCAACCAGACATCTGCCTTTTTTTGCACCCGGCGGTGACTTGAGTGATGCTTTCATTGATCCATGTTTTTAGATTCAAACACGCTGTGCGAGATCTGGACACGAGAAGACCAGGAAGGGAAATGGCATGGCGACAAAATTTGGGGATATTTTTTTTTTTTATCATATGGATCTAGGGATTATGAATCGATAATCGCTCATTCAAATGAAGATCGATTCAGAATCTGGAAATCTTTTTTTTTTTTTACGCAGCCCTACATCTGATTAGCACTACTACACTCCTATGTTGTACCCAGTTAAATCACCTGTACATTGTATATTACTTGCACTTTACTGCTACATTTTCACTCTGGTTGGATGCCAAACTTCTTTCCATTGTACTGTACTTGTGCTGTGTGATGATGACAATAGATTTTAATTAGGGGTGCACGATATTGATTTTTTGACCCCGATATCGATAACTTTCTGCTCCTCAAGGTCAATACCGATAACAGATATATATATATATGTATTGTATTATAATATAATTTTTTTTAATGTATATTCCTGTAGTTTTGACCTAACCAGATTTATCATGACATGAGCGTTACTACTATGAACAAAACAAAGCCAAGAGAACAGTTTTGACTCTTCAAATAAAGTGACTATATTTATTTTTCCAAGTAAATATAATTTGAGTCAATCACAAAATTCACAATCCGTCAATGTCATTAACAATGTGTTTCCCTGAACAATGAGTGAACAAAAAACCAACAGGTATTGTGCTTTGTCAGTAGGGATGGGTACCGGTACCTGTGAATCGATACCGGTACCCAACGGTACCTTTTTTCGGTACTTTAGTCTCTAAAGAATCTACAGTTGTAAAAAAAATATCCAAACTTCAAATAACCACATTTTCGACTGTTTTCGGCTTGCCATTGCCCCGACTGCTTTGTTGTTGAATCAAGTCAAATCCTAAGTAAGCATATATTGTGCGTGTGAACGTTGACATGAAAAGAAAAAAGTTTTTAAAAAAAAGTGTAAAAAATAAATTTAAAAAATATATTTAATTTTTTTATTATCGGAGCTATCAATAATTTTATCAGGTTTATCGGGATGATGTCATAATAGCTGATATCGGCCCGATAATTATCGTGCATCCCTCATTTTTATCTAATCTAATCTAGTTTTGTGGCAAACTAGCCAGAGCTACTCTACTCAGAAGGGACTCTACTCCTCCCAACAACACCATTGGTAAATAAATAATTGGGGGAAAGGGCTGCTGGCTGTTCCAAAAAGTGTGAGCTCATGAAGCAATTCATTCAATTAAAGTGTAAGTGCAAAAAAGCACAGTCGCGCGCCGCTAGCTACCTTCAGTAGTGTCGTCAGGCTAATCTGATCGTCATCAGATCATTCAGGACGGAGTGGCCCCGGTGGGTGGCTGGTATCAGAGGCCAGTATCAGGCCACCGGCCCAGGCTCCTGCCAAGTCTCCCATCAGGGGAGGAATGTAGTCGGAGCGTAGCGGCATCCCAGGAGGGAGAGAGACCGAGAGAGAGCCAGACGGGAGCCCTTCGCTAACCGCAGGTCGGAGGGATTAGCCGAGGTAGAGCTCTACATCAGTGCAGGGACACTGAGGCGTCGGCGAACAGTAGGGCCGCTGCGGCATCTCGTTGGGTTTGTTGTCGTCGCACAAATGTATTGTGATCTTAACCCTTTCACTGCCACACGACAGAAGGCTAGCCCTTTACTATCACACAACCGACGCCGATGCTCCATCATTAGCATCATTAGCTCCGCATTAGCGGAGCTAATGATGCTAATGATGGAGCATCGCCGTCGGTTGTGTGATAGTAAAGGGCTAACCTTCTGTATTGTCACAGTGAAAGGGTTAACCGGCTGTCGTGTGGCAGTGAAAGGGTTAAAAAGGAACACGGGAACATTTGGGGAAATTAGCTTACCGTCTTCTCCAGAGAGAGAGACGAGAAGATAGATACCAGTTTCCTCACAATGCCTTAGAGGCTAACCGGTCATGTCCGCTTCCATTCATTGTGCTAAGCTAGGCTAACACATGCAGCCAGATAGCTTTCTACTAGGGATGCTCGATATTGGCTTTTTTACCGATACCGCTATATACCGATATTGTCCAACTCTTAATTTCCGATATCGATATCAACCGATATCAACCGATACCGATATATGCAGGGTCCCCCCCCCCCCCCAAAAAAACTGAATAATTTCAGGTAATTAACATTACATATATCTTGTCGTGTAATTAACACAACATTATGCATACTTTGACAATAAATAAAATTATAATTTGTTCTTACTTGCCTGGGTAAATAAAGGTTAAATAAATCTAAAAAAAAAATTTAAATAAAATAATATATATATATTTTTTAAACCGATACCGATATTTTCCGATATCACATTTTTATGCCAATATCGGTAGGCCGATAATATCGGACATCCCTACTTTCTACTGAACGCACAGAGAGGAAACTGGTATCCATCTATCTCGTCTCTCTCTGGAGAAGACGGTAAGCTAATGTCCCAAAATGTTGGCGTGTTCCTTTAAGTCTGCGGTGCCCCCCTGACTGGTATGTACGTGGCTTTGCGACGAGACCCATGTCACTCACTGCGCTACTTTGCAATGATGTAGTGAAGTCAGAGCGAGGGAAGCGAGGGCAATGAGCATCGCTACGCTTCAGAGGGTTTGTGTGCTAGCCAGGGATGCACCGATAGGGGCGCCATTGGCTCAGGAGGTGAAGCAGACCAGTCATCTGGTAATCCGGAGGTTCCCGGTTCGATTCCCACTCCTCCCGGGCACCGTGTCGAAGTGTCCTTGAGCAAGACACTTAATAACCCCTAACTGCTCCCGATGAGCAGGTTGGCACCTCGCATGGTCGCCTCTGCCGTAGGTGAGTGAATGTGTGAGTGAAATTGTAAAGCGCTTTGGATAAAAGCCACTATACACAAAGGCAGCCATTTACCATTTGTCGATATGATACGGATAACCAATATTAACATTTCTGTTATGGCCAATAACCTATATTACCGATAATATCATAATCTACGATAATCACATTTTGCGCATGCTATTTTTGTACATACTGAAACAATGTTAGCCCACAATCCGGTGCTGCGTCAGTGTCACAGTTTTGCTCACCGGACAAATACCGATATATGAAAGAAAATCATTATCATCAGCCGATACCGATATGGTCACCAATAGCATCCCTAGTTTGTGCACACGACGTTGAAACAGCATTTGACCTTTCTGCGACCTCTCCTGCACAGAGATTTAGGCCTTTCTACCAAGCAGCATGATCCGAATCTAAGCAAATGACCTAGCGGCGGGTGACATGTTTTGCAAACACATTTGCTTTTAATTGAAAACTAACATGGAAGAGATGTTAGCCTAGTTGTTTGCCAAAAA
This sequence comes from Notolepis coatsorum, assembly GCF_963971535.1. NCBI lineage: Eukaryota > Metazoa > Chordata > Actinopteri > Aulopiformes > Paralepididae > Notolepis > Notolepis coatsorum. The sequence continues at coordinate 109,676,505 of NC_140181.1, read as the reverse complement.
CACCTCTCCCAGAGAGTTTTAAGCTAGGCTAGTGGTCTGTATCCGCTTCCCTTCATTTGTGCTAAGCTAGGCTATAGCTTGCAACCGGATAGCTTTACTACCGAACGCACAGAGAGGAAATTGCCATCCATCTTCTTGCCTGACTTTGGAGAAGACGGTAAGCGCGTTTCCTATAATGTTGGCGTGTTCAAGTGTTTCAAGTTCAGGGTCTGTTTTATTTGTCACGTATAAAGTACGTGTACATTACAGTGAAATGCTTGGTTCTGTGTGAGCCCCCCCTGAGAATGTGGTTCATACAGTAAACAAGTAAAAAGAATAATAAAGTCCAAACACTATACAAAACTAAAGTACAAAATGAAGTACAAAATGAAGTTAAACGATTAGGACTCTAGTAGGGCTGTCTTAAATACCTCGAAGCTTTGTTCGATGGGCATGGGATTCGAATATGAAAATAAAATTTGAATATATTAAAAATAAAAATAAATTTATTTTTTGTTTAATTTCTTTTTTGCAAAATCAACTCTGCCTCTTATTTTTTAAAAACGTTTTCTATTCAAAGATTACATTTAAATTTATATCTTGCATACAGATGTCATGTGTTCTTTGTTTTTTTCCTTACTGAATATCCCTCCCTCCCGCCCCACCCAGAAAAATTCAAAAGACAGTACAAAAGTTAATAAATACATTGCCTCTCTTTGTTAACTACAACAAGCAATGCTGTTTGTTATTCAAGACGAGGTCGGACTCGGCAACGACAGATTTGTGTTCATTGTGCTGCTTTTATAAAGCCTCAAATGACGGCTTACAATATTTCAGGAAAGCAAAGTGTTTAGTTTGTCTAAGATTTAAAAAAGGTTTAAACTTTACAGCACTGACAAAGTTGAACAAAGTGAACAAACAAATCTATTCATAATTTTTTTTTATATATATATATCTCGGAGGCGAAGCTTCAAATTAAAATAGAATCTCGGCCCCGAAGCTTCAAATTCCAAAAAGAAATGTGAAGGTCAGCCCTAGACTCTAGAGTGAAAGTTATGTCAGAAGCCTCTCAATTGAAAAGAGTCCGATTGCATCATAACTCATCGTAAAAAGAGGGGGGGCGAGTGCAAAATCCCACCTCGGAGCTCAGCACAGGAAAACACTACCAGGCTTATTTTCCAGTGTTCCACTGCCGTTGTTATGCAATGTGTGCACTGTAAATCAGGGCCCAGAGACATTGCACAATTACATAGTTCCCATAGGCGTACATATAATTGTTTTAGTATCTCCGTGACCCTTGCACACTCACGCCCTGAATGACCCTGTAGATATGATTCCGTAACCCCAGAGAGTCTCGTCCGTTGAAGAAAGACACAGGACGGATGACGGGACGAATACAACGAGGCAAAGGACGGAGTGACGGATGTGTTAAAGGAACACGGTAACATTTGGGGGAAATTAGCCTGCCGTCTTCTCCAGAGACAGACAAGAAGATAGATGCCAGTTTCCTCTCTGTGCGTTCAGTATAGAAAGCTATCTGGCTCCACGTTAGCCTAGCTTAGCACAATGAATGGAAGCGGACATGGCCTGTTAGCCTTCGGGAGAGGTGTTAGTTGGACAATGCCTAGGCTACCCGTCACTGTCCGCTTCCATTCATTGTGCTAAGCTAGGCTAACGTGCAGCCAGATAGCCTTCTACTGAACGCACAGAGAGGAAACTGGTCTCTATCTTCTTGTCTCTCTCTCTGGAGAAGACGATACGCTAATTTCCCCCAAATGTTGCTGTGTTGTTCCTTTAACAACATTTCCTCACCGGCATCCTAATGTGGCACTAGGCCCCTTGCAGAAGCTTGGCTCTACCCAGGAACCTGCTTTACCCAGTGTCTCCGTGTACTGGGTACGGATGAGGTAGTGTGTCGTGACTGGATTCAAACCTGTGTCTCCCGCATTGGGAAGCCAAAGATGGTAAACGGCTGCATTTATAGAGCAGCTTTTATCCAAAGCGCTTTACAATTTGCGCCTCACATTTGACCCGTTCACTCACACACCGACGGCGGAGGCGACCATGCAAGGTGCCAACCTGCTCATCGGGAGCAGTTAGGGGTTTTTAATAAGTGTCTTGCTCAAGGACACTTCGACATTCTACCCGGGGGAAATCGCAACGGGAACCTCCCGATTACCAGACGACCGCTCTATCTCCTGAGCCACTGTCGCCCCCTGCCCCCAAACATTCAATAGTCATCAAAAGGGAAAAAGCCCCCCCACCCGAACCCTGCCAAGAGAACTAGTAGGCTTACTAATTAGGCTCCAGACAGGGCTACTGTCCTATTATACACTCAACCCATTTCAAACTCCCTGACACGGGGGGGGGGGGGGACCCGTCTAGGTCACGGCACCACTGTAACACCACCTCCCACCACCTCCTAATAGACAGTCCCCTCCCCGCCGTATGTATATTTCCCTCCCACCCACCCACCCCCTCCTAATGTACAGTCCCCTCCCCATCATATGTATATACTCTGTCAGGATCTAGGGGTAACAGTACTGTATATTTGAATACCGTTTATGTCACAAATGTATCGGTACTAAATACCTATATGTCCCTATGCCATAAATGTCATGTATGTTGTGTATGTCATAAATGTCTATATGAATTGAAAATGGGGGACCCTGATGGAAACAAGACAAACGTCTTTCTCAGGTCTGCATCCCCTTAACAATTGTGTGTATTGAGCCGTACTGTATTGTACCCATTCTGCAATCTGTTAAATAAAGTTTTCATTCATTCATTCATTCACACGCCTGGAGTCAAAACCGGGGGACCAACTCCAGTGGTAGAGCCAGAACCAGGGGGGGCAGGAGTATGTACCCCCCACAGCGTGCATGTCTCTTGGTGAGGCCTACCCCCTGCCTGCAGTAGGTAAACATGGACAAGTGGAATTCTAATTACAAGTTCTCTGTGGGACTCGACAAGAGTTACGCGAGGGTCACCGTCACACGGTGCACTAATCCACCGGGCTAAACATTTTTTGGAGTCCATTCAAATTCTGACTTGTGGGGACAATTTTGCACTAGCCAGGGCTGAGAAGTACACCGTCACGCCAGTCTAGTCGCATTTTACACCCTGCATTGTGAGATTTAATTTAATTTCAAACCTTCATTTCAACTCGTAATAAGACACCGAGGTGATGACCCTCATTTACAGCGACGACAAGCTTACAAAACAAGACACGGTTCATCAGCAATTTCATACATATTGGCCCAATAAATAAGAATAAACAATAAAAGAAAGATCGGCTACTACAAGTCGGTTGGTTGGGGGGGGGGGAACAGTGGCTCGGGAGGTAGTCGAGCGGGTCGTCTGGTAATCCGGAGGTTCCCGGGTCGATTCCCGCTCCTCCCGGGCCGGGCAGCGTGTCGAAGTGTCCTTGAGCAAGACAACCCCTAGCTGCTCCCGATGAGCAGGTCGGCACCTTGGCATGGTCGCCTCCGCCGTCGGTGAGTGAATGTAGTGAGTGGATGGGTCAAATGTGAGGAACAAATTGTAAAGTGCTTTGGATAAAAGCAGCCATTTACCATTTACAGTGGTCAGACTTTTATTATTTGCAGCAAGAGAAGGAAGAACAGTCTGCTTCAGAGTCAGTCGGAGGGCGTTACGGGTTTTGGAAGCGTCGAAAAGGGAAAAAGCTGTTTTTCCTAGTTCAGAGCCAACTGGAGGAACCCTGAGAACCAACCGGTCATTTGAACGTGTCGAATAGGTTCCAAGATTCCATTCCCATCATCAGTGTTGTGATTTAAGAGGAAAGTGATTTAAGAAGAGGGAAGTTTACCAATAAGGGCTTTAAAAACAAACACACAATACCAATGATAGTTACGCCTTTCAACCAGAAAAGGCCATCCGACCTTTTCATAAAAGGACACAGTGTGGTGGCGTGGCGTGTATCGTATCCGTCACTGGTGATAAACCTTGAGGGCAGAGTGACAGATAGAGTCCAGAGGTTTAAGAGTTGAAACAACCGCAGCCTAACGGCCTATAAATCACATGACCACAGCCAGGCGCCGTAACAGATAAGAAAACAGCTTGAACAGCCATCCTCCTTCTACTAATGACTGGAAAGAGAGGTCCGACCTGACGTCCATGCTGCTGTTCCAAGCCATACCCGTGTGTGTGTGTGTGTCGCTTCGATAGCCATAAGGTCACTGTGCCATTGTGTGTGAATAATACCGTCAATACACAGAGGCACAGAGAGACAGGGAGAGAGAGACACAGAGACAGAGACACAGAGAGACAGGGAGAGAGAGAGACAGAGACACAGAGAGAGACACAGAGAGAGAGACACAGAGAGAGAGAGACACAGAGAGACAGGGAGAGAGAGAGACAGAGACACAGAGAGAGACACAGAGAGAGAGACACAGAGAGAGAGAGACACAGAGAGACAGGGAGAGAGAGAGACAGAGACACAGAGAGACACAGAGAGAGAGACACAGAGAGACAGAGACAGAGAGACACAGAGAGACAGGGAGAGAGACACAGAGAGACAGAGACAGAGTCACAGAGTCACAGAGTCACAGAGACACAGAGACACAGAGTCACACAGAGTCACAGAGTCACACAGAGTCACAGAGACACAGAGAGTCACAGAGTCACAGAGAGTCACAGAGACACAGAGTCACAGAGAGTCACAGAGACAGAGTCACAGAGAGTCACAGAGACAGAGTCACAGAGAGTCACAGAGACAGAGTCACAGAGTCACAGAGACAGAGTCACAGAGAGACACAGAGACAGAGTCACAGAGTCACAGAGACAGAGTCACAGAGAGACACAGAGACAGAGTCACAGAGTCACAGAGTCACAGAGACACAGAGACACAGAGTCACACAGAGTCACAGAGTCACACAGAGTCACAGAGTCACAGAGAGTCACAGAGACAGAGTCACAGAGAGTCACAGAGAGTCACAGAGAGTCACAGAGAGTCACAGAGACAGAGTCACAGAGAGTCACAGAGACAGAGTCACAGAGAGTCACAGAGACAGAGTCACAGAGAGACACAGAGTCACAGAGTCACAGAGAGTCACAGAGACACAGAGTCACAGAGACACAGAGAGTCACAGAGACACAGGGAGTCACAGAGACACAGAGTCACAGAGAGTCACAGAGACAGAGTCACAGAGAGTCACAGAGACAGAGTCACAGAGAGTCACAGAGACAGAGTCACAGAGAGACACAGAGTCACAGAGTCACAGAGAGTCACAGAGACACAGAGAGTCACAGAGACACAGAGAGTCACAGAGACACAGAGACACAGAGACACAGAGTCACAGAGACACAGAGAGTCACAGAGACACAGAGAGTCACAGAGACACAGAGACACAGAGACACATAGACACAGAGACACAGAGAGACACAGAGAGTCACAGAGTCACAGAGAGTCACAGAGACACAGAGTCACAGAGAGACACAGAGAGTCACAGAGTCACAGAGACACAGAGAGACACAGAGAGACAGAGTCACAGAGAGACACAGAGAGTCACAGAGTCACAGAGACACAGAGTCACAGAGACACAGAGAGACACAGAGAGACAGAGTCACAGAGAGACACAGAGAGACAGAGTCACAGAGAGACACAGAGAGACAGGGAGACACAGAGAGACACAGAGAGACAGGGAGACACAGAGAGACACAGAGACACAGAGAGACAGAGACACACAGAGTCACAGAGACACAGAGAGACACAGAGTCACAGAGAGACACAGAGACACAGAGACACAGCAGGCACAGAGAGACACAGAGAGACAGAGAGAGACAGACACAGAGTCACAGAGAAACACAGAGACACAGAGAGACAGAGTCACAGAGACACAGAGTTACAGCGGGCACAGCGGGCACTCCTCTGCATCCCACAGGACCCTGAATCTCATCAAAAGGCACCCTTCCTTAGAAAGCCAGACCAGGTGGTGTGTGAGGCGTGCAGCACAGAGTCCTAAATGGTGGCGACTGACAAGGTGGTATTTTCGTCTCACGTCACGATGACAACTGAACAGAAAAAATCCTAACAGACAATAGCGGGGGTAGGGTACATGAGATGACATGTTCCGTAAGCTCGACACGATACATCCCAAGCAGCACCTGGTCTGACGAGACAAACCTGAACGTGGAACATAGTGGGGGGGGGGGGGGTAGGGATAAATAACCAACGAGGCAAAGGACGGAGTGACAGATGTGTTAAAGGAACACGCCAACACTTTGGGAAATTAGCTTATCGTCTTCTCCAGAGAGAGAGAGACAAGAAGATAGAGAGACCAGTCTGTGCGTTCAGTATAGAAAGCTATCTGGCTGTGCACGTTAGCCTAGCTTAGCACAATGAATGGAAGCGGACACGGCCGGTTAGCCTTCGGGAAAAAGGTGTTAGTTGGACAATGCCTAGGGCCCTAGGCTATATACCCGTCACTGTCCGCTTCCATTCATTGTGCTAAGCTAGGCTAACGTGCAGCCAGATAGCTTTCTATACTGAACGCACAGACTGGTCTCTATCTTCTTGTCTCTCTCTCTCTCTGGAGAAGACGATAAGCTAATTTCCCAAAGTGTTGGCGTGTTCCTTTTGACACAATACATCCTAAGCAAGCACCCGGTCTGACGAGAGAAACCTGAACGCGGAACATAGTGTGTGTGGGGGGGGGGGGGGGGGGGGTTGGGAAATCTGGGCAAAAACCTTGATAGCACAAAGGCCCTGTGGAACTGGAGAACAGGCCCTGAAGGCCTCTGCAGCAGCATTCCGCCAGGGCTGTGTGTGTGTCTGTCTGTGTCACTTCTCGGGTCTTCGTAGCAGATATAGCCTTTTCTCTTCTCGCTGCTGACGGGGCAATTAATTGGGGATCTCTTTTCACATGACCTTTCCAGCTGCGCTAAGAAGAAGGGCACAGCTGGTTGGTTTCAGATCAGATGGGATAAAGAAGTCAGCGTGCTTCTGTTTGGACCGACAACACCACCAGTGTGTAAGAAGCCTATATAGTCTGGCTCTCAAAGCAGAAAGCAATACATTGTTTTTTGGTTTTTCTTTTATATCTTTTGTCATCATCATAATATTTACATTTAGCGGACGCTTTTATCCGAAGCGGCTTACAAGTTCTGTGTAGGACAAGTCAGCAGGACGGGCACAACAACTCTTTCAGATGAGTGGGCGGCTACGTGGCGTAGTGGGCAAGGCGCTCGCCACGAATGACGGAGACGCTGGGCTTGCCTGTTCGAGCCCAGCGCTCCACATTGCTTTCAGTTTAGCTGGTCGTCCGTACTAATACACATTGGCCGTATTAGGGGGTGGGAAACTGATGGGTGGGGATCGGGCGTTGTGGACAGCGACTCCTACAGGTCGGTTGGTGCGCCTGCGCAGTAGAATCAGGAAGTGTCGGGGGCAGCGTGAGCCTCCCACGCGTTACTCCTCGACGCTGAAAGATCGCGCAGCGCAGGTGAAAAGATGAGACTGCTGTTACCTCAAGTACCGGAGGGGACTCGTGCTATGTATGACTTAGTCCACATTGCAGCCGGCTTGTGGGAGGCAAGAAACAGCGTCCGTGACAGGGGAGGGTTGAATTGGATGATACGAAATTGGGATGGGAGAAAAATATAGAAAATGGGAGAAAAAGTGGATAAAAAAAAAACTCTTTCAGCTGAGTAACTGTTCATCAAAGTGTTTAAACTTAAATTACATGCATCAAGACACACAGCTGCACTAGAAAGTCGGACACTTTAAATCCCACTTTTGGGGCTAAATATCCCACTGGGTTTAGCCTACTGTACATCCTACGGTACATCCTACTGTACATCCTACTGTACATCCTACTGTACACACTCTGCCGTCTCCCATCCTGACAGGAAATCTAAGGTGTGAATGAATGAATGAAAACTTTATTTAACAGATTGCAGAATGGGTACAACGACAATACAGTGCGGCTATATAATACACACAATTGTTAACCCTTTCACCGCAGCACTACCAAAACGGTTAACCCTTTCACTGTGACAATACACACAGAAGGTTAACCCTTTCACTGACACAGCACGACAGCAGGTTAACCCTTTTACTGCCACGACACGACAGCCGGTTAACCCTTTCACTGCCACGACACGACAGCCGGTTAACCCTTTCACTGCCACAGCATGACACAGAAGGTTAACCCTTTCACTGCCACAGCACGACACAGAAGGTTAACCCTTTCACTGCAACACACGACAGCCGGTTAACCCTTTCACTGCCACAGCACGACAGCCGGTTAACCATTTCACTGCAACACACGACAGCCGGGTAACCCTTTCACTGACACACTACAAAAGGCTAACCCTTTACTATCACACAACCGACGGTCGAGGGTTAACCTTCTGTCGTGTGGCAGTGAAAGGGTTAACCTGCTGTCGTGTGGCAGTGCAATGGTTAACCTGCTGTTGTGTGGCAGTGAAAGGGTATTTATGGGGATGCAGACCAGAGAAAGACGTTTGTCTCGTTTACATCATCAGTGTCCCCGATTTTCAATTCATAGTATTGATTGATTGAAAACTTTATTTAACAGATTGCAGAATGGGTACAATACAGTACGGCTCAATACACACAATTGTTAAGGGGATGCAGACCAGAGAAAGACTTTCGCCTTGTTTACATCAGGGTCCCCCATTTTCAATTCATCATTCATCATCATCATCTACTGTGTCTTGTGTTCCGTTGTTTACCTTGTTGTTGTTGGAGCTCACACTCCGGCTCTCCGCGGGCACATCTCCGTTCTCCGAGGGGGTGGGTGTGGGCACGGCGGCGGGGGTAGGGGTGGCCTCTCTGGAGGGGTCGCCGTTGGTGCTCCGCGCGTCGTCCCCGCCGTGGTGGTCGCACTCCCCGCCGGAGCCGGGCTGCGGGATGCCTTCCACGGCGTACTCCCGGCGGCACTGCAGGTCGAGTTTCTCCAGGAGAGCGATGGTCTCGGCGTCCACCACCACCAGCTCCAGCAGAGCCCCGTCCGTGGCCCTGATCCGGCCCACCACCTGCTGGTGGCTCTCGCCCTCCACGCTCTGCCCGTTGACGAACGCCAGGCGGTCCCCGGCGAGCAGCCCGGAGCCCGCGGCCGGCGAGTCCGCCTCCACCAGGCGGATGAACTGGCCCGTCTTGCCCTTCTCCCCGTGCAGATGGAACCCGTAGCCGTTCGAACCCTTTTCCAACACGCACAGTCTGGGACGGAGAGTCGACATGTTTCCTCTCGGTCTCGCTGATCTAAACAACTACTACTACTACTGTAACTTAACGGAAACGAACTGATTATTGATCCAAAAAACAGTGTTCCACTTCCAATACTTATGAACCGCGCGTAAAGCTATATAAGTGGCACCTGTTGCGCGCAGCTGGTTGCGTGTTGTTGTTGTAGAGAGATCTACACTTAACTGTTGTTCAAATTCACTTTCCGTGGCTGGTAATAATAATAATCTGGAGCTTTTCACTTGTTGTTGTCGTACCGCCCGCTCACTGATCATCTGATGATCCTCCCCGAAACTATGTTGCAATCTTCTCTCTCTAACTATTCTATCACTTCCTTCCACTTCTTCTTGTTCTCACTGCAGAGGAAGCAAGCAGCCTCTACCGGCGCGCCCGGGTGTTTAGAGAGTGACGCTGGCGGTGACTGCTCTAGGCTGGTCTCTCTCTTAAACCCTTTCACTGCCACCGTGACACGACAGAAGGTTAACCCTTTACTATCACACACAACCGACGGTCGGTAAAGGGTTAACCTTCTGTCGTGTGTGGCAGTGAAAGGGTTAACCTTCTGTGTGTATCACCGCAGTGAAAGCCGGGTTAACCTTCTGTCGTGTGGCAGTGAAAGGGTTCACCGTCTGTGTATTTGTCACACACAGTGAAAGGGTTAACCGCTTTTGGTAGTGTGGCGGTGAAAGGGTTAACCACCGGCTGTCGCGTGTGGCAGTGAAAGGGTTAACCGTTTTTGGTAGTGGCCGAAGTGAAAGGGTTAACCGTTTTTTTTTAGTGCAGCAGTGAAAGAGTTAAACCAGCCTATCTCTTCCCGGGGTAAGGGGTTGGGTAGTAATTTACAAGTAATTATCAGGATTACGAAAAACAAGCAACTATAATCAACCCAGATTACATATTAAAAAAAAAAAGCGCAATTCGATTATTATTATTATACCCCTTTTTACATTTTGGTTGCATTTTGTACTGATTGATTGATTGATTGAAAACTTTATTAACAGATTGCAGAATGGGTACAATACAGTACGGCTCAATACACACAATTGTTAAGGGGATGCAGACCTGAGAAAGACTTTCGTCTTGTTTACATCAGGGTCCCCCATTTTCAATTCATCATAACATATGATATGACATACACGACATACAGATAGACAGTACTGCTACATCTATACATTTATGACATACCAGATTTGCAAATACAGTACTGTTTTTGATACAAAAAGAGTCCATAAAAGAGAGTCTATACATTTGACGAAGAAACTGTACATTGGAGGAGGTTGGGTAGGTGGGGTGGAGGGGGGGGGGGGGGGGGGGGCTAGGTGGGGTGGGGTACTTTAGTTGTATATTTTAGATAATGTTTGATGATCTTTATTCTTTTTACTTTTTACTGTATGAAGCACAATCCCAGCTGGGGGTTCATACAGAACCAAGCAGTTCACTGTAGTGTACATGTACCTTATATTTGTGACAAATAAAACAAAAACTATCGCTACATCATTGTCAAGGAAGCTTGATTGTGTTTTTGATTACGTCTTTAAAACATGGCAATTTTCCTATTTCTTAACCCAGACCCCCTCAATGCAGTTTCTGAATTCCGAACTGAATTTGAATCCACCGAAAATGAATTACTCACAAATTTAAATCAATAAGAGTTCAACTTCACCATAACAATGCAATTTATTATGAAGATTGCTATTTTGCGCATAATCTCACACACACCCAAAAGCTCTAAACATGTTTTTTTTGTACAATATGCAATATTTGATTTTGAAGTAATCCTTTTTTTTTATCCACTTTTTCTCCTTATTTTCTATTTTTTCTCCCATCCCAATTTCATATTTCCAATTCTCCCCTCCCCTGTCTTGAACGTTGCTCGACTATACCCCCCACTGGTTGGTTGTAGGGAGGATAGAAGCCTTGCATCACGTGTCCCCTCCGGTACACGAGGAGGCAGCCTGTCGCATCTTTTCACCTGCCAGCGCGGACTCTCATTGGCGAGGAGTAACGCGTGGGAGGCTCACGCTACCCCCGCCACTTCCTGTCTCTGCTGTGCAGGCGTCCCCCAACCGACCTGTAGGAGTCGCTGTCCACAACGTCCAAATCCCCACCCATCGACTTCCACCCGCTAACTCTGCCAATTGAGTTAGTATGACGGCCGGCCCAAGCCGGAGGCAACGCTGACACCCGGATTCGAGACCGGAGTCTCTTGCATTGGTGACGAGCGCAATCTCTGCTGCGCCACCCAGCCGCTGATTTTGAAGTAATCCAAAAGTATTCAGATAATTACTTGTTTTATAATCCAAGGGATTACGTTACTAATTACAAAAATGATTTTGCTATTCGTATTCACTAATTGACTACATTTCAAAGTAAGTGGACCCAACCCTTCCATCCACAATCTACGATTGCTCAAGAGACCTATTTGGAAAGTGCCTTGAGAAACGAACAAGTGACTAATTAGCAATGTCATTTAGCAAAAATGCTGTAGTACAAGGGGCCAATGACTAGCCTGGAGCAAATTGTGGCATAGTGGGCCGTGTTTACACTATTAGAATACTATATGATATGATCTAATTTAGTTGTTGTTGTTGTTGTTGTTGCTTTTTTACAACTGCACTTGATTGATTGATTGATTGAAAACGTTATTAACAGATTGCAGAATGGGTACAATACAGTACAGCTCAATACACACAATTGTTAAGGGGATGCAGACCAGAGAAAGACTTTCGTCTTGTTTACATCAGGGTCCCCCATTTTCAATTCATCATAACATACATGACATACATGACATACAGATAGTCAGTACTGCTAGTCACTTGTGAGTCAAATATCTAATCTATCCGCATCCAAAGGCCAATGAGCTTCAAACAAGGCATCAAACACAAAGCAGTGGATCTATCTAAATTAGCTGTATGCTGGGCCCAATGTCCACTTTGCTATCATCACTACATGAACCTATACGTGTCCCTGTGGCGTGTCAAAACACAGATGCTTGATATGATATCGCCCTCTGGTGGTTGTCTCTCTCTCACACACACACACACACACACACACACACACACACACACACACACACACGCACACACACGCACGCACGCACACACACACACACACACACACGACACACACACACACACACACACACACACACACACACACACACACACACGCACACACACACACACACACACACACAGAGGGCGAGAGAGAGAGAGAGAGTGATGTGATTCTTTCCATAGGGGACATTTGAATAGAGAGGTAAATCGAAAGGGAAGTGAGTTTGAAAAATAGTTTACTTTAAAGCAGCGTACATTTCATCAAACAAAACATTTGGCAACGGTTTTCTAACAAGAAATGAAAATGTATATGTATACAAGATCCAAATAGCCTCAATCTCTACAGTCAATTTGTGTCTAGATTAATAAACTAAACTGTTTCTGTAGAGCCCAGACACATAAGAGCGGGTTTAATTATTCTCATAACTATCAAACAGTGCAAATCAAGAATTGTTGTTCTTCTACTATTGCCAAACTGTATGTAATGGTGGGGTATATTGCAAGTTGTATACAAGTCATAATCAAACCTGAACATGGAGCAATTGCACTGACATCATTAAAGTATTGTGTAGTTTTCGATGTGTTCTGTGCAGATATATAGCAGCCAGTTGAACTCAAAACAAACATATTCATTTTCTGTAATTGTCAAAGCAAAACTAAACCCTGAGCCTTGGTAACAAATATATAAATCTCAATTAATTATATATTATAAACATTAATATATATATATATATATTTTCCCGGCTTGACTCTTGAAGCAGCCAACATGAAAGCGTAATAATGTATTGAGGCATTACACACAGATTTAGTACCATGCAGCAATGCTGTAAACATGCAAATAATCTTCAAAATAACACTCATAGAATCATCAAGCCAACGCAACTCTCATATCACGAGTAAAAACGCTGAAACGAAGAAAGAAAAACAAATCTAAACAGATGTTCTCAGAGCAAAATAGGTCAACCGGCGTGTGTCAAACACCTTCAACGGATCACTTTGAAACCTTTATTATAGTGCACCGTTTATATGACGAAGAAATGGAAAACCCCCGTAATAATAAACCTCAACACAAAGAGGCCTTATAGCTCATATTCTGTTTGGTGGTCAAACTAATCTGTTCATCAGTTGCGTTTTCGTCAATTCCTCAGTGGAGACACATCAGTTTAATTTTTTATATTAGTCCTAGGGATGCTCGATATTGGCTTTTTTACCGATACCGATATACCGATATTGTCCAACTCTTAATTTCCGATACCGATATTAACCGATACCGATATATGCAGGCCCCCCCCCCCCCCCCCCCCCCAAAAAAAATGGAATAATTTCAGGTAATTAACATTACATATCTCTTGTTGTGGAATTAACACAACATTATGCATACTTTTGACAATAAATAAAATCAGAATTTGTTCTTACTTGCTTGCCTGGGTAAATAAAGGTTATAGAAATGTAAAAAATAAATAAATAAAAAATACAGATATTTTCCTATATCACATTTTAATGCCAATATTGGCCGATAATATCGGTAGGCCGATAATATCGGACATCCCTAATTAGTCCTTTTTAAAGCTTGAACGCATTCTTCCGTGGGGTATTGAATTGTAGCCTTGCTAGCCAACAAGCACATTTTGCTTCTCAGACTCAGCGTGACCGATTACTTTCCCTGAGCTTTCCTGTCTGCTCTGAATCTCTGAATCTGAAAGCAGCTGTCTGCAGTTTATCAAGAAGAGAAGTACACCAAGGCAGAGAGAGACAGACAGACGGACGGACGGACAGACAGACAGACAGACAGACAGACAGACAGACAGACAGACAGACAGACAGACAGACAGACAGACAGACAGACAGACAGACAGACAGACAGACAGACAGACAGACAGACAGACAGACAGACAGACAGACAGGCAGGCAGGCAGACAGACAGACAGACAGACAGACAGACAGACAGACAGACAGACAGACAGACAGACAGACAGACAGACAGACAGACAGACAGACAGACAGACAGACAGACAGACAGAAAGGGGTTTGCCCATTCACTTGGCACTAAAATTGTATCCACGAGACACAGTGTTTGGCCTTGAAGAGCTTCCGTGGCAGCATGGCGTGATTCCGTGCGGGTCGGTTGCGGTTGACAGCGTTATACTTGAGGCTGCTGCAACATCTGCTTGCAGACTTCCTTCTCAGTCTGGGGTCGTCGTCACGTATAGAGCTGCTTTCAAGTTGCCTCCGACAAAACGGCCCCTGGTGTGTACGTCGTATACGTAAAACTTTGTTCCTGCTAAGCTCACTGGTTTGTGTGTGGGTCACTGACTTCTGTAAAAAAAAAAAAAAAAAACGTATTTTTCTGTTAGAGCTTAGTGTGTTGTGTATAATATTGTAGCGACCCTGAGTTTGGGGCTCATTGGTCAGCCGAGCTGTCACTCAGCACTCCGCCATCTCTGGCTTGCACTGACGCTATTGGTCGCTTAAGCCGCGCGGGGTGACATAAGTTAACAGACAGCCTGTTATGTTGTATTATTGTTTTATGTTATGTCTTATGTTAAACCCCTATGTGATGTCCCTTTTTTTTTTTTTTTTTTTTTATCGTTTTGGGGTCTTCATTTTCATTTTGTTTTATTTTGTCTTTGTTTTTATTATTGAGTCTTTTTTTTTTTTTTTCTTCTCTCCTCTCTCTTTTTGTCACCTCCCCTTCTCCTTTTTTTCTTTCTTTCTTTCTCTTCTCTTTCCTCTCCAACTCCTGCTCACTCTAAGTTACCTGATGTGTACCAAAAAATTGTTCTAGTGGCCATCGCCCACTGGAATAAAAAAAAATAAATAAAAAAAAAAAATCCGCGGGGTGACAGAGGCTGGAGTGCAGGGGCTGGCCTCGGCCACAGGTATAAGAGGGTGTGTGGCATCCAGCATGCTCTCTCTCTCTGGTTAGTTAACAGCAGTATGGGGAAGTTCAGAGAGCCAGTTGTTGGGTACGACAAGAGGTGAGATGCACCCAGGTTTGTACGCATGCCTGTAACCCAGCAGAGACTGTAATAAACAACAACGTGAGAACTAACTAACTAACCCCCCTGAGTCGGCGAGTCGTCAATAACGGAGAACGTTACAATACACTGCTTCTCTGTCCGACGGACGGGGTTATAGGCAGGCGTCAGCTTCTTTGGATCACGTCATGGGGGGGGGGGGGGGGGGGGGGGGGGGGGGGTCGGCCGTCACGGCTAGTGCCGGCCGGAGGACCTTCGGGAGGCGTTTTCGTTAATGCCAAGCAAGCAGTGCAAAAATGCTTCCGCATTCGTCACCGCACGCCAGTGCGGTAAAGCGCCCTTCTTTTCAGACAAATGCTACCGTGCGTGCACCGGCGGCGGCGTGCTCGCTCAGGTGCGTGCGTGCGCCGGCGTGCTCGCGCGAGGTGCCCGCGCATGCGCATGAGATCCCGCCTTGGTTCGACACGAGCGGAGCTCAATATATATAAGTCACCGCCCCTTATTCAGTATCTAGCAATAGCTCAATTGGCAAGGCCACATGGCTGTGGATCCTATGGCTCGTTTGCTGGCGAGTTCGAATCCCATCGAAAATATTTTTTAACGTGATTTTTTTTTAACGTGTATTCTTTCGCCGGTTAAGGTTAGGCATGGTTAAGGTTAAGGTTAAGGTTAGGCATTGTTTCGGAGTTGGTTAAGGTTAGAACGGTTAAGTTTAGGCGCTGTTAAGGAGCTGGTTAAGGTTAGAGTTTGTCAAAGAGAATGGCAATATAATTTCTATGGTTAAGGTTAGGCATGGTTAAGGTTAAGGTTAAGGTTAGGCATTGTTTCGGAGTTGGTTAAGGTTAGAACGGTTAAGTTTAGGCGTTGTTAAGGAGCTGGTTAAGGTTAGAGTTTGTCAAAGAGAATGGCAATAGACAGCCTATTTCCGCGCGACCTGGGCGCTGGGCGGCGGAAAATGAAAGGCGCATTACTGCACGCCACTACGGTAAATTTTTGCACTGCTTGCTTGGCATAAAGCTACACGCCTTCGGGAGCGCTGAGTCTTGAAGTTCGTCCGTCATACTGTTTCTGTATAATTTCTCCTCCCAGTAAGTCGCCCCAGAGTTTACAGCATATTCCTCCCAAGTGAGTCCCAGAGCGAACGGCGGGGGAGGAGGCGGGGGGGGGGGGGGGGGGGGGGGGGGGGGGGGTGGAGTAGTCAGGGGGAGGAAGAGGAGGAGGAGGAGGAGGAAGAGGAGGAGGACTTTTAGAAATAGCTGCAGCAGCCCGACTTCTCCTTCTGTGCCTCAATGAATTCATGGATCTTGAACCTGGGTGCGTTGGGGTGCTGGACCGCCCGGTGTTTCAGTTCCCTGCAGGACAGAGAGAGAGAGAGAGGTTTAAAGTTTATTTATTATTATTTTTACCCAGGGACAGTGCACATTAATGAACATCTTCAGTTTCCACATCAATGTAAATGTGCCAGAATTAGCTAATGAACTAGTTTTCATCTGTAGTCCCTGCCTACCAATGCAGAGAGAGAGAGAGATAGACAGACAGAGAGAGATATATAGACAGACAGAGATATATAGACAGAGAGAGAGAGATATATATAGACAAAATCAGAACCTCACTTCCTGCTATACTGTGAGAAATACAAGAATCTAAGAGAAGTCTTCTTTGATAAAATAAATCAAATTGATGCACAGTTTATCCATCTCCCTGATCACCAAAAGCTGCTATACATGTGTGGGGAGAAAAGTCAGTGTACAGCATTAGCTGCAAAAATCATCGGCTGTGAGCTCCCCTCTGTGGCCTCCATTTATGCCACACAAATCCGGCGGAAAGGGGAAAAGGTGATCAGGGACCCTTCTCACCCTGCTTACGACCTCTTTAACCCCCTTCCCTCTGGCAGAAGACTCCAAAGTCTCAGGTGCAGGACATCCCGTTTTAAAAACAGTACATATCCCGAGGCTGTCCGTCAGCTGAACTCAAGTACAAATGTTCAGGCACTTTGCACCACTAGGGCTAGCACCAGCCAACATGCACTTTAAGGCAATATGCACTTTAAAACTGGAACACTGAGCAATTTATTTTAGGTACTGTAGCATTTTTTCTTTTTAATTGTTTGTGTAAAACTCTTTATTGTGGGGATTGTATTCTTGTGTTTTTATATTGTATTCTTGTTTTTATATTGTATGTTTTTAACATTGTCTGTACTGTATGTGGCACCAAGACAAATCCCAATCAACAGTGTTGAAATGGCAATAAAGTTTCTATCTATCTATATGTAGACGGTTGTCACAAAATAAGAGAACAAGCTCTGTAAATGTATCTGAGTGGCCACACTTGAAAAATGACTACCCGATCGAGTGACTATTTTGTAAATTAATATGTTTCTAGTTGATTGTCCTTACTGTTATTACTAATATTATGATATTTTATTGCTTAATATATATGTTATTGTTTGTATGTTGAACTTGCTTTGGCAATAAGTATGTAATTGTTAATATTTCATGCCAATAAAGCCTATTTGAATTGAGTGAGAGAGATATAGACAGACACAGAGAGAGAGACAGACAGAGATATAGACAGAGAGAGAAAGACAGGTAGAGAGAAAAATATTTCATGCCAATAAAGCCTATTTGAATTGAAAATTGAGAGAAAAAGAGGTGAGCAAATCCAGTCACTGACTGCCTCCGTTCCCGAGAGAAACACACACAGCACACACTCAGAGAAACACACACAGCACACACTCAGAGAAACACACACATCACACTCAGAGAAACACACACATCACACACTCAGAGAAACACACACACCACACACTCAGAGAAACACACACATCACACACTCAGAGAAACACACACATCACACTCAGAGAAACACACACATCACACACTCAGAGAAACACACACATCACACACTCAGAGAAACACACACACACCACACACTCAGAGAAACACACACATCACACACTCAGAGAAACACACACACACCACACACTCAGAGAAACACACACATCACACACTCAGAGAAACACACACATCACACACTCAGAGAAAGACACACATCACACACTCAGAGAAACACACACATCACACACTCAGAGAAACACACACGTCACACACTCAGAGAAACACACACACACCACACACTCAGAGAAACACACACATCACACACTCAGAGAAACACACACATCACACACTCAGAGAAACACACAACATCACACACTCAGAGAAACACACACGTCACACACTCAGAGAAACACACACATCACACACTCAGAGAAACACACACATCACACACTCAGAGAAACACACAAATCACAGACTCAGAGAAACACACAAATCACACACTCAGAGAAACACACACATCACACACTGAGAGAAACACACACATCACACACTCAGAGAAACACACATCACACACTCAGAGAAACACACACATCACACACTCAGAGAAACACACATCACACACTCAGAGAAAGACACCCATCACACTCAGAGAAACACACACATCACACACTCAGAGAAACACACACATCACACACTCAGAGAAACACACATCACACTCAGAGAAACACACATCACACACTCAGAGAAACACACACATCACACACTCAGAGAAACACACACAACACACGCATCACACACTCAGAGAAACACACACACACCACACACTCAGAGAAACACACACATCACACACTCAGAGAAACACACACATCACACACTCAGAGAAACACACACACACCACACACTCAGAGAAACACACACACACCACACACTCAGAGAAACACACACATCACACACTCAGAGAAACACACGTCATATACACTCAGAGTGTGTTCTTCTGAAGGGTGGTTTGTCTTCACAGAGCAGTGCACCTGGGCCTCCTAGTTAACCGGGCTTAAGCGGCGAATTGCAGCCAGAGGCGCTGTACAGCACGCGGCCGGAGCCACGTGCCAACTTCGCCCCAAGACCTTCCTAGCCGAGCCCGGAGCCAGTCGCAGTGGCGACGCTGCGCCCGCAGTGTGGCTTTCATATTCTTCTCCTCAGCAGGGAGAAGAACACTTGATCTGAGCCAAAAGGCCGAGAAAGCGATGCCCTCAAGCCGTCGGGCGGAACGGGGTGGTTCCCAGAAAGCTCACTCTCGGCCGTGGTTTATCAGAGACGATGTATATTAATGTCTCGTGTGTAGGATGCTGTATCGTACCTATGTTAGTGTACAGTATGTCTAGCCGAAGCTTCGACACAGAGACCATGAAGCGCTGAGATGTATAATAAATATACCGTCAACCACAACAAGCTCCACGCTGAAGGACTGGAGAGGCATGCTGGGAAATATGTAGATGAGGCAGCGTCCGCCTGCGAGGATTGGTGACGAATGACAAACAACAAGCCGACTCATCTTACAGCCCCCTCCCCCTGCATTCTACACCGCCGCTCGGAGAGAGCAGAGCTGTGGGCTGAGTGATTGATTGATTGATTGATTGATTGATTGATTGATTGATTGATTGATTGAAAACTTTATTAACAGATTGCAGAATGGGTACAGTACAGTACAGCTCAGGGTGGGGGGGGGGGGGGGGGGAACTGTACATTGGAGGAGGTGGGTAGGTGGGGTGGGGTTGGGTGGGTGGGAGGGGCAGGGGCGTCGTTCTGGTATGGCAAGGTATGGCTCTCGCC
Organism: Notolepis coatsorum; assembly: GCF_963971535.1. Classification (NCBI taxonomy): domain Eukaryota; kingdom Metazoa; phylum Chordata; class Actinopteri; order Aulopiformes; family Paralepididae; genus Notolepis; species Notolepis coatsorum. The sequence continues at coordinate 109,656,596 of NC_140181.1, read as the reverse complement.
ATACCTTGGCAAATAAATCTTTTTTTAAACTACTACTATTAATACTCCTACTATAATAATTATCATCATCATCATCATCATCATCATCATCATCATCATCATCATCATCATTATTATTATTATTATTATTATTATTATTATTATTATTATTATTATTATTATTATTATTATAAAACACTTTTTTTTTTATCCACTTTTTCTCCCATTTTTTCTATATTTTCTCCCATCCCAATTTCGTATCATCCAATTCAACCCTCCCCTGTCACGAACGCTGTTTCTTGCCTCCCACAAGCCGGCTGCAATGTGGACTAAGTCATACATAGCACAAGTCCCCTCCGGTACTTGAGGTAGCAGCAGTCGCATCTTTTCACCTGCGCAGCTCGATCTCTCAGTGGCGAGGAGTAACGCGTGGGAGGCTCACGCTGCCCCCGACACTTCCTGATTCCACTGCGCAGGCGCACCAACCGACCTGTAGGAGTCGCTGTCCACAACGCCCGATCCCCACCCATCAGTTTCCCACCCCCTAATATGGCCAATGTGTATTAGTATGAACGACCAGCTAAACTGAAAGCAATGTGGAGCGCTGGGCTCGAACAGGCAAGCCCAGCGTCTCCAGTATTCGTGGCGAGCGCCTTGCCCACTACGCCACGTAGCCGCACTTTTTATTATAAAACACTTTTAAACTATACTATATTCAAACAGATTGACTGAATAACTCACTGCCTGACTCTATTTCTCGCAGGACATCCAAGGCCTTCAAATATGTCTTCTACAGAGTGCCAAGAAACTGCACATTGAGTGGAACTATTTCCACTGGGTCATCGCAGACAGACGGACGGACGGACGGACAGACAGACAGACAGACAGACAGACAGACAGACAGACAGACAGACAGACAGACGGGCAGACGGACGGACAGACAGACAGACAGACAGACAGACAGACAGACGGGCAGACGGACGGACAGACGGACGGACAGACGGACGGACAGACAGACAGACAGACAGACAGACAGACAGACAGACAGACAGACAGACAGACAGACAGACAGACAGACAGACAGACAGACAGACAGACAGACAGACAGACAGACAGACAGACAGACAGACAGACAGACAGACAGACAGACAGACAGACAGACAGACAGACAGACAGACAGACAGACAGACAGACAGACAGACAGACAGACAGACAGACAGACAGACAGACAGACAGACAGACCACAGCTGTATTGTACGAGAGAGGAACGTAAACCCACTTGGCTACTGCGGTGAACGCCAGATCCACGTTGACCCCCGTCTTGGCACTGGTCTCCATGAAGGGAACCGAATACTCCTATATATATACAGTATAGGGAGAAGAAAGCGACAATATAGCAGTCATAACCGGAGTAATGGAAGCCCTTATCTAGAAGAGTGACACACCGTATCATCTATTTCTTTATTTCTTTATTTCAGATCCCCATTATAGTCACACTGCCTCAGCAGCGACCATTCTTCCTGGGGTCTGGATATACAAACATATACAAATTAAACAAGAATAATCAATAAAACAACATAAAAAACAAAACAAATATCAATAAAACACCAATAAAATATACAAACAATTATAGAACATTAAACCAATCAAAATCAGACATACAAACAAATATGTATGCCAAGTTTTCTAATATAGAACAATAACAAATATACATACAAACATATAGAACAAATCAAATATCAATAAAACAACAAACGGAGACATCTCAGAGGGGGGGGGGGGGGGGGGGGGGGGGGTACTCACTCTGGCCAGCTTCTCTCCTTCATCTCTCTTGACCACCCGCTCACTGGCCATGTCAGCCTGACGGAGACATTCACAATGTCAAGAGGAGTTGTTATTATATATATATATATTTAATAATCTTTAATCTTTAATAGTTGTCATACAGAAGTACAGAATACTTTTATACAAAATGCTTCTTACTGTTACGCTCCAGAGACTGTGTTAGACAAGATAAGTATGAAATAAAATAGTATAGCATTTATAGTATATATATATATATATATATTATACAGATTAACCTCGTTCCCAGTTTTATCTCCTCCGTGAGATAACGCCTGGTAAAGAACTACGGCCGAAAGTGTGTATGGGGTAGAATTTTCCGGTCTATGTACTTCCCACTTAAAAGTATATCTGTGTCGGTTAAAGGAGTGAAACTCTGGAACAATATACCGGATGAAATAAAAAACAGCAGGAGTATTTTTAAGTTTAAAAAGATGTTTAAAAACAGGGTTCTAGAATCGTATAGTAAAATTTAACCTACAATCTTTTTTTCTTTTCTTTTTTTTTTCTACCATGAAACTCTGGTATTGCAGATGAATTTGAGATGTTTCCTATGTTGGCTTATGTTCTTTTCAGGAACGTTTTTTTCGTTGATTGTTGATTTTTTGTTTGTTTGTTTGTTTGTTTTATCTTGCAAACTTTAACTTTTTTTGTTCTTTTCTGGATCGTTTTTTGTTGATTTTTGATTGTTGATTTATTTTTTTGTTTGTTATATTTTGAAAACTAACTTTTTTGAATTTTTGTTTTTTTGAATTAGGGGTAGGTTGCTCTATAAGCCTTCGGCTTCAAACCTATCCTTTTCGTTTGTTTATTTGTGAAAATGTTCGAAAAAATTATTTGTTTGCTTATTTATTTGTAAACATTCGAAATAAAATAATTCATTCATTCATTCATTCATAAAATAATTCATTCATTCCCCTGGAAGCTGCCTCCGAACGGACCAAACTTTTCCCCCAAATCCTGTCGGCAAACAAGCTAGAACGTCCCGGTCGTGTAGTAAATTCTTCAGGCAAAGCCGTTGCAGCAGTGGCTTAAACGAGGAAATATTGTGCACTTCACACGTTTTTATAATTGTTTTATCGAAACCGGAAAAGCCTGTAGCCTGTACTTCCATTTAGACATTTTAGGAGGCATATCTTTACCAGCCTATACAGATGAGCAGGAGAGTGCTGTTATTGTCTGCCGTGCACGTGAACGGGTTGTCGTGACTGCTTTTATGTATGCAAAACGAAAGGTTATCCTATAACCCAGTTACATGAATACTGGCTGAGCGTCTCGCTCTGCCATATCGAGATAACCTCTTATCTCCACGCACCTAGCGTGCACGAGAAACAAACAAATGCACGCGCTTGCACGTGACCTCGCCACTCCCATGCGTCCTATATGACGCCGGAAATGGTCACCCTTCCCCCAGGGACCTCAGGGCGCTAAGAGCGAGACGCTCAGCCAGTATTCATGTAACTAGGTTATAGAATAACCTTTTGCGTTACATCTCATTACTGGCTATCGCGTCTCACTCTGCCATATCGAGATAATGGGCAGAGCGGACGCGGGGCCCGACAAGTGCACCCCCTGAGGGCCCGTAAGCCCCAGCCAGGAAGGAGGGGGAGTCCCGTCCACCCGCCCGTCCTAACGAAGGGGGGGGGAGGCAGTCAACTCCACCAAAGTGCGAAAAAAGGGGGAACCAGGCACCCCCTGAACGCACAGTACAGGCGGGACCACGTGTGACACAGCACCCCGCAGTCCACACCCACACACTCCTGCTAGCCCACCTGATGGCGGGATTGCAGGAGAGGTCCCAGACCTCAGAACCGCCTGGGAGACAGAACCCCCACTCATATCCATGAGGTAAAACCTGATGAAAGGACCCGGGGAGGACCAGGAGGCACAGATGTCCTCCACCGAAGCCCCCCCTAACAGGGCAGCAGAGGCCGCCACACTACAATATGTTCCCCGGGTCCTATGTTCCCCGCTCCCGATAAAAAGGCTCCCATGTTCCCCGGGTCTAGATAGTAAATATCATTCATGCAGAAAACATGCACCATCTACAGTACACCCTCACACAACTCTGTCGCTAGTGTTCTTTTAGGAATAGAAGTTTAACGTGTGAACCACACACACGCAATCAATAGCCGATACCACCTAGCCAACAATATTATTCTCTTTCCTCCAGAAACATTCTCAGAAATTCTACCGTTCATTGCGGCGACTACTACTAACACACAAATGTAAGCATTGATTTTGGCAGTATGTTCAGGCTGCCTCCGCGGCCCACTAGATGGCGCTCACTGGCCCAC
>NC_140181.1:109644637-109652278 GCF_963971535.1 Notolepis coatsorum | reverse complement strand
GGCTGGGTGCTCTCTGCCACAAGCAATAGAGCCTCCTCTCTCTGCTCTGCCACAAGCAATAGAGCCCCCTCTCTCTCTGCTCTGCCACAAGCAATAGAGCCCCCTCTCTCTCCGCTCTGCCACAAGCAATAGAGCCCCCTCTCTCTCCGCTCTGCCACAAGCAATAGAGCCTCCTCTCTCTCTCCGTTCTGCCACAAGCAATAGAGTCCCCTCTCTCTCTCCGCTCTGCCACAAGCAATAGAGCCCCCTCTCTCTCTCCGCTCTGCCACAAGCAATAGAGCCCCCCCTCTCTCCGCTCTGCCACAAGCAATAGAGCCTCCTCTCTCCGCTCTGCCACAAGCAATAGAGCCTCCTCTCTCTCCGCTCTGCCACAAGCAATAGAGCCCCCTCTCTCTCCGCTCTGCCACAAGCAATAGAGCCTCCTCTCTCCGCTCTGCCACAAGCAATAGAGCCCCCTCTCTCTCTCCGCTCTGCCACAAGCAATAGAGCCTCCTCTCTCTCTCCGCTCTGCCACAAGCAATAGAGCCTCCTCTCTCTCCGCTCTGCCACAAGCAATAGAGCCTCCTCTCTCTCTGCTCTGCCACAAGCAATAGAGCCCCCTCTCTCTCTGCTCTGCCACAAGCAATAGAGCCCCCCCTCTCTCTCTGCTCTGCCACAAGCAATAGAGCCCCCTCTCTCTCTCTGCTCTGCCACAAGCAATAGAGCCCCCCCTCTCTCTCTGCTCTGCCACAAGCAATAGAGCCCCGTCTCTCTGCTCTGCCACAAGCAATAGAGCCCCCTCTCTCTCTGCTCTGCCACAAGCAATAGAGCCCCCTCTCTCTGCTCTGCCACAAGCAATAGAGCCCCCCCTCTCTCCGCTCTGCCACAAGCAATAGAGCCTCCTCTCTCTGCTCTGCCACAAGCAATAGAGCCCCCCCTCTCTCTCCGCTCTGCCACAAGCAATAGAGCCTCCTCTCTCTCTCCGCTCTGCCACAAGCAATAGAGCCCCCTCTCTCTCTGCTCTGCCACAAGCAATAGAGCCCCCTCTCTCTCTGCTCTGCCACAAGCAATAGAGCCTCCTCTCTCTGCTCTGCCACAAGCAATAGAGCCTCCTCTCTCTCTGCTCTGCCACAAGCAATAGAGCCTCCTCTCTCTCTCCGCTCTGCCACAAGCAATAGATCCTCCTCTCTCCGCTCTGCCACAAGCAATAGAGCCCCCTCTCTCTCCGCTCTGCCACAAGCAATAGAGCCTCCTCTCTCTCCGCTCTGCCACAAGCAATAGAGCCTCCTCTCTCTCTGCTCTGCCACAAGCAATAGAGCCCCGTCTCTCCGCTCTGCCACAAGCAATTGAGCCTCCTCTCTCTCTGCTCTGCCACAAGCAATAGAGCCCCCTCTCTCTCTGCTCTGCCACAAGCAATAGAGCCTCCTCTCTCTCTGCTCTGCCACAAGCAATAGAGCCTCCTCTCTCTCTGCTCTGCCACAAGCAATAGAGCCTCCTCTCTCTGCTCTGCCACAAGCAATAGAGCCCCCTCTCTCTGCTCTGCCACAAGCAATAGAGCCTCCCCTATCTCTGCTCTGCCACAAGCAATAGAGCCTCCCCTCTCTCTGCTCTGCCACAAGCAATAGAGCCCCCTCTCTCTCTGCTCTGCCACAAGCAATAGAGCCCCCTCTCTCTCTGCTCTGCCACAAGCAATAGAGCCCCCTCTCTCTGCTCTGCCACAAGCAATAGAGCCTCCCCTCTCTCTGCTCTGCCACAAGCAATAGAGCCTCCCCTCTCTCCGCTCTGCCACAAGCAATAGAGCCTCCTCTCTCTGCTCTGCCACAAGCAATAGAGCCTCCTCTCTCTCCGCTCTGCCACAAGCAATAGAGCCTCCTCTCTCTGCTCTGCCACAAGCAATAGAGCCCCCTCTCTCTGCTCTGCCACAAGCAATAGAGCCCCCTCTCTCTGCTCTGCCACAAGCAATAGAGCCTCCTCTCTCCGCTCTGCCACAAGCAATAGAGCCTCCTCTCTCCGCTCTGCCACAAGCAATAGAGCCCTCTCTCTCCGCTCTGCCACAAGCAATAGAGCCTCCTCTCTCTCCGCTCTGCCACAAGCAATAGAGCCTCCCCTCTCTCCGCTCTGCCACAAGCAATAGAGCCTCCTCTCTCTCCGCTCTGCCACAAGCAATAGAGCCCCCTCTCTCTCTGCTCTGCCACAAGCAATAGAGCCTCCTCTCTCTGCTCTGCCACAAGCAATAGAGCCTCCTCTCTCTCTGCTCTGCCACAAGCAATAGATCCTCCTCTCTCCGCTCTGCCACAAGCAATAGAGCCTCCTCTCTCCGCTCTGCCACAAGCAATAGATCCTCCTCTCTCCGCTCTGCCACAAGCAATAGAGCCCCCTCTCTCTCCGCTCTGCCACAAGCAATAGAGCCTCCTCTCTCTCCGCTCTGCCACAAGCAATAGAGCCTCCTCTCTCTCTGCTCTGCCACAAGCAATAGAGCCCCGTCTCTCCGCTCTGCCACAAGCAATTGAGCCTCCTCTCTCTCTGCTCTGCCACAAGCAATAGAGCCCCCTCTCTCTCTGCTCTGCCACAAGCAATAGAGCCTCCTCTCTCTCTGCTCTGCCACAAGCAATAGAGCCTCCTCTCTCTCTGCTCTGCCACAAGCAATAGAGCCTCCTCTCTCTCTGCTCTGCCACAAGCAATAGAGCCCCCTCTCTCTGCTCTGCCACAAGCAATAGAGCCTCCCCTATCTCTGCTCTGCCACAAGCAATAGAGCCTCCCCTCTCTCTGCTCTGCCACAAGCAATAGAGCCCCCCCTCTCTCTGCTCTGCCACAAGCAATAGAGCCCCCTCTCTCTCTGCTCTGCCACAAGCAATAGAGCCCCCTCTCTCTGCTCTGCCACAAGCAATAGAGCCTCCCCTCTCTCTGCTCTGCCACAAGCAATAGAGCCTCCCCTCTCTCCGCTCTGCCACAAGCAATAGAGCCTCCCCTCTCTCCGCTCTGCCACAAGCAATAGAGCCCCCTCTCTCTGCTCTGCCACAAGCAATAGAGCCCCCTCTCTCTGCTCTGCCACAAGCTGTAGATCGAGTCACACTCCATGTAAAGTCACGGAAATGACGGCACTCATGTGATGCTTTGAACTTCAGCCGAAACACATCAATGCGTGAAGTAACACTGTGTCATAGATGCTAAGCTAACTTGTCTCTCACAGAGTGCAAAACCTCTCAGCCACCACTAGGGGCAGAGCAGCTAAACAGCTATAACGGAGTGCAAACGCCTGCCAGCCACCACTAGGGGCAGAGCAGCTAAACAGCTCTAACAGAGTGCAACACCTCTCAGCCACCACTAGGGGCAGATCAGCTAAAAAGCTATAACAGAGTGCAACGCCTGCCAGCCACCACTAGGGACAGAGCAACTAAACAGCTATAACGGAGTGCAACACCTGTTAGCCACCACTGGGGGCAGAGCAGCTAAACAGCTATAAAGGAGTGCAACACCTGTTAGCCACCACAAGGGGCAGAGCAGCTAAACAGCTATAATGGAGTGCAACGCCTGCCAGCCACCACTAGGGGCAGAGCAGCTTAACAGCTATAATGGAGTGCAACGCCTGCCAACCACCACTAGGGGCAGAGCAGCTAAACAGATATAACAGGGTGCAACGCCTGCCAGCCACCACTAGGGGCAGAGCAGTTAAACAGCTATAATGGAGTGCAACGCCTGCCAGCCACCACTAGGGACAGAGCAGCTAAACAGCTATAACAGAGTGCAACGCCTGCCAGCCACCACTAGGGGCAGAGCAGCTAAACAGCTATAAAGGAGTGCAACACCTGTTAGCCACCACTAGGGGCAGAGCAGTTAAACAGCTATAACAGAGTGCAACGCCTGCCAGCCACCACTAGGGGCAGAGTAGCTAAACAGCTATAACAGAGTGCAACGCCTGCCAGCGACCACTAGGGGCAGAGTAGCTAAACAGCTATAACGGAGTGCAACACCTGTTAGCCACCACTAGGGGCAGAGCAGCTAAACAGCTATAACAGAGTGCAACGCCTGCCAGCGACCACTAGGGGCAGAGTAGCTAAACAGCTATAACGGAGTGCAACACCTGTTAGCCACCACTAGGGGCAGAGCCGCTAAACAGCTATAACGGAGTGCAACGCCTGCCAGCCACCACTAGGGGCAGAGCAGCTAAACAGCTATAAAGGAGTGCAACGCCTGCCAGCCACCACTAGGGGCAGAGCAGCTAAACAGCTATAACGGAGTGCAACGCCTGCCAGCCACCACTAGGGGCAGAGCAGCTAAACAGCTATAACAGAGTGCAACGCCTGCCAGCCACCACTAGGGGCAGAGCAGCTAAACAGCTATAACAGAGTGCAACGCCTGCCAGCCACCACTAGGGGCAGAGCAGCTAAACAGCTATAACAGAGTGCAACGCCTGCCAGCCACCACTAGGGGCAGAGCACCTAAACAGCTATAACAGAGTGCAACGCCTGCCAGCCACCACTAGGGGCAGAGCAGCTAAACAGAGTAATGTTTCATGTTTACGCAGATTCTTTGTCCAATGATTCCTCTCTTTGTCTGTCCTCTCTTTTCAGAATAAAGTGGTGACGGTTGACGATGTGAAGGTGAAGCTGCAGGTCGGTGAATCATTATCGTGTCAAACTAAACTAAAGAGTTACTTAAGCCGGAGAGTGGAAACAGGGCCAGACGTGTGATGATGTCATGAGATGTATCTTTTGTCGGTTGCAGATTTGGGACACGGCCGGACAGGAAAGGTTCAGGAGTGTAACTCACGCCTACTACAGAGACGCCGCGGGTGAGACCAAAATAACACCCCAAATGACTTGGCATAATCTGTACACTGCATAATGAGGTATTTATTTAAAAATACAAATACAATTTACATAATTAGTTTTTTCCCTATGGGATAATGAGCTTAACCTCAATATATATAACAGATGGGAACTGAACCCAGATGGCACCTTATTATTCTAAGCGCACTAATTACCAGCCATACTCTCATCATAAAAATACCTCTAGCGAGGGATTGAGTTCCTCTATTATTCATTATTATTATTATTATTCATCCGTCCGTTTTGTGTCCCTGCCGTCTGAAGCCCTGCTCCTCCTGTACGACATCACCAGCAGATCCTCCTACGACAACATCATGGTGAGTCTGGGACAGTGGGGTGGGCGTCACCAGAGGCCTCACGATACCATACCATCACCATACTTGAGTCACGATACCATAGTATTGCGATACTATAAATATATTGCGATATGCTGAGTATTGCGATATTAATATTGCGATATATTGCGATTTATTGCCTTTTTTCAACTGCAAAGTAAAACTTTGTCAACATGTTCTATCTAATCAAATAAAGTTCAGTCTGTTCATCTCACAACGTGGTATTTTCTCAAGCGGACGGATGTCAACACTGTCTGTAATCTGTGTTGCATGCACCTGACAAACTGAACTGTTTGTATTACAGTCATATTCCAACTTAACTGAATGCACATGTGTGCGTGTGTGTGGACTACTGTACTATTACAGGTATTGAAATGAACAATGCAACTTCCTTATACAAAAAAAATATATATAAAAAAAAATATTAACATTTAAATTTTTTTTTATAAATTATTAAATATCGATACAGTATCGCCACGCAAAGTATCGCGATACTACTACGTATCGATATTTTCCCCCACCCCTACACCGCCCCCCCGCAGCCTTGACGAAACCTGTAATTGAGCGAATCATTGAGAAAGGAAGTGGCCTGTAGATATGTGCTTAACCTGTGCGTACGACCATTTCTAAGCAAAGTGTGGGATTCATCAATTTCAACTTGAACTTGACTTCGTGCTTATAATTACGCACAGCTCTGAGCATGCGTAGCTGACGCCCAGTGGTAGAACATCGTTACTACGGCATAAGCGCTGCTCAGTTCTGCATTAGTTTCAACGCGGAAATAAGCTTCCGTACATTAGTGTTCAACTTCTGTATGACCCGTAATTCATTATAGTTCATTGTAAAATAGCGACAGTAGTGTAATTATAACGGGCTCACACGCGAACAAGAGGTTGGCCTGCTTGTTTGGCACTGGGGGGCAGACGCAAAACACCAACCTCCAAACGCGATTAAATATTGTTTCAAATAAAAAGCGAATTATTTTGTGTGTCATGTTTCCAAATAAGATTGGTCACGAAATGCTTTCTACTTCAATTTGTTGGTTAGAATAGATGACCTCCGTTGAAACTTCACTGAGACTAACAGTCTATTTGTGAGCTCCCGCACAGATGTGATAATAATAATAATAATAATAATAATAATAATAATAATAATAATAATAGCTTCATTTTATATAGCGCCTTTCAAGAGACCCAAGGTCGCTTTACATAGATAGGGGGGGGGGGGAATAACAAAGTAACAAACATAGTGGACAGACACAACATATAAACATGATGATGGAATTCATTCAAGTCCTCTCCACCCTCGGGTCTTTGCCACCGGCACGGTCCATCATGATATTGGAGATGGATCGAGCAATAGACTGTTACTGTAGCTGTCAACGCTCCATCACAAATGCAGTTATGTGAATAGAAAGGGATTCCACTCAGTCAATGTTGCGATGCGCATTTGCCTGATACATGTTGTTGCTGCATGCCAGGAGGAAGGCGATGCTGAATGTTTTCAATTCATTAAATAAAACGGATACTTTTTGCAAGGGTTTACTGACTGTCATACAAATAATCAACCAACTACATACTGTAACTTTTCAGTGCACGTTCTTATTTACATTGTGACAACAGCCTTGTGAGCTCCCGCACACAGACATGATGGAATTCAAGTTCAAGTTTGTATTGATCACATATAGGCAGGCTACACATGGCGTATAGGCTACATCATACATGGCAGTGAGATTCATTGTTCTTGTATATGCTCTCGTATTATTGTTTATATAGGCTACCCAATACTGACATCAAAATAGATTGTATGCCTCTAGAAATCATATGCAGCAGGTAGAAAATTGACGGAAAATCCGTCGCGATTTGGAATAAAATTGAGGAGAACTTTAATCCCTGGGTATTAATCAAACAAAATGGGAAAAGGCAGTCATATTCCAGCGCGGTATTTATTAGTGTTTTGAGCTGTCCAGGCAGCAATGGTTAATAGATATCATATCCGACATCACCGTACGTGTACACGTCTGTCAGCCTGTCACATAACACGCTTCCCTCGGCTTAGTCCATTTTTCCACATTTCATGGGGGTATTCCATTACCGTATATGGTTAATCGGGGCGGTTCTGGTATGCAAATACTTGAAACAGTGCACGAGCTCAAACGTAGGATCAAAGTCATATTTATCAAGACAGGTGTGCGTAGGACCTGTGTACGCACGTGTGATAAATCCCGTTCTTTTTGTGTTCGTGCAAGTATTCTAAATTCTGTGCTTAAGTATGGAAATAGAACATTTTCTACGTCACGTTGATGAATGAGGGCCCAGGAGGCTCCTTGTTGTTCAGTACCGACATGTCAACAGAGCTGTGGACACTGGACCATTAACACAACAGTGTAGACAACAGGAGATAGAACAGTGTAGACAACAGGAGATAGAACAGTGTAGACAAGAGGAGATAAAACTATGTAGACAAGAGGAGATAAAACTATGTAGACAAGAGGAGAT
>NC_140181.1:109604637-109642137 GCF_963971535.1 Notolepis coatsorum | reverse complement strand
GTGAGTACTGTTACATCACCTCTATACTGCTGAGTGAGTACTGTTACATCATCTCTATACTGCTGAGTGAGTACTGTTACATCATCTCTATACTGCTGAGTGAGTACTGTTACATCATCTCTATACTGCTGAGTGAGTACTGTTACATCATCTCTATACTGCTGAGTGAGTACTGTTACATCACCTCTATACTCTCTATACTCTCTATACTAACCACTCCTCTCTGGGCTCAGTGATTTCACGTCACCAGTGCTACTTTCTAACATGACGCCAGTGTTTGTTTACATTTTCATTTCATTCAAAGGATCCGAACCGATTGAAGTTTATGGATACCATGACTGTGGTAAGTTTTAAGGGGCTTAACAGTCATGGTATCCATAAACTTCAATCGGTTCGGATCCTTTGAATGAAATGAAAATGTAAACAAACACTGGCGTTAGCGTTAGAAAGTAGCTTAGTGGTGGTCCAGAACTGGAACCGGCCGCGTTATCTCCGAACGCCTAAAGTGAAGACCTGACGAATGACAAGCAGAGGAAAGGAATGTTAAATAGCCACCAAATACCAACATTCCACACACACCCCTGTGACAGCCAATCAGAAGCCAACCCCTAAGTGACAGCACTAAATGACAGGGGAAAACAAGTGACAGCAGTCAGGTGACAGATGACAGAGAAGGTGGGTGGTTCCCGACCGTAGTCAGGAACCAGAATCGTAACACAAATGGATATGTTGATAGCGTCATAACGACTAAATATAAACCGATTCTGTCACGGCGAATGTCTTAGTTCTTTAAACAATGTTGGATGATGTAATTGATGGGTCATGAGTCATTGTGGAACAAAATAAAAATCGCGCGGATTGATTGATTGATTAATTTGCATTTTTATTTTAAATGTTTCTTCTCCTTTCTATAGAAGCAGCTGGGAGGTGCGCTGTTTTAAGTGAGGGTGGACTGAATGGATATGTTGATAGCGTCATAACGACTAAATATAAACCGATTCTGTCTTAGTGTCTTAATGTCTTAGTTGCTTAAACAATGTTGGATGATGTAATTGATGGTCATGAGTCATTGTGGAACAAAATAAAAATTGTGTGATTTGATTGATTGATTAATTCAGTTTTTTTTACCTACTTTCAAGCAGCTGGGAGGTGCGCTATTTTAAGTGAGCATGGCCTATTGAATTGATTGATTGATTGCAAATTTTATTACTGTCCGCCTGGTTTCCAACTGGTTAAGTTTAGGCCCTCTTTCGAAGTTGGTTAAGGTTAGAGTTTGTCTTTAGAGCAGGGCGATAGACCACCAGCCCTGGTTCCAAACTCTAACCTTAACCAACTTCGAAAGAGGGCCTAAACTTAACCAGTTGGAAACAAGGCGGACAGTAATAAAATTAGCAATCAATCAATTCAATAACCCACGCTCACTTAAAACAGCGCACCTCCCAGCTGCTTCTATAGAAAGTAGGTTTAAAAAAAATAAAAATCCTATAGGGCAAAGAACACTTTTTTTTTATTTGTTTTACCTACTTTCTATAGAAGCATCTAAGAATGAAGTTCTATAGAAAGTAGGTTAAAAACTAAAGAAAAGTTGGATGTGTTAGTTGGTTGGATGTCTAGATGAAAGACAGTTGGATGTGTTAGTTGGTTGGATGTCTAGGTGAAAGACAGTTGGATGTGTTAGTAGGTTGGATGTCTTAGTTGAAAGACAGTTGGATGTGTTAGTTGGTTGGATGTCTTAGTTGAAAGACAGTTGGATGTGTTAGTTGGTTGGATGTCTTAGTTGAAAGACAGTTGGATGTGTTAGTTGGTTGGATGTCCTACTGAGAACAATTGGATGCACTTCCGAGCTGCTTCCACATGGAGGCAACTTCTCTTTTTTGTTGTGGGAACAACTTTTTCTGGCGGATGGTTCTTTCAATAGATCTTCGATTAATGTGTGTTTATTGTATAGCAATAAGGTTGGATGAATGTGCCAGTTGTATAAAAGCATTACACCACTTGTAGTCGTGGTTTGTGAGGCTGCGCCTCGGGCCTAACGACCACCCCTAGGCATGATTTATTTTTCACAAACCACTCCTGCGCGTGATGTAATGCTTAAATATACTATACAGTGCAAAGCAGAAGTGGGATGAGGTACAATTTAGGTACAATATAATTTACAGTAAGGTGTACTGAGGTATGGGTTGTAGTGCAAATTCTTTGCCAATAAATATAAAGTGTGTTTAGGTGTTCTAAAGTGTGTAGAGTGGGTGCTGCAGTGAGTTGTTTGTTTAAAGTGAGTGTGTGCGTGTGGGTGTGTGTGGTGTGAGTGCATTTGATGGTTGTTGTGTAGTGTTATTGTTCGTTAAGCAACCTGATGGCCTGGGGATAGAAGCTTCTTCTGAGTCTTTCTGTGCTTGCCATGAGACTCCGGTATCGCTTGCCTGACCGCAGCAGTTCAAAGTGGCAGTTGTTTGGGTGGCTGGATTCTTTGATAATTCTCTTAGCCTTACCCATGCACCGCTTGTTGTAAATGTTCTGGAGAGTGGGAAGCCCCCCTCCAATTGTGCGTTCTGCTGAACGGGCCACTCTCTGTAGTCTGCTATGGTCTTGTGTGGTGCTATTCCCAAACCAGGAGGTGATATTGCCAGTCAGGATGCTCTCTATTGTGCATGAGTAGAAGTTCTTAAGGATCTTCTGACTGACTTGGAACTTCCTTAGGCGCCTGAGGAAGTAGAGGCGTTGCCGTGCCTTCTTCACAACACTGTCAATGTGTGTGGTCCATGTCAAGTCCTTGGATATGTGGACTCCGAGGTACTTGAAACTGTTCACTCTCTCAACCGGTGCCCCGTCGATGCTGAGGGGGCTGTAGTCCTTGACCCCCGACCTCCTGAAGTCCACAATCATCTCTTTTGTTTTGCTGACGTTCAGGGAGAGGCAGTTCTTCTGACACCACTGCGACAGATTCTCTACCTCTTCCAGGTAGGCCCTCTCGTCGTTGGCAGAGATCAGGCCCACCACTACTGTGTCATCAGCAAATTTGATGATTGTGTTGTTGTTCCGCTGTGCCACACAGTCATGTGTGTACAGGGAGTAGAGGAGGAGACTCAGAACACAGCCCTGGGGGACCCCTATGTTGAACGTGATGGATGAGGAGGTGCAGTTGCCTGCTCTCACCACCTGGGGTCTACCCGTCAGGAAGTCCAAGACCCACTGGCAGAGGTCATAGTTCAAGCCCAGGTCCCTGAGCTTGGCTATGAGTTTGGAGGGGACTATGGTATTGAATGCTGAGCTGTAGTCGATGAACAGCATTCTCACATAGTTCCCCTGCCTCTTATCCAGGTGTGATGCTGCTGTGTGCAGCACATGGGCTATGGCGTCCTCCGTGGACCTGTTGGGGCGATATGCAAATTGCAGGGTTGATGGGGAGGGAGGAGCAGATGTAGCCCTTCACTAGCATCTCAAAGCACGTCATGGCTATGGAGGTGAGAGCTACAGGGCAGTAGTCGTTGAGGCAAGTGTGCATGGATTTTTTGGGTACAGGGATGATGGTGGACTTCTTCAGACACACACACACACACACACACACACACACACACACACACACACACACACACACACACACACCTACACGTACACACTCACACACACTAAACTCACTGTAACACCAAATAATGACATGCTGGCTGCTGCTGCTGCTGCTGGATTGGTCTCAACTCTGCTCACTGTGTCTTTGTTTACTCAATTATTATTTTTGTATTCTAAAATGTGTTCTTAAAACGTGCCGGTTCAACGGGAGCACGTTGAGACGTAGAAAGCCCCTGTCGGCCTGAACAACAACACACAGATGTATTATAGATGCCCTGGTGTCTGTAGCACCTCTGGATCTGTTTACACTGTGGCTTCCATCTCGTTTCATCCTCCTGTCGGGGTAAATGTGCGATCTGTCTCGCTGATCTGCCTCCAGCGGCCCGGCGCCGTGCCGCTCGTACAATATTAATATTCAAACCAAACGCCTTTTCTTTTTATACAAAACCAGAACAGCAGCACTTTCCGGTCTGTTCTCTGCCTGGCTGGGCCTCACACTGCCCCCCCCCCCACCATGGTTCCATTTGGAAGTCACCGGTGTTTAGCATAAAATACTGTATTATTTTCAATCATTTGTAACAGATGAAGAATACAAAGTCTACCCCTGTAACCACGGTAACCACTGTAACCACTGTAACCACGGTAACCACTGTAACCACTGTCAGTAAATTACATTGAATACATTGATAGAATGTCAGTAAATGACATTGAATACATTGATAGAATGTCAGTAAATTACATTGAATGCATTGATAGGATGTCAGTAAATTACATTGAATACATTGATAGGATGTCAGTAAATTACATTGAATACATTGATAGAATGTCAGTAAATTACATTGAATACATTGATAGAATGTCAGTAAATGACATTGAATACATTGATAGAATGTCAGTAAATTACATTGAATACATTGATAGAATGTCAGTAAATTACATTGAATACATTGATAGAATGTCAGTAAATTACATTGAATACATTGATAGAATGTCAGTAAATTACATTGAATACATTGATAGGATGTCAGTAAATGACATTGAATACATTGATAGAATGTCAGTAAATTACATTGAATACATTGATAGAATGTCAGTAAATTACATTGAATACATTGATAGAATGTCAGTAAATTACATTGAATACATTGATAGAATGTCAGTAAATTACATTGAATACATTGATAGAATGTCAGTAAATTACATTGAATACATTGATAGAATGTCAGTAAATTACATTGAATACATTGATAGAATGTCAGTAAATGACATTGAATACATTGATAGAATGTCAGTAAATTACATTGAATACATTGATAGAATGTCAGTAAATTACATTGAATACATTGATAGAATGTCAGTAAATTACATTGAATACATTGATAGAATGTCAGTAAATTACATTGAATACATTGATAGGATGTCAGTAAATGACATTGAATACATTGATAGAATGTCAGTAAATTACATTGAATACATTGATAGAATGTCAGTAAATTACATTGAATACATTGATAGAATGTCAGTAAATGACATTGAATACATTGATAGAATGTCAGTAAATTACATTGATAGAATGTCAGTAAATGACATTGAATACATTGATAGAATGTCAGTAAATTACATTGAATACATTGATAGAATGTCAGTAAATTACATTGAATGCATTGATAGGATGTCAGTAAATGACATTGAATACATTGATAGAATGTCAGTAAATTACATTGAATGCATTGATAGGATGTCAGTAAATTACATTGAATACATTGATAGGATGTCAGTAAATTACATTGAATACATTGATAGAATGTCAGTAAATGACATTGAATACATTGATAGGATGTCAGTAAATGACATTGAATGCATTGATAGGATGTCAGTAAATGACATTGAATGCATTGATAGGATGTCAGTAAATGACATTGAATGCATTGATAGGATGTCAGTAAATGACATTGAATACATTGATAGAATGTCAGTAAATTACATTGAATACATTGATAGAATGTCAGTAAATTACATTGAATACATTGATAGAATGTCAGTAAATTACATTGAATACATTGATAGGATGTCAGTAAATTACATTGAATACATTGATAGAATGTCAGTAAATGACATTGAATACATTGATAGAATGTCAGTAAATTACATTGAATACATTGATAGAATGTCAGTAAATTACATTGAATGCATTGATAGGATGTCAGTAAATGACATTGAATACATTGATAGAATGTCAGTAAATTACATTGAATGCATTGATAGGATGTCAGTAAATTACATTGAATACATTGATAGGATGTCAGTAAATTACATTGAATACATTGATAGAATGTCAGTAAATGACATTGAATACATTGATAGGATGTCAGTAAATGACATTGAATGCATTGATAGGATGTCAGTAAATGACATTGAATGCATTGATAGGATGTCAGTAAATGACATTGAATACATTGATGGAATGTCAGTCAACGGTTAAAGTCATTGACAGTATGAGACGGCATGTTAAGTTAAAATGGTTAAATACCGCTGTGAGTCTGAGAGAAGCACACGTTGGTCAGACACTGAGAGCAGACCGCTGAAGGAGTCATCTGCTTATCTTCAGAGGCTGGAAGACCAATTCCTTAGAAGGGATTCAAAGCCAGAAAAGCTAAGATTAGGGACGGGGGAGATAGGATTCGTATTTTGAGTGGGTTCTGAGTGAACAGGAAGACGCAGGAAGAACCGTTGATTAAACCAATCATTTTTGGAATAGGGGTCAATAAGGAGGGATTTCATTGCTAGTATATAAGATTGAGGCAGAGAGAAAACTCTTTTCTCCCCGCTCGTCTGACCGACGATCATGACCGCCATTGTTACTCGGCTGAACGAGTCGTGCCCTTCCTGCTGACATGGCGTACAGACCTTGTAAGTCTCTTTGTGGATAACAGCTAAATGTATACATGTATATGTACCCTAACTGGTGTGATATATACGTCATATGCGTGTTGTAGTCCATGCAGTTTAGGTGAAGACATCTCATCCTTCATGTGTGTAAAACATGAAAGTATTGCTCTGCATGGATATGTGTCATTATGTGTTATGTGATATGATAAGAGCGATGCACTGCTCTGTTGTATTTTTATTGAACTATTTTATCACACTTTTTACTTCTTACTGATACATTGCTCTGTTGTATGTTAAATACCCTGTTGTATGTCCTTTCTATTTTATAATTGTTAGCCTATTTTTAAACTGAATCAAACCACACTTTTTTACTCTGTCTATTCTATTTTATTGTGTGTATTACTGAATGAAACTGTAAACAGAGAGGCCTATTTGGATGCTAGATCCTAATGTGAAACACTGTGATTTACCTTACATTGCTACCTCTCTATCTTTTTTATGCTCGCTTATGCCTGTATTTTTTTCACTGCTGTGAAGCACTTTGAACAGCAATTTCTGTATGAAAGGTGCTATACAGTTATTATTATTAATATGTGTTGTTATTATTAGTGCTGTCAATCGATTAAAATATTTAACTCGATTAATCGCATGATTGTCCATAGTTAACTCGCGATTAATCACAATTTAATCGCATTTTCTTTTTTTGACCATAAACTCATGTTTTCCAAGTTTTAATACTCTTATCAACATGCGAGTCAACAAATGCTTGCTTTATGCAGCCATTTAACACAAAATAATGACCCTCATGCATTGCAAATTTGCATCAAATTCAAAACAGAGTGATGCACAAAATAACTTAAAAGAAACAATGAATAAAGTGCATGAAATAATAGGGGAAAGAAAACGTTAGGAACTTGTTACATTCACCCACACAAGGGCTGAGTAATCACACACCCCCCCCTCTCTATCTCTCTCTCACACACACACACACACACACACACACACACACACACACACACACACACACACACACACACACACACACACACACACTTTGAGTCAGAAACAAACATAGTATCAATGAGAGTATCAATAATACACCTGAGTGAAGTCTAATAAAAAAAATAAAAAGTAAAAAAAAAATAATAATAATAATAAAAATAAAATAAATATTGAACAAGTTTATCGTGAGTTAAAAAAAATAGTGGCGTTAATAGAATCGGGCGATAACGCGTTAATACCGTGTTAACTTTGACAGCCTTAGTTATTCTATGTGTTATTAAATGTGTGCAGGCCTGGTGCTGCTGTTTGTGGTCTGGATGAAGCGCCGGGAGAGGGAGCGGCAGAACAAGCAGCTGCTCATCGACCCCGAGGACGACGTGAGAGACAACATCCTGAAGTACGACGAGGAGGGGGGCGGCGAGGAGGACCAGGTACACACACACACACACACACACACACACACACACACACACACACACACACACACACACACACACACACACACACACACACACACACACACACACACACACACACATACACACACACACACACACACACACACACACACACACACACACACACACACACACACACACACACACACACACTTCAGAAACAAACATAGAGCATAGAATGAGAGCATCAATAATACACCTGAGTGAAGTCTAGTAAAAAAAAAAAAAAAAAAAAGAGAGAAGTAATTTCTTTCTTTATTTTTTATTATTTTTTTAGTTAATCGTGAGTTAAAAAAAATTGTGGCGTTAATAGAATACCGCGTTAACTTTGACAGCCTTAATATATACATATATATATTTAATTTTTCTTTTTTACTTTCCAATGCGACCCCACTGTCACCTACCCGCGACCCCAATTTGGGTGGCGACCCGTAGTTTGAGAACCACTGGTCTAAAGTAGGGATGTTCGATATTGGCTTTTTTACCGATACCGATATACCGATATTGTCCAACTCTAAATTTCCGATACCGATATCAACCGATACCGATATATGCAGGGTTTCACCCCCAAAAAAACGGAATAATTTCAGGTAATTAACATTACATATCTCTTGTTGTGGAATTAACACAACATTATGCATACTTTGACAATAAATAAAATCTGAATTTGTTCTTACTTGCTTGCCTGGGTAAATAAAGGTTGTAAAAAAGAAAAAAGAAAAAAATTAAACCGATAACGATAATTTCCGATATCACATTTTAATGCCAATATCGGCCGATAATAGCGGACATCTAAAGTGAATGAATGTTTAAGGTGATGTGTGTCCCCCTGTGTCCCCCTGTACCCCCCCCCGTGTCCCCCTGTCTCCCCCTGTGTCCCCCTGTCTCCCCCTGTGCCCCCCTGTGCCCCCCTGTGCC
This sequence comes from Notolepis coatsorum, assembly GCF_963971535.1. Lineage (NCBI taxonomy): Eukaryota > Metazoa > Chordata > Actinopteri > Aulopiformes > Paralepididae > Notolepis > Notolepis coatsorum. The sequence goes on along the minus strand of NC_140181.1, from coordinate 109,633,306 downwards.
CCCCGCAGGACTACGACCTGAGCCAGCTGCAGCAGCCCGACTCCATGGAGCACGTGGTCAGTAAGCCCCTGGGGGTCCGCAGGGTGGACGAGCGCCCCACCGTGCCCGAGTCCCAGTACCCCGTCCGGCCCCTCGTGCCCCATCCCGGGGACATAGGGGACTTCATCCACGAGGTCAGAGGTCACACACACACACACACACACACACACACACACACACACACACACACACACACACACACACACACACACACACACACACACACACACACACACATTTGAAATGTTTATTTATGTCCACATGAACAGAAGTACAAGGAGGCCTCATACAAAGGACATAAACAATGCCAGTGCAATCAGAAAATTATGAAGAACAGTCAGGTACAAGGTGCATGGACGGCAGAATCAATGGTAAAGGTAACAGCGCCTCCTCCAAATTGAGCGGCTTCCTATAATTGCTGATACTGAGCAGTACCTGGCTAACTGCTTGGCCTTCCTTTTGGGGAGACCGGCTATTTGTAGGCGCCTCACAACCAACTTGTGCACCACATGCCCTAGGCTGCCAACGATAAAAACTAGGAGTTTACATCTGTAGCCTAGCTGTGAGATGGTCTGCTGTAGCTGTTGGTATTTCAGCATTTTGGTTAGGAAGGCTTCTTCTAAGCTGTAGTCAAAAGTACAGCCAACCTCGAGAATGGACACCTCCCTAAGGTGTTCATTTACCACAAATACATCAGGGGTGTTAACTGTAATACTAGAGAACATGGAATTATCATTGCACAGGTTGAACATGCTTGGCTTCACAGTAGAATGCTTATACAGTATGATGGAGGACCTAAAAATGAGAGAGATATCTTTCGCTATCAAATCTACTATTCTGTCATGCCTACTTATGTAGAGGCCCCTGTATACATGGCAACCATTTAAGATGTGGGACATGGTTTCAGCTATTTGGTTATTGTCATGATGAATACAGTGAGGAGCATGACTGCCTGGAAACCAGATGGAGAGATTCAGTTTAGATGGTAAGACCTGTAATCTCGCTTTCAGAGTGAAGATAACAATGCACTCATCTATGGCAACATTTTTGAACACAGAGTGAGAGACAGAATGGTCCGCGGCAGGGAGACACGCAATCTTCCCCTGCAGTCTCAACTCAGTCCATTGTTCCCGCTGTCTTTGTTGTTGTGCCCACAGGAGGCGACCTCAGGCATTAGTCAGTGGAAGTTGGTGATCCATTCCACACACAGACATAGATGCTCTGACTGAGATACTGGGGTCAGATATAATATTCTCTGAGACAGCCACTGCCTCAGAGTTAGACCCCACCCACTCCAGGGTAACACACACACACAGGAGGAGCAGGTCTCACAGCGACAGACCTGTCCTCCCAGTTTAGTCGACACCTAACCATTTAGTCGACATTTTAAAAACACAGATCGGTTTGGAAACACAGGGCACATCAACAATGATTGATTGACTGTTTTGTAGTTAGACCTGATGCACGAAACCCTTCCGTTTCATCCTCTTCTGCACCTTTGTTTACACTTTATTTGTTTACACTTTATTTTATCTCATATCTTTATGTTCAGATCAAATTTGATCGCCTATATCTATGTATTTCTACTATTACCCTGCCCATACCTGTACTTCCCTTCCCCCTCCCCCATGCTGCTATGAATTTCCCCCAAGGGATAAATAAAGGAATATCTTATCTTATCCAGTGTTAATTTTGGCAGCTATTTTTATCTTTTTCATTTTCATCATAATTAGTCACCTTCATTTATTTTTTGCTTAGTCAGTTTTTGTCAACTACAGGTCTGAGCATTTTAGTCTTAGTCAGTTTTAGTCTCGATTTAGTCTTTTTTGTTTTAGTCTAGATTTAGTCGCAGAAAACGGATGTCATTTTTGTCTTTATTTTTTTTTCGATAATGAAAAAAAAGGCATTTTATTCTCTTGTAATGCAATTCTATGTACCGCTACAGTCAGTCAAATTAACATTATTTTCTATTGGGATCATAGATTCATGTAGACGCCCCTCTCCCCACTCCCCATATATACACCATAAGACATAATCAAACCAATAGTTTTAGTCTTAGTCATGTGTCAAATGCTCCTTTTTCGTTTTCATCATATGTCACCTTCATTTATTTTTCATTTTAGTCTTAGTCGTTTTAGTCAACTACAGGTCTGAGCATTTTAGTCTTAGTCAGTTTTAGTCTCGATTTTGTCTTTTTTGTTTTAGTCTAGATTTAGTCAGGGGAAAAAGCTTCGTTGACGACCATATTTAGTCATCATTTTCGTTGACAAAATTAACACTGATCTTATCTTATCTTAAAAAACCCAAAAAGGCAAGGATTTTTGTGGTACAAATAGTAGTATAGAGAGGAGTATAGAGGTGCCTTTTAACATACGTATGTAACATTCTGGGCCTTTCTGTACAGAATATGCATAGCGGCCTCTGATGTAGTATTTCAAAACTACACAGAGATGTGGTCTTGATTTATCGTGTTGCATTCATCAATATTGGGTCTCATTCCCGAACGAAGTTACGACAAAATTTCGGCCCATTTAAGACATATTAGGGCTGGGAGTGGGAGTCCCCAAATTTTCCTGAGATCAGATTTGATCGTGGCTGAGAGCAGATTCAAGAGTGCTGAGGAGCTGAGGAGCACTCTTAAATCTGCTCTCAGCCACGATCAAATCTCATGATTGATTGACTAATTTAAAATGTCATTATAACTTGACAGACTGTGTTCTCATAGTGATTCCTTCACGTCAACGCTACAGGCCTCCTTGGAATTAATTACTTAATCAAAAATATGACAATATTTGTACGATAAGTAATTACGCATTTGATGTCGGAAAAATAAATAATATGGATTCATCTGATCACAGGGCAGCTGCTTAACCATATCTGAACCAGCTATTTTGGACAAATGTATAATTACTTTAATTACTATTATTATTCAAACACAATTATGTAATTATTGTGAAATGATTGAAAATAATAATTATTTAATGCCTTCTGTGGAATTTGTATTTCTTATTTGTTACACATCTGTTTGAATGATTAATTATATACATTTGAAAGAATGCAGGTCAACATGCAATGTATCCCATTGATTGGTATACAATGGGACAGACCTTTGTTTGATTGATTGATTGAAAACTTTATTAACAGATTGCAGAATGGGTACAGTACAGTACAGCTCAATTACATAAGGGGATGCAGACCAGAGAAAGACTTTCGTCTTGTTTACATCAGGGTCCCCCATTTTCAATTCATCATAACATATATGACACACACGACACAGATAGACAGTATTGCTACATCTATACATTTATGACATACCAGATTTGCAAATACAGTACTGTTTGTGATACAAAAAGAGTCCAGAAAAGAGAGTACATTTGACGTAGAAACTGTTGGAGGAGGTTGGGTAGTAGGGGTGGGTGGGGGATAGACTTACACTGTACAAGCAAAACTGTACATTGGAATATTGACAAAACCATACTTGGTCATTTACTGTACATTGGAGGGGGTTGATATAGCTATAAACCTGCATTCCTTCGAATATATCATTAATCAATTAAACGTATATTGAAATATAGCCTATACACCAACACTGAAATGACAGTGGATAAATAAATAAGAACTAAAGCTAATCGGTGGAAATAGACCGCATTAATATTCCATAACAAGTCTTGTGTGCACCTACGAATGAACAGTAGCCTATGTCTTAATTATGGAATAATAAGCCATACTGCGTTCATTCATTACGCCCGCCGTAGGCTATATATATTATATTTCATTCATTCATTCATATACAGTACTGCGCGCGCGTGTGTGTGTGTGTGTGTGCGCGCGCGCTGCGGCAGGTGTACCGCGAGCTGTATATGATGCCAATACATTAATCTAATCTAGTTTTGATGGCACGCAAGCGTGATTACGAAACCTAGCCGCATTTCTTAGAGACACTCTCTGATTGGCACTGACTGACGCTAGGTTTCGTAATCACGCGGCTCGCAAGACTCGCAAAGCACTTCCGCCAACTCATTTGCACACAGCTGCGTCACTAGTTGCCTTATAAGGAGCTCTGGAGGCAGTGTTTTGTATGCAAATGACCTGAACGGGAACGCGCTTTCGAGTTTAAGACAGAATGCCATTCTCCAAGCAGATATCAGATCATATAATTTGTGCGACCTTTTCAGCCACTTAAGACATATTACCAGCACGTTCAGGACTCAGAGTGAACTTGTCATTGATTATGTCTCAGTGGTTCCAAGATAAGTCTTCCAGAATATATCGTTGAAAAATTTTCGGGAATGAGACCCAATGAATGTACCGCTTACCTGCTGAAGACACATGCGGACTCTGCACCGTGGGGGATCAGGCTTTCTGCTCATCCGCTCCCAGTCTGTGGAACCCTCTCCCTGACCGCCTGAGAGCACCACAGACTGTGGATGCTTTTAAAAAGGGCCTCAAAACTCATCTTTTTAATAGTCTTTTGTTGATTTTTATCTAGTTTTAGCTCCCCATTTTATGCTCTTTTATCAGTTTTAGCCCTTTTTATTTAATGTTTTTTACTCTTTTACTAGTTTTAGTGTTCTTTTTACTCCTTACTAGTTTTAGTCTTGCTTATTTTATATTCTTAAATTTTTTTTACTCTCTTGCTAGTTTTTATGTTCTTTTAAAATGTAGCGCTTTGAGTTTAGCTCCACAACTATAAAGCGCCCTACAAATCAAATATATTATTATTATTATTATTATTATTATTACATTACATTTACATTTAGTCATTTAGCTGAACGCTTTTATCCAAATCGACTTACAAGTTTTGTACAACAAGTCATCAGGAAGGGCACAACTCTATCAGCTGAGTAACAATGTTCATCAAAGTGGTGAGTGCTACAGTGTATGTTAGTTTATTAGGACAGTAAGGTTAGTTAGGGTTATGGCAATCTTCTTTAATTATTATTATTATTATAATCTTTTTCAGATAATAGTTGAAGCAGTGCGTCTTTAGTCGACAGCGAAAGATTATTATTATTATTATTATTATTAGGGATGTCCGATATTATCGGCCTACCGATATTATCGGCCGATATCGGCATTAAAATGTGATATCGGAAAATATCGGTATCGGTTTAAAAAAAAAAAAAATTATTTTTTTTCCCTTTCTATAACCTTTATCTACCCAGGCAAGCAAGTAAGAACAAATTCTGATTTTATTTATTGTCAAAAGTATGCATAATGTTGTGTTAATTCCACAACCAGAGATATGTAATGTTAATTACCTGAAATTATTCTGTTTTTTGGGGGTGAAACCCTGCATATATCGGTATCGGTTGATATCGGTTGATATCGGTATCGGAAATTAAGAGTTGGACAATATCGGTATATCGGTATCGGTAAAAAAGCCAATATCGAGCATCCCTTTAATATTATTACTATGTACTTGGCAAATAAAAAAAATCCTTTTCCTTCCCTCTCCTCCCTCTCCTCCCTCTCCTCCCTGACCCCCCAGGGCTTGCGGGCGGCGGACAACGACCCCACGGCGCCCCCCTACGACTCGCTGCTGGTGTTCGACTACGAGGGCAGCGGCAGCACCGCGGGCTCCGTCAGCTCCCTGCACTCCTCCAGCTCGGGGGACCAGGACTACGACTACCTCAACGACTGGGGCCCCCGCTTCAAGAAGCTGGCCGACATGTACGGGGGAGGGGACGACGACTAGAGGCGCCACGGAGACGAAAGACCAAGATGAAGACACACACCCTTCACACACACACACACACACACACACACACACACACACACACACACACACACACACACCCTCTCGTCCTGTCAGCTGGACTGCCATGCTGTGTCTCCTTATTAACCCCCCCCCCCCCCCCCCCCCCCCCCCCCCCCGGTGTGCCCTTTCAGAACACACACACACACACAACGATGACAACACACATGCACACACACAAACACAAACACACACACACACTGACCAACTGACCAACCAACCGACCAATCAAATTAATGGCCACAGTGGACTGTGCCGTGAGGCGGCTCTGAGACTGAAACTGAAGCTTTGAACTGCAGGCTTGTCATGTTTTGTGTTTCCAAACCTCTGTTATATATATTTTGTTGTTGTTGTTGTTGTTGTTGTTGTTGTTGTTGTTTTTGTTTTGTGTTTTCTGCTAGACTTAGGGGCTGGTTACTTTTTTCTTGATTTTGTTTCCCTCTTTAGATCGTTAAGCTCTTTTGTCGTCCCTCGCTCTCCTAGACACGAGCCGCTTCCTGTCGTTGGCGGGGGGGGTCGACTCGTCCCCCGCCCCCAGCCCCCGCCCCGCCCCCAGCCCCCGCCCAGCCCCCGCCCCGCTCCCAGCCCCCGCCTGCCCCTCTGCAGATAGCTCCAGCCGCTCGCTCGCTCGGCCCCGAGGGGGAGAGGAGAAGAGAGGAAGTGGAAAGTCCTTCCAGCGCTGAGGGCACCCGCTTATTCTTTCTTGAACTTGAATGACTGAGAACAGAAGCACTGTTGTTTAAGAAGTGCCTCCAGTGGTGCATATATTGAGCAGACTCCCGCTAACTTAGGGCTTTACGTGAACCCCGACCCTTTAACTGGGACCATCCCTCGTTGCGTCTGTCGCCCCCTGCAGGGCCTAGCGGTGGCCGCGGTAGACGTCAGTGGTGTGGTTTTGTTAGGAGAACTGGCTGTGGAGAAGGATTGGAGTCATGTGGACATAGTGTGGACATACAGGAAGTGCTACAGTGTGGACATACAGGAAGTGCTACAGTGTGGACATACAGGAAGTGCTACAGTGTGGACATACAGGAAGTGCTACAGTGTGGACATACAGGAAGTGCTACAGTGTGGACATACAGGAAGTGCTACAGTGTGGACATACAGGAAGTGCTACAGTGTGTGTCTTTTGCAAGTGACGGACAAATCATTTGTTTTTTGGACTCGGGCACATGGGAGGCCCTGGGTCACATGTGAGGTCCTGGGTCACATGGTCCTGGGTCACATGGTCCTGGGTCACATGGTCCTGGGTCACGGCCAATGTGAATTTGATTGTAGAAGATCACAAAACCTCCACTGTTGGGACTATGTTAGTGAATAACAGGCATTGTTTAACTGTCGGTTGTGGCTTTGACAGCAGCTGATTTCGTTTTATTTTGCACCTAAAACTTGATAAGCCTTGTTGCTATGGGGTTAATACTTAGGGGTTAAGTGTTATCATGGTATATGAAGTACATTATGAGGGTTATTTAAGGAGACTTTGTCTCTAAGATCAAGTGGGACGTTGTTGGTCGCATGTGTGTCCCCGCGCTCCGAGGTTTTCCAACCACCGGTCGGTCGTGTGGTCAAATGTCTTGAGGAAAACTATATAAACTGTACAAAGGAAAAAATGGATATTTGTTTTGAAGCGCTAGTTAACTTCAGAATAGTCCGGAACAACGAGGGAAGCAGACTTGTGAACGTTTTGAGACTCTATAGTTGTCATTTCTCCTCGTTATCTTTTATATTATTTCTTGTTGACTCACTGCTGTGTCAGGATGAAGTTTTGATATTCAGTCCTCTGTGGCGTTCCCCCGTTGTGACGACAGCAGGCGCCGCGCCTCCCGACAGGGATTCAGCGCCCTCGCAATTTGTCTCTCTTCAGGCAGCTTTTCATTCATCTGAAAGTTGGGGTTTTGAGTGGGAGAGTTTTTTTTTTCTTCCAAGAACAAATTAGAGAGAAGTCTGTTACAAACTTTCCACACAAAAAGGATTTTGTCGCATTTTTAACAGGGGGGGGGGAAAAACACCACTTCCACCAGCGCTAACGCCACCCAAGGGAATTTTAATCGTATGTCATTGCCTTCAAATAACGCACCGTGGACCGAAATGAGAAGCGGCAAGCGGTTGAATTATTTAGACGGGCAAAAACATTTCCTCTGGGGAACCGTGGGAGACGTTGGTTGAGTGATGGAGAAGGCTTAATCATCTCTTATCTTCAGAGCCCATTGTGTAAAATGCTCTCAAATGTTAGCTAACTGCATCACAGCTAATGTTTCAAGTGTAGGGAGAATGGGATCCACTGAAGCCCCCCCCCCCCCCCCTCTCTCTCTCTCTCTGCCTGTGGATTTGATGGGGATTGGCCAGGGTGCCGTGTTTAATCCACCCTCCACGTTCTCCTATTAATTACGGCGGACGGTGAATCCCCGCAAGTCATCTCCTCGACGAAGTGAGACTCCACAAAGTCCTGGATGAGGGGCGATGCGGAGGAATCGCCCCTCCTCTCACCTGCCCCTCGCCCTCTCCCGGTGTCTCCGCGGCCCCCCCCGCCCTCCCCTGCCCCTCTCCCGGTGAGCTCCAGCGCTCTCCTCGCCGGCGGGGAGGAGGACAGAGAGCGCGGCTTGGCCCCAGGCGAGGGGAGGAAGGGAGGTGGTTGATAGCGTTAACAAGGCAGGGGAATGGTATCGTAGATGTATGTTATTCACGATGAGAAGGTGTACCTCGCGCTGCAGCTCAGAACAGCCTTCTTCTACAGGACATGTCGGTCGTATCTCTCTTGCCGTTTCTCTCACTACGACACATCGCAGCAGAATACCATCAACACAGCTGTCACCTACTGTTTTTAAAAACATTTTAGATTTATTTGACAAATAAATGTATATACATTTTTTAATACATTTTGTGAACTGATTTTGTTGTTTTCTGGTCTTGTTTTTTATTTGTTTTGTTTGTTTATTATTTTAATTTCCTTTACATGAGTCGTGTTGTCCTGAGTGAATACTAGGCGAGGCACAGTTCACCACAGAAGAAAGCCATGTGCATCGATGAGGAAGATTCTCATTGAGCTTACAGCCATACTTGTTTATGTGTAAGGCTATCTCTGTTCAACGGTTGACTTCACCACTGAGAAGGTATCTGTCCCACTTAAAACCAATATGTACAGTCAATACTACACACTCACCCCCCCCCCCTGCCAGGCCTTACTGTATGTATGTGAGTGTTCCATGGTATACTATTCCGACCTTCACTCTGTCAGGGAGCGACTAGCTTCCCTCAAGGCCCTTCAGAATTCATAAAGACATGGTTTATAGATGCCTCCGTGATGCCTTCCAGACACGCAGACCCGAATCGGAGGCAGCACCAGCGGGGGGATGGGGCCGACGCACACGTCACACGGAGAAGACCCTCACCGCCACGTCACGTGACACAACAACACTATTATGATAATGAATGTTTGGTTATTAATTGTACAGGGGCAGCAAATCATCAATGAAGTCAATCAAACCTGACCTCCGACGCAAACGCGGTACGGTGGGGTTTGTAGCATGAAAGGATGTGTTCCACCGGGTCCCCTCGTCTTATTGATGGTCCCTCGCTAACCTGAGGGTGGAATTAGCCAGAGGTGATTGGATACATACAGAGGCGTGATGGATAATGGTGGAAGAACTACTGCACTGCCGTAGTGTACAGCTGCCACGAGACTGTGTGTGTGACACGTCCTACAAATACAAATCCTTGCACTGAAGAACCATATAAGTCAGTTTTGAAATCTTTTGGACAACCCATGTATTTGCAGTTTTGAAGTTAAATGGTAAATGGCTGCATTTATATAACAGTTTTTATCCAAAGCGCTTTACAATTTGTTCCTCACATTTGACACATTCACTCGCACACCGACGGCAGAGGCAACCATGCAAGGTGCCAACCTGCTCATCGGGAGCAATTAGGGGTTAAGTGTCTTTCTCAAGGACACTTCGACACGCTGCCCGGGAGGAGTGGGAATCGAACCGGGAACCTCCGGATTACCAGACGTCTGCTCTACCTCCTGAGCCAGTGTCGTCCCCAAAAGTGATCCTAAATCAGTGTGAATGTGATACATCACAACAAGACTCAACCTCTACCGTCTTTAACTATGAAGGAACACAACACTCTATTACCATCTTTAGATAATAAAGTACTCAACCTCTACCGTCTTTAACTATGAAGGAACACAACACTCTATTACCATCTTTAGATAATAAAGTTTGAAAACATTGTTCCTCAGAAAATGTAAAACCGAGTTATATGGTTCTTCGTCTGAGGTACTCAAATGACGGCTACCCTGAAGCGTGAATGCCTTCCACAACGCTGTTCCAGTTCCGCGTTGCCGTTTTGCGCTTTGATTGGCCGAGCGCATGCGCATGAGCCGCGACTTTACACTCTCGCGCTGTGAAGCGCCAGCGGGGCGATGCGGCGGTTTCTCCCCGGCTTCCGTGCGCCGCGCTGCCACCGGCTTGACTCGGTCCAGCTCCAGCAGCAGCGGCCGTCTTCCGCCTGCGGTATCCTCCCAGAGGAATATTTTTAAATAGCACGAATTATCGACTGGCAACTCTGTGCTCGTCAGACCTGCAACTGCTGGTACTGTATGGGGAGAGAGGCACACAACAACAGACAGACAGCCGGTTTCAATCACTGGAACAGCGTTGTAGAAGGCATTCACGCTACCCTGAAGGCCTGTTCACAAGAGGCTGGCCTGGCCCTGAAGGCCTGTTCACAAGAGGCTGGCCTGGCCCTGAAGGCCTGTTCACAAGAGGCTGGCCTGGCCCTGAAGGCCTGTTCACAAGAGGCTGGCCTGGCCCTGAAGGCCTGTTCACAAGAGGCTGGCCTGGCCCTGAAGGCCTGTTCACAAGAGGCTGGCCTGGCCCTGAAGGCCTGTTCACAAGAGGCTGGCCTGGCCCTGAAGGCCTGTTCACAAGAGGCTGGCCTGGCCCTGAAGGCCTGTTCACAAGAGGCTGGCCTGGCCCTGAAGGCCTGTTCACAAGAGGCTGGCCTGGCCCTGAAGGCCTGTTCACAAGAGGCTGGCCTGGCCCTGAAGGCCTGTTCACAAGAGGCTGGCCTGGCCCTGAAGGCCTGTTCACAAGAGGCTGGCCTGGCCCTGAAGGCCTGTTCACAAGAGGCTGGCCTGGCCCTGAAGGCCTGTTCACAAGAGGCTGGCCTGGCCCTGAAGGCCTGTTCACAAGAGGCTGGCCTGGCCCTTGCCTTGCTGTTAGGCTGTATTGTTACTCTTACTCTGGACAAGGCCTGACATTGGAGCCAAGGGAGTTTCCAACGAGATGTTGGAACGTAGTCCTGCTACGGCCGACGGCCTGCGAAGAAACACAACAGTGTCTAATTCGGATTGCCCAATATATTGCTCAAGTCTGAGTGTACATAATGTAGTATTTGCTTCAAGCTAAACAGATCCGAGTTTAGGCAAAATATAACGGTACAATTGGAGCTTTTTTTTGCATGTCTTTTTTTTTTTTAAACGGACAGAAGAGTTCTATAACGGTAACCATACAAACGTTTTTTTTTAAACGTGTCGCAGCCCGCATGACCCAGGTTGCGTTCCGAAAGGAATTCTGGTGTACCATACTCACGATGACTCGAGAGAGAGAGGAGAGGGGGGGAAAAGAAGAAAAAGAAGAAGAAAAAAAAGTGGAAAAAAAGAATAATTGCACAGTTATCAAGTTAAAAGACTTTTTTTTGTAAACTGTCAACAGCACAAATATTTTGTATTGTTGTTTGTACCGTTTTGTAAGAAAAGTGAAAAAAAAAAAAAAAAAAACCAAAAAAAAATGAATAATAAGGGAAAGAGTCTGTTGTTTCGAGCGTGTGTTTCCAGTGCCGCTGCAATCTTGGTTTCCAAATATGGTACGATACTGTACATACTGTACGCCGCCGTGCAGATCCACCTTGTAATATAGAAGCTGGGCTGACGCCGTCAGCACCCTGTGTTATAAATAAAGTGTCCCCTCCTTATACCACCGTCTCCGTCTCCTCTTCCTCCCTCAGTCCCTCCTCTTCCTCCCTCAGTCCCTCCTCTTCCTCCCTCAGTCCCTCCTCTTCCTCCCTCAGTCGCTCCTCTTCCTCCCTCAGTCCCTCCTCTTCCTCCCTCAGTCCCTCCTCTTCCTCCCTCAGTCGCTCCTCTTCCCCCCTCAGTCCCTCCTCTTCCTCCCTCAGTCCCTCCTCTTCCTCCCTCAGTCGCTCCTCTTCCTCCCTCAGTCGCTCCTCTTCCCCCCTCAGTCCCTCCTCTTCCTCCCTCAGTCCCTCCTCTTCCTCCCTCAGTCGCTCCTCTTCCTCCCTCAGTCCCTCCTCTTCCTCCCTCAGTGCCTCCTCTTCCTCCCTCAGTCCCTTGTCTTCCTCCCTCCTCTTCCTCCCTCAGTCCCTCCTCTTCATCCTCCTCTTCCTCCCTCAGTCCCTCCTCTTCCTCCCTCATCTTCTTCCCTCAGTCCCTCCTCTTCCTCCCTCAGTCCCTCCTCTTCCTCCCTCCTCTTCCTCTTCCTCATCTTCCTCCCTCAGTCCCTCCTCTTCCTCCCTCAGTCCCTCCTCTTCCTCTGCCTCCCTCCTCTTCCTCCTCTTCCTCCCTCAGTCCCTCCTCTTCCTCTTCCTCCCTCAGTCCCTCCTCTTCCTCTGCCTCCCTCCTCTTCCTCCTCTTCCTCCCTCAGAGGAAGTCTGTGTCCGGGGGCCCTGCAAAGGTCCTCCAGGAGGGCCCAGCACGAGGATGCTCTCCAACCCCCCCACCGGACACTGCTTTGGGATCCACCGTCATCCTATCCACACGACATCTCCAGCTTTATTCTCAGAAAACCAAAACCTCTACCTCTCTGACGCGAGCCTGGAAACCCTGATCCCTCCGACAGAGGGGGGGGGGGGCAGATCCAGAGGCAGCGCGGGAAGGAGGCCTGAGACTGGGCTCAATGTACACGATTGGAAACAACAAGTAGCACTCATTATACGGGAGCCGGGGCTAACGGGGGCTCAGCGGGCGCAGAGCAAAACCCCCACTGAAGACAATAGGCACGTATAGCTGTGGGTGGCGGAGCTTACTGGGTCGAGGAAGAGTAAGTCCTTTGTAGGCGGCGTCTGTCTCTATCGTCAATCACCATGCACAGCCAGTCTCTCTCTCTGTCTCTCTCTCTCTCCCCTCTCTCTCTCTCTCTCTCACCATCTCACTGAGTCCAGAGGCCCGGCCACAACACACTGCAGGAAGAGAGTCTTTAGGTTTAAGGCATTAAGATAAGCACATGCTCTCTCTCTCTCTCTCTCTCTCTCTCTCCTCTCTCTCTCTCTCTCTCTCTCATCTCTCTCTCTCTCTCTCTCTCTCTCTCTCTCTCTCTCTCTCTCTCTCTCTCTCTCTCTCTCTCTCTCTCTCTCTCTCTCTCTCTCTCTCTCTCTCTCTCTCTCTCTCTCTCTCTCTCTCTCTCTCTCTCTCTCTCTCTCTCTCTCTCTCTCTCTCCTCTCTCTCTCTCTCTCTCTCCCTATCTCTCTCTCTCTCTCTCTGTTGCTCTGTCTCTCTCTCTCTCTGTTGCTCTCTCTCTGTTGCTCTCTCTCTTCCTATCTCTCTCTGTGTTGCTCTCTCTCTGTTGCTCTCTCTCTTCCTCTCTCTCTCTCTCTCTCTCTCTCTCTCTCTCTCTCTATGTTGCTCTCTCTATCTATGTCCCTCCCCCTCTCTCTCTGTCTCTCTCTCCCTCCCTTTCTCCCTATCTCTCTCTCTCTCCCCATCGTGACTGTGGATATACTGCGGTACCTCCGTTACACCCCCAAATGTGTCCCCTCCACCACTGACAACAAAGTTACGCCCTTGCATACACACCTGTCCAGCTCATTATAATGCGATGGACGTGTGCAAAATTAGATTAGATTCAAATGTACAGCACACCATATACTGCTATAGTGGAATATACTATTCATATACCATAATGTATACCATCTTGTTGCGCGCTCATGCCCACCGCAGCGCGCACGCACACACACACAACACACACACTGCTGAATAATTCTGTTTTGCATCAATATATTCATATATATATATATATATATATATATATATATATATATATATATATATATATATATATATATATATATATATATATATATATATATATACTGTATATTGAGGCAAAACAGAATTATATATACAGTATATATTGAGGCAAAACAGACGCTCAGCTGCTGCATCGTTAATGAACTATAGATTTATATGGAATTCGTTAATCTATCTAGAGATTGGGTTAGCTGAGAGCCCGATTGGTTAGAGGAGAACTGTACAGAGAGCAGTAATGCTCAGATTGCTCATTGAGTCATGACTATAAATGCAAAACGTAATTATCGTATTTATTATCATTATAATTATTTAATTATTTATTTAAAAATGTTCTATGTCTTGTCTCTAAGTTGTCTGCCTCTCTCTGTATTATCCCCACTATGTCGTCATTGTGAAAGTCCATGTACTGTGTTTGTCTGTATGCTATAATGCCATGTATGTAATACATTTATTATTATTATTATTATTATTATTATTATTATTATTATTATTATTATTATTATTATTATTATTATTATTATTATTATTATTATTATTCCGATGATAGAAACAGTCCGTCTGTAGAATCGACTTCAAGAAGCAATCACCATTTGTTCAGGGGGGTTGATATATTGTTATGTTGATATAAACTCCATTGCAGAGATGGTTATTAAGACAGCATTCATTACTCTGATAAAAATAATTTGGTGTCTGACAGCTTGAAGTTTATCATGATGATATGATGACAATGTTATTTGAGGAAGCTCTTGGTACCCAAACTCCTGTATCCAATAATAATAATAATAAATATATCTGATAGACGGGGTAGACGGGACCCGTACTGTATTATACCCATTCTGCAATCGGTTAATAAAGTTTTCAATCAATCAATCAATCAATCAATCAAACGTCTCATAACTTCCTGGTGACAACCAGGTGACAACTTTTCTGAGCCAATAGGCGATTTGCGCAACGATAGCAAGTTGTTTCCCATCATGTATTTCCGTCGAGCAGTCGCTGGAGAGGTACTGTGGGGCCTGGCTCTGAAGGCTGAGCGTGGCTCTGAGAGGTACTGTGGGGCCTGGCTCTGAAGGCTGAGCGTGGCTCTGAGAGGTACTGTGGGGCCTGGCTCTGAAGGCTGAGCGTGGCTCTGAGAGGTACTGTGGGGCCTGGCTCTGAAGGCTGAGCGTGGCTCTGAGAGGTACTGTGGGGCCTGGCTCTGAAGGCTGAGCGTGGCTCTGAGAGGTACTGTGGGGCCTCGCTCTGAAGGCCGAGCGTGGCTCTGAGAGGTACTGTGGGGCCTGGCTCTGAAGGCTGAGCGTGGCTCTGAGAGGTACTGTGGGGCCTGGCTCTGAAGGCTGAGCGTGGCTCTGAGAGGTACTGTGGGGCCTGGCTCTGAAGGCTGAGCGTGCTCTGAGAGGTACTGTGGGGCCTGGCTCTGAAGGCTGAGCGTGGCTCTGAGAGGTACTGTGGGGCCTGGCTCTGAAGGCTGAGCGTGGCTCTGAGAGGTACTGTGGGGCCTGGCTCTGAAGGCTGAGCGTGGCTCTGAGAGGTACTGTGGGGCCTGGCTCTGAAGGCTGAGCGTGGCTCTGAGAGGTACTGTGGGGCCTCGCTCTGAAGGCCGAGCGTGGCTCGCTCCCGTGAGAGTTCCGCGCCTCGCCTCGTCAGATTTCCAGAGCAAGTCGGACAACATTCTAACCGTCATGCAACGCGCTTGGCGAGGCCGTAGTAAAACCTGCGCAGATCTGCGTCCGCCTCGCCGTGAGAGACGCTGCTCCCCCTTCAACCAGTGGCGAGGTAACAGACGAGAGCAGAGTTCCCCCCCCCCCTCCAACATCACGTCGGAGAAAGAAAAGAGATAAGGAAAATATGACAAGTGACAGTGAAGTAAATAGGGAAAAAGCCGAATGTGGTAGACAATGTAAACAGTCAGACAGTGGATGACGTGGTGGGAAGTAGTGATGGAGGGGTGGGGGAAAATGTACTTTTATTATTTGCGCTCAATATTGAACCTTTAAAGTCTATGTTTTTAACTAACTGTATGGAGGAGCCTCTGATGTATGGAGCCCGGCTGGACATTCAGGACGGTAGTAGACCTGGGCTTGGGCAGCGTCTGCACTCAGTTGGGACAGTGAAACTGAAACATGTAGTGGATGTAGCCGGGCCAGAAATTCACCACACAGAGGAAGTGGCTTCTTTACTGGGGCTGAGGACAGCGTGTCACAACAGAGTCTGTTTGAACGATTGGACTCAGGGGAGGAAACTAACTTTTTGGCTTACCAGCCAACTGGCGAGTAGCTGATTTTTTTTACCAGCCAAACAGATTTTTTACCAGCCAAAAAAAAATCGCTAATTGTGATAATTACTTCTTTGTATGTCTTCGTCTAAATTGATTTTCAATCATAGTAATAATCACACCGTGTCTCTACTCTTTAAAATATTTATTAGCATAAAACATTAATAACAGTGTCTCTACTCTTCACAATATTAGCATAAAACATATTAATATGAAAGAGGGATCTATTCTGGACTGGGTTGGGCTGAACTGGGCAGTGAAAGATGCTGGGTTGGACTGGGTTGGGCAGTGAAAGAAAAAAACTGAAGTATGTTGTGAAGTGTATAGATAGATGTGAAATGTATAGATGTAGCAGTACTGTCTATCTGTATGTCGTGTATGTCATATGTTATGATGAATTGAAAATGGGGGACCCTGATGTAAACAAGACAAAAGTCTTTCTCTGGTCTGCATCCCCTTAACAATTATGTGTATTGAGCCGTACTGTATTGTACACATTCTGCAATCTGTTAATAAAGTTTTCAATCAATCAATCAATCAATCAAGTTAACTTTGAACCTCGGTTGTCACTCGGTTGTCAAGCCGCGTCAATGTATGCATCTGGGTGGGTAGGCATCACAACGGTGTTCACTGTGCCTTTAAGACGGCACGGTGGGCTGGACAATAGGAGCCTTGTATGGGTTCTGTGGTCCTGCAGCTGGATGCATCTCGGGCTGGACGACAGGGCTGTGAAATACCCTCAGTGTTGTGGTATTGTCCAGTTCGGTTGGTGTGTTGTTGTGCACTGGTTGAGCATGCAATAAAACATATAACCTTACGTCGTAGTCCGGGGTGTTTTTGGAAACATTATAGTCATAACAGATACACCTAGCTAACATGGGCTGGCTGCTTTGAGCACACACACACAGGGCTAACGTTAGCTAGCAAGCAGCTATATAGCTAAAACGCTAACTAGAAGCTAACTACTGTATACAGTTCCAATAGACTAACATACACCTCTGTGATTTAAATGTGTCCTTAGTAACTTAGACTCGAGGGTTGTACTAGGGTTGGATGCAGTTCCCCGTTGGTCAGTCTGTCTGTTTTCCATCTTCTGCTGTGTTTAACGTACCCAGGACTTTTATTCAACATTATATATGTCCACCGCGGGTTGGCCAGTACTGCAGGAACTTTTATTCAACATTATATATGTCCACCGCGGGTTGGCCAGTACTGCGGGAACTTTTATTCAACATTATATATGTCCTCGGGTCTTGTGCAGTGCTCTCGTGGCACTGTCAACTAAAGCGAGCACTCAGAAGATGCGCACCGTTTGCCAGTGACCGTGATTGCAGAATGTATTTTTTTGTTTTGTTTACTAGTCGCCAGACTGGCGAGTGGTCTTCATGAATCACTCGCCAAACCTAAAAAATACTCGCATTTGGCGAGTAAAGTGGCCTAATTTCCTCCCCTGATTGGACTGAAGCGCGGAGCATCGGGGGACAAGACCTGTTGCAGGATTATTTCAGTGGAACAGAGGGTCCTGATGACGGGGATGTGTTCCATGCGCTGAATATCAAAAACGGACAAAACTGGACTGACGTGACCCTTCTTGGGTTGCTCAAATGTTGTTCTTGCTGAGGTATATGTGTTGAATGGAAATATGGAAACTTTTTTTTGTTTGGGTGGAGCTTCAACAACGTTTTTTGTTGTGTTGCAGAAGGACAGTTGTATTTTAGCACTTTTTTTATGTGAGATCTCATGTGGTTTTAAGTATGATGGGGACACATGTTGCCCGATATAATGTGTAGTTATTTAATTGTATTGACACACACAGGGCCGCCTGGGAGAAATGCGAGGCCCTGTGCGAGATTTAAACGCGACAACATATAGCAAGAGAGAGAGAGAGAGAGAGAGAGAGGAGAGAGAGAGATGAGAGAGAGAGAGAGAGAGGGGGAGAGGAGAGAGAGAGAGAGAGAGAGAGAGAGAGAGAGAGAGAGAGAGAGTCTGTGATGATCCAGACAGAGAGTCTGTGGTCCAGAGAGAGAGATGAGTCTGTGGTCCAGACAGAGAGAGAGAGAGAGAGAGAGAGAGAGAGAGAGAGAGAGAGAGAGAGAGAGAGAGAGAGAGATGGGTCTGTGGTCCAGACAGAGAGAGAGAGAGATAAGCAAGACAGCTAAGATGAGCCCCTAAAGGATATTCAACTTTTAATGGAAGAACAAAACAGAAGGAAAAGATAACTTCACAAAGGCAACATGAATATACATAGATCCAAAAGGACAAAGATCAACACTTAAATCCAAAGAGAAGAGGGTCTATACCAGAGAAAACAAAGTAGCAAGGAGCCAACGGCCGACATCAGCTAAATAGGCTAACTGCAAATAGAGTAGCCAGGTACTGACACCAGGTACACACCGTTAGCTACGACAGCTAGCCGGCCCGTTTGGCTCAATATAACATTAGCTACGTTAGCTAGCCGGCCCGCTTTGGCTCAATACAACATTAGCTACGACAGCTAGCCGGCCCGTTTGGCTCAATATTTCACGAGGTACAAAGATGGAGGGGAAACAAGATTTAAAACTATCGAGCAATGAAGCGTAAAGGCTGTGGAACATTCTACTTTGATGTTGACGTCTGAGATATAGTTTAACATCTTTGTACGTGAAATGCTTCCTGATCAACAAGGTAAGTGGAAATGGAAATCACTGGCAAGCTTACACCACTCCGCACGTCTCCATAAGTAGGCTACAATATGCAGCAGAGACTAATCGTGCTTCTGACAGACACATCTATGCATTTAACCCTTTCACTACCACACAACCAACGGGTTAACCCTTGTAGTATATTTCTACAGAATCCTAAGGCACACATATTAATTATGAAATTCAACGTCAATACTACCACACCCTTTCACTGCGACAATACAGAAGGTTTATACAACCTTCTGTATTATCGCAGTGAAAGGGCCCTTTGGTAGTGTGGTAGTGAAAGGGTTAATGAACTGCAGGCAGAAAGGACTCTTCTCTCATCTTTCAGATCCCATCTTGTCTTTAAAAAGTACAGGTTAAAGGTCACCTTCAGGTGAGACGGGATCTGGAGAACATCGAGACGGGATCTGGGGAACATCGAGACGGGATCTGGGGAACATCGAGACGGGATCTGGAGAACATCGAGACGGGATCTGGGGAACATCGAGACGGGATCTGGGGAACATCGAGACGGGATCTGGGGAACATCGAGACGGGATCTGGGGAACATCGAGGCGGGATCTGGGGAACATCGAGGCGGGATCTGGAGAACATCGAGACGGGATCTGGAGAACATCGAGACGGGATCTGGAGAACATCGAGACGGGATCTGGAGAACATCGAGACGGGATCTGGAGAACATCGAGGCGGGATCTGGAGAA
This sequence comes from Notolepis coatsorum, assembly GCF_963971535.1. Classification (NCBI taxonomy): domain Eukaryota; kingdom Metazoa; phylum Chordata; class Actinopteri; order Aulopiformes; family Paralepididae; genus Notolepis; species Notolepis coatsorum. The sequence goes on along the minus strand of NC_140181.1, from coordinate 109,613,799 downwards.
CATCGAGGCGGGATCTGGGGAACATCGAGACGGGATCTGGGGAACATCGAGACGGGATCTGGAGAACATCGAGGCGGGATCTGGAGAACATCGAGACGGGATCTGGGGAAGATCGAGACGGGATCTGGGGAACATCGAGACGGGATCTGGGGAACATCGAGACGGGATCTGGGGAACATCGAGACGGGATCTGGGGAAGATCGAGGCGGGATCTGTGGAACATCGAGACGGGATCTTCAGTTTGAACGCACCCCTGAGGAACACTGTCCAAGCGTGTGCTTTTGATTTGGCGCGACACGGTATCCGCTGCCCAGGTCTCTGTTTCAGCCCATAGTTCAAGTTCTGTTTTATTTGTCACATATATATATAAGGTATGTGTACATTACAGTGAAATGCTTGGTTCTGTATGAGCCCCCTGAGATTGTGCTTCATACAGTAAAAAAAAAGAGTACAAAGAATAAAGACCCAAACACTATACAAAATATACAATATAAAATAATAATAATAATAATAATAATAATAATAATAATAATAATAATAATAATAATAATAATAATAATAATAATAATAATAATAATAATAATAATAATAATAATAATAATAATAATAATAATAATAATAATAATAATAATAATAATAATAATAATAATAATAATAATAATAATAATAATAATAATAATAATAATTATTATTATTATTATTATAAATCCAATTTCTATAGCGCCTTTCATGAAACCCAAGGTCCCTTTACAATCAAGAGGGCTAGGGGAAATGGGGCAGTAGGGGAAAGGGGAAAAAAGTAGGGATGCTCGATATTGGCTTTTTTACCGATACCGATATTCCGATATTGTCCAACTCTTCATTTCCGATACCGATATCAACCGATACCGATATATGCAGGGTTCCCCCCCCCCCCCCCCCCCCCAAAAACTGAATAATTTCAGGTAACTAATAATTTCACTGGATATATATATAACAAATATTGTTATTGTTTTTGTTTTTTTTCAAACCGATACCGATATTTTCCGATATCACATTTTACTGCCGATATCGGCCGATAATATCGGACATCCCTAGAAAAAAGGGAGGATGAGGGCAGGTAAGGGATAATGAACCTAATCTAATCTAAACTAACTAATGGGGAAAAGCCTTATACTGTTCAAAAAAAAAAGTACAAAATGCAAACAAAATGCAAAAAGGCAAAAATTAGGTAGAGATGTAGTGCAAATCTTTTAGTAATAAATAGATAAAATATATCAAATATGGTGTAGTGTTGAAAAGTGTCCAAGGGGGATGTTAAAGGTGAGTGTTTAATAAAGTGAGTGTGTGGATGTGTGTGCAATGAATGCAGAGTGGATGGGTTAGTGTTGCAGAGAGTCATTGAGCCTCCTGATGGCCTGGGCCCAGGAGGTCAACACGTTTAATCCCTATCTGATTGGATCAGATTTGGATTTTGGGTAGTTGAAAACCAAAAAACAGGATCAGGATCACTTTGATATCCGATCAGATCAGGAAATAAAATCCCAGCTTTAATCTGGATAAAATCTTCAAACCGGGTAGTTCAAACCGACAACACAGGATTGGGATCAGTTTGATCCCAAAAAACTGGATTATCTTGATCCCACCAGAGGGGTGGATTTCCAGTGGATTACCAGAGCAAAATGTACTATACAATTTATTTTAAAATATGTTTCAATATAAATGAGATGGCAAAGTTTGTTAACTGAAATAATTTTAAAAAATTGCCTTCATGGCAAAGAAATAAATGTGGTGCCCTATTTTGTTTTCAACCAAATGTCTTGTGTATGTATGTGACAAATACATCTCTTGAATCTTGAATCTTGAAATGTTGATGCCAAAAATTGTTATGCTCATAAAAGTATCACAACAAAGATTGTCAATCACAAATGTAATTTAGAAAATATCAACAACAAAAAAAGTCCATCTGTCATCACCTTCAGCAAACTGAAACCTCACTTAGAATTCAGCCCCTCAAAGCACGTCTGGATGATCAGCTGCCTTTGAATTAATGTGTTTTTGTTGTTACCCTAGTGGGAGTATTTTTTTTTTATTACAATTCCATTATGATTTTATGTATTTAACAATATAATTAGACATTATAGATATCTCTGCAATGTGGTCCCTTGTCTTCCTTGTATTATTTTTCATATCCACTAGATGGAGATCGGTAGGATTAAAGCACTGATATTCGGGATCTAGTCATCTTGAAAAGTCTGAATCTGGATCAGGGTGATCCTATCCTGGATTGCTTTGAAATACCGGGACAAAATCTGGCCGAGTTGGCTGATCCTGGATCACAAAAAATGGGATTTAAAAATCTGATCGGTTCAGATAGGGATTCAAAGTTTTGAACTCCTGGGGATAGAAGACCTTAATCCTGTCAGACGCAGAGAAGCTTGTCCATGCCTTTGTTTCCTCAAGACCCCAGTACCCGGCTCTGCACCCTGGGGGACCCTCAGATCTGCAGGTAGCCTGCTCCTCCAGGTCCCCAGTACCAGGCTCTGCACCCTGGGGGACCCTCAGATCTGCAGGTAGCCTGTTCCTTCAGGTCCCCAGTACCCGGCTCTGCACCCTGGGTGACCCAGCCTTCTGCACGGCTGCACCACGCCTGTGGAACAGCCTCCCCATCCAGCTGAGGGCACCACAGAGCCTGGACTCTTTTAAAGCAGGCCTGAAAACAAATAAAATGTATTATTATTATTATTGTAACTGAGGGGTACAATTCCCTGACTGTATTAATCAAGTACTGATATCATTAATCACTACCGACTTGTACATTACTGGCCAATACCGTACAAAGGTATTCTAGATGACAACACTCGCACAATAACAGGTTTTCCACACAGAATACTAGTTTACAATATTTATTACACAAAGGGGTATGATTACATTACTTAGTTGCGCTTATAAGGCAAATAGAATGTGCATAGGCGAGTCAATAGTAAATATTAAGTGATTAGATCTATGGATCTTCTGGGAAAAGGGGTACTACCGGTTGTAAGCCAGCAGAGGGGGCCAAAGCTCTATGCAAGTCCAGGGTTCAAGGGGGCGATGTCACCCCTGTGGCAGCGGGGAAAGCAGTGGTGATCCCAGGGTGCGCTCCGCGCAGATGAGAGCTGTCAAGTCTCTGCTCCGGCAGCGACGGGCTTGGGCGATGGTCCCACGGGCAGGTGTAGATCCCACAGTGGCAGTGGGGTAGGCGGTTCTCTGCTCCAGCAGCTTGGTCAAAGCAATGAAGAAGAATAATCCTTGCCCGGAGAGTGGCACCGCTGGCGGGGTGTAAGTCCTCCGTGGTGCTGCTGCTCCGGTGTAGATATCCTCTCCGGTGCGGTAGTGCACGGCTGAACTTGACGTTACTGTACTATTAGCACGCGGCAATAAGTGCTCTATTATAGACACACAATTACCCACTTCACGTGGTCTTTGACTCGTAATGAAGGTTTACTAATATATAGAGAACGATACGACAAACAGACGTATTTAGGATAACACGAGACTATGTTGGGGCGATACGAGCCCTGCTGTACCGCACGTTGCGTAGTGGGTAAGGCTTTACTCGGTAACTGCACCAGACTGAACTGAAGGCGAACTGAAGAGGAACTGCAAGGGGGGTTCTACATTTCTTGCGCCATATATATATCCACGGTGGACAAATAGTGCCTATCTCATTTCTGTCGCCTCTCGGTCTCGTAGCCGTGGGCGAAAGCGGGCATGTTAAGACAAGTCCCGGCGGCAGCTTTCAAGTCAGCGCGAGGGGGTAAGGCTTTACTCGGTACCTGGCGCCAGGGGATCGCTTCCAATAGAGGAATGAATATTATGGTCTGTCCTGCTAGACTAAAGGGATATTCCGTGCATATTGTACAAGGAATATACAGGGGATATCAAACGACATACAAGTATTATACATGGGATCTCAGGCAATAAATATATATATTCGGTTTAATCTGACCCTTTGTAACAGCCGCACCCTAATTAGTCCCACCTAATTAGCTAAGCAGGGACAGATTAACCGCACTGTCCACCACTCAATGTCTGTGAGGGGTCGGTCAGTTCACAAAGTCAGGGGTCATGGTCGTCATTAGGCAAGTCGGGGAGCCTTGGCGGCTCGATCAGCCTCGCCACGGGTCGGTTGTAGATCCGCCCTTGGCCGAGCACTTCTGCCACTCTGACCTTTCCGTCGGCACCAGTGGTCACTTTGCTTACGCGGCCGGCCGGCCACGCAGCTCGGGGTAGTGACTGGTCTATGGTCATGACGGCTAGACGGGATGAAGGGGGGCTTAGGAGGAAGCGGGCCTGAGACTGCTTTGATCTTGGCTTGGCTGTGCTTTCTCCTCCTCCGTCTGTTTCTCTTGTTCGCTCTGTACCCCGTGTGAGGAGGGGCCGGTCCCGGCCGCCCCGTCAAGGAGTCGCTTGGGGTGCTGGGTTCGAGGTCAGCTACGTCTGAAGCGCAGCTGAGCGGGGTGGAGTTCCGAACTCCCTCTGGTACCCACGGTTCTCTCACGGGCCTCTCGCTTAATGTCAATAGCCTCTGCTGTACGGGGGAGAGGCCGGTGTCTTCTTCTGTCTCTCTGGAGTGGAGGCAACTAGTGGCTGCTGTTCGGTTGGGAGATTTAGCGAGGGGCCCTTGTAATGTCCATCCTAGGCGGGTCTCAACTGCTGCAGGACAACCTCTGGGTCCTGTATGGACCCGGTCTATCGGGACTATGAGTTCTGCATGGTCGGAGCCTATCAACAGGGTCGGGGTAGCGCCGTCCATGAGCGGGATAGGTAATTGGCGCAGGTGCACATATTTATCCATCAACTTGGTGACAGGGTAGGTGTACTGCGAGAGTCCTATTTCTTGGCTGGTGAAAGCATTTGTGATCTTGTACCGTCGCTCTGGCTGCCCGCTTGCTGCGATAGTGAAGGAGACATTCTCGCCCTTTATCGTCTTTAAGTCTCTTCTTATTGTCCGAATCGTCATTTGGTTCCCGCTCCCCCGCAGTCCCAGCTGGGCCGCAGCGGACGCGAGCAGAAGGGTCTTCTCTGACCCGTCATCAAGGACGGCGTAAGTGTCCATGACTTTGTCCCCGTGGCTCAAGAGCACTCTGACCACTTTGAGGAGCACTCGGGGGGTCTCGGTGTGCTGGTCAATGTGGAGCACTCCTGTCTCGGGTGGTGACGTAGACTCTATATGGTACGAGTCGCACCTTGACTCCCAGTGCCTGCCGTAGCAGTTGGGACAGAAGGGGGCGGTCTGGTGGAACTTTGGTTCTGGTGCCACCGCCTCGGCGTGGTACATGACCGCGACGGGCCCACTCTGTTGTCCTGGGTGACGCTTGTTGATGTCGTGAAGGACCTCCAGGTGGGTGCCACCGCACCTGCTGCACTTTTTCTTCAGGTGGCACTCAGCTGCTAGGTGGTTGCGCGCGCAGCGGAAGCAGCGGCGGTGGTCCTTGACCCACTGGCTCACATCATCCGTGGTCAGCTTCTTGAAATCCTCGCACTGGTGGAGCCGATGTTCTCCCCCACAGTACTGGCACTCAATCTTCCACTGGTCCTCTTTCGTCGAGGGGGTGTTGTGGTTGGAGTGCTGCGGTACTGACTCTGATTGGTGCATGACAGTCACCGATCTTCTTCCATCATTTATTCTCCTGGGTCCTTCTCTGGAGCCAGGGGTGCTCCGTCCGAATGTATCTAGCCGTAAGCTGCTGACTTCTCTCGCCAGGAAGTCGGCTAGATCGAGGAGGTTCGGTTCGGGGCCATTAGGGTCTCGGTGGTCTCTCTGCCGCCTAAAGTGCTCCTGTCGGGCGGGCGGTAGCTTCTCCAAGATCCTCTCTACATTTGAGTTGGCGTATAGTTCATGCCTACCCTTTTCCCTCTGCGCTCCCAGCATCCCTACCAGGGACTGCACTCTGATGGACAGGTCGTCCAGTGCTCGATTGTCTGTGGCTGGGGGTAGGCGGTCAATATGCCTTATCTCTTCTATCACGTAATCCCATATACGTCCATATCTGTGGTCCAGCGCTGCAAGGGCCGCTGTGTATGGTGTCGAAGAGGAGGCGTAGGCCAGCGCTATATTGTGCGCTCGCGGTACTTTCAGGTGCTTCAGTAATATTGCATACTTGTGGCGTTCATCAGCGACATCCACCATCATTGTCTCTAAGCACATCCGGAGCTCCGTGTACTGTGCTCGATTCTCATGGATGAAGTCTGGAATTGACGGCGTGGCGATGTATGACGCTGTGGGTGACTGATACATCGGTGAGCGTTGGGGGAGAGGCCTCCTAGGCGAGTCTCCTCTTGCGTGTCGTCTTGGGCTGGTACTTGGTGGGTACCGAAGGTTGGGTACCCAGGTGCTGTTCCTCGGGGCTGGCGGTGCGTCAAACTCACCCGTGAGTTGAGTCGGGGGTTTGTAGCGCAGGGCCTCTGGGCTGACTTCTGGGCTGTACTGGACCTCCTGGTCCTGAGTACGTGGCTGCGGGTCGGGGCTGTACTGGGCCTCCTGGGCCAGAGCACGTTGCTGCTGGTCGGCTTGACACCCCTCCTCTTCCTCCTCCTCTTCCTCTGCTAGGACCTGGAGTCTTCTGTTCAGTCTCTCGGCGTGGTTCGGTTCTGTACCCCGGTTGCTAGGTCTCGTATGGACCGGCTGGGGAGGGGGTTCAGAGACGTGGACAGGCTCCTCCTGTAGGCGGGGTTCGGAGACGTGGACAGGATCCTCCTGTAGGCGGGGTCCCGGGTCGCTTCGTCGGGTAGGGGAATGTGTCCTAGACCCATGTCTTGACGACCTCTGGGAGCTCCGTGCGGAGTGAGGGGGTGTCGCCATGGCAACCAGTTTGTCCATCAGCTCCGCCTGCAGCCGGTCGCGCTCTTCCTCGCGCCGGGCATGGGCTGCGTCGCGCGCTGCTTCGCGCTGGGCATTGGCGGCGTCGCGCTGCGCATTATCGCTGGCCTGGGCAGCGTCGCGCTGTGCGTTGGCGACGTCGCGCTGGGCATTGGCGCTGACATGGGCGGCGTGGAGCTGTGCATTTGCGGCGTCGGCGCGGCTTCTCTCGACGTCGCGCTGGGCATTGGCGCTGGCATGGGCGGCGTCGGCGCGGCTTCTCTCGATGTTCTCTTCTGTCTGGAGGCGTCTGGTCTCCAGTCTTATTCGGTCGTCTTCGCTCCTTTGTTGCGCCTGGAAGCGCTCTCGCTCGCCTGCATAATGTTCGCGCTCGCACGTCTGTTGCGCTTGAAGTCGATCGCGTTCGGTGGAGGCTGCCAGGGTGGCGATGAGTGCTTGCGCCAGCATCTTGTCCGCCTCGCTGGGGCAAGACGCCGTTCGGGCGCGATCGGCTCCCGGCAGTACTTGTTGGAGATCCATTCTCCGGTTGCGTACCGAGGAGATCCGTCTCCTGGGGTGCGCGTCTCTTTAGGGTTGTCTTCCTCCCGGGGCTGATCGGGGGCTATTTCTTCGGTATTGTCTGGGGGTAAAGTCGTGTACAGTTCCCTCCTGGTCCCCACCGTGAGCTTGGTCAGTTACATTAGCACCCACTAGGGCCTCTGTTGGCGGGGTAGCCTGGTTGTTAGGTCGGACATAATTTACTTTCTACTTTTTCCGCGTTTAACTTCCCTTTAAAGCTAGGTATTGGACTGACAGAGTATGCCTCTAGGTAGGAGGTGGCTGTCGTCTGCGCTGCGGGCGATCTAGCTTAGGAGAACCGTTTGTGGAGTGTTCGTCATCGGCCAATTCCATATTAATATTATATTAATATTACGCTAATTATTATCTCGGCTATCGAAGGACCAATTGTAACTGAGGGGTACAATTCCCTGACTGTATTAATCAAGTACTGATATCATTAATCACTACCGGACTTGTACATTACTGGCCAATTACCGTACAAAGGTATTCTAGATGACAACACTCGCACAATAACAGGTTTTCCACACAGAATACTAGTTTACAATATTTATTACACAAAGGGGTATGATTACATTACTTAGTTGCGCTTATAAGGCAAATAGAATGTGCATAGGCGAGTCAATAGTAAATATTAAGTGATTAGATCTATGGATCTTCTGGAAAAGGGGTACTACCGGTTGTAAGCCAGCAGAGGGGGCCAAAGCTCTATGCAAGTCCAGGGTTCAAGGGGGCGATGTCACCCCTGTGGCAGCGGGGAAAGCAGTGGTGATCCCAGGGTGCGCTCCGCGCAGATGAGAGCTGTCAAGTCTCTGCTCCGGCAGCGACGGGCTTGGGCGATGGTCCCACGGGCAGGTGTAGATCCCACAGTGGCAGTGGGGTAGGCGGTTCTCTGCTCCAGCAGCTTGGTCAAAGCAATGAAGAAGAATAATCCTTGCCCGGAGAGTGGCACCGCTGGCGGGGTGTAAGTCCTCCGTGGTGCTGCTGCTCCGGTGTAGGATATCCTCTCCGGTGCGGTAGTTGCACGGCTGAACTTGACGTTACTGTACTATTAGCACGCGGCAATAAGTGCTCTATTATAGACACACAATTACCCACTTCACGTGGTCTTTGACTCGTAATGAAGGTTTACTAATATATAGAGAACGATACGACAAACAGACGTATTTAGGATAACACGAGACTATGTTGGGGCGATACGAGCCCTGCTGTACCGCACGTTGCGTAGTGGGTAAGGCTTTACTCGGTAACTGCACCAGACTGAACTGAAGGCGAACTGAAGAGGAACTGCAAGGGGGGTTCTACATTTCTTGCGCCATATATATATCCACGGTGGACAAATAGTGCCTATCTCATTTCTGTCGCCTCTCGGTCTCGTAGCGTGGGCGAAAGCGGGCATGTTAAGGACAAGTCCCGGCGGCAGCTTTCAAGTCAGCTCGAGGGGGTAAGGCTTTACTCGGTACCTGGCGCCAGGGGATCGCTTCCAATAGAGAATGAATATTATGGTCTGTCCTGCTAGACTAAAGGGATATTCCGTGCATATTGTACAAGGAATATACAGGGGATATCAAACGACATACAAGTATTATACATGGGATCTCAGGCAATAAATATATATATTCGGTTTAATCTGACCCTTTGTAACAATTATTATTATTATTATTATTATTATTATTATTATTATTATTATAAGCCTTACTAGCTTACCTCATGGCAAGCACAGAGAGACTCAGAAGGAGCTTCTATCCTCAGGCCAGGAT
>NC_140181.1:109213486-109604437 GCF_963971535.1 Notolepis coatsorum | reverse complement strand
AAAACAACACACTGTAGCACCCACTTTACCACTTTAGACACTAACACACTTTCTATTTATTGGTAAGGAGATTTGCACATCAATCTCATTCCTTATTGCACCTCATTGCACCTCACCACCACAAGGTGGCACCACAAGCTAAGCTATACCTCACCATTTCTACACTGTACTGTACCTGCACTGTATATACTGTACATATACTGTATATAGGTATATTGAAAATGTTTGTTGTTTACACTTGTTTACGTACCTGACTTTCTATGTAATACTTATATTATACTTATTTTATACTATCTTTTTATTATCTAGCACACTCTCAGGAGCAAAACAGAAAGAAGCATTTCATGCAAAGTATTCTGTATTTCTGTATGACAACTAATAAAGAAACTTGAGAAACGACTACTATAGTCCTTGCTAGCAGGAGGAACACGCCCGTGACACAAATCCTCTTGGCAGGTTCGTGGCACAACAGCAGGCAAACTAACTCTGAGTGAAACAGAAGATGGCTGTCTGCTGAACACAGTGTTTATTCACTGCTTCCTGCCCTCTGTCTGCGAGATCAAAGAGCCTTGGGAAGGGGAGTGTGCAATAAAAAAAGAAAAGTAAACTAAATTGAACTAGTCTTGGCACTCGTGTGGCAAACCCCATCAACTGTACTCAGGTTGTAACAAACAAACAAAAGAGAGAGAGGGAGAGACAGAGAGAGAGAGAGAGAGAGGGAGAGAGAGAGAGGGGGGGAGGGAGAGAGGAGATAGAGAGAGAGAGAGAGAGAGAGAGAGAGAGAGAGAGAGAGAGAGAGAGAGAGAGAGAGAGGAGAGAGAGAGAGAGAGAGAGAGAGAGAGAGAGAGAGAGAGAGAGAGAGAGAGAGGAGAGAGAGAGAGAGCGAGAGAGAGAGAGAGAGAGGGAGAGGGAGAGAGAGAGAGAGAGAGGGGGGGGGGGAGGGAGAGAATCTGAGATGTGTGATTTCACTCCAGCTGCCCTCAGGGCTCCTCCGTGACGAGTCATCCATCCATCCATCCATCCATCCATCCATCCAATTTCCCCCATCTCCTCCCTTAGTGGCTCTCATCTCCTCCCTGATGGCCTGGGGACGGGCAGGCTGGCAGGGGGTGAGGAGCGGAGGGAGGGAGGCCCCGGTCTGATGGGACGTGGCCCCTAATGGCTGCTTCAGACCCAGACCCAGACCCAGACCCAGACCCAGACCGGGGACCAGACCCAGACCCAGACCAGACCCAGACCAGACCCAGACGGAGCCTGTGTTTAGTTAATCAGTTTATTTTATCAACAGTTATACATTTATAAATGAATACAAATTAAAAAACTTGTAAATATGCCAACATTAGCAGGGTTGCTAGTTTTCAGTTGTAGTCCCTGGGCCAGATGTTTAAGCGAGAAAAGAAACAGAAAAAATAGAAGGACGTTAAAGCTAATAAAAAAAACTGTTTAAAACATATTCTTTACGGCGGCCGGGTAGCGCAGCGGTCTAAGCGTCTGTCTACCACCACAGAGACAGTGGGATCGAATCCAGCTGTGGTGCTTCCGGTTTGACCGACCGTCCATACTGACACAATTGGCGGTGTTTAGCGGGTGGGAAGCCGGTGAGGGTGGGTCCTGGTCGTCGTAAACAGCGACTCTTACAGTTCGGTCGGGGCGCCTGCACAGCGAGGTCGGATCCTGGGAGAGGTAGTGTGATCCTTCCACACGTTACACTCCCCCAGTGAGAGTCCGCGCTGCCAGGTGAAAAGAAGCGGGTGGGCTGGGTACACGTGTGTCGGAGGAAGCATGTGATAGTCTCCGCCCTCCCAGACCGACAGTAGGGGGTAGAGTGCGCAACGACCAGGAAGGGGATTGGGAATTGGCATAACGACTAACATTGGGAGGGGAGAAACACGGAAAAGATTTTTTTTTTTTTTTTAAATGACATATTCTTTACACTCACTAGGCATTTTGTTTGTTTGTTTGTTTTGTTTGTTTGTTTGTTTGTTTGTCTGGTTCTGCACTGAGGAGGGACACGGGTCACTCCATGCATTAACCCTTTCACTACCAAACGGGTAACCCTTTCACTGCGACAATACAGAAGGTTAACCATTTCTGTTAACCATTTCTACCTGGAAGAGGTAGAGAACCTGTCACAGTGGTGTCAGGAGAACTGCCTCTCCCTGAACGTCAGCAAAACAAAAGAGATGATTGTGGACTTCAGGAGGTCGGGGGTCAAGGACTACAGCCCCCTCAGCATCGACGGGGCACCGGTTGAGAGAGTGAACAGTTTCAAGTACCTCGGAGCCCACATATCCGAGGACTTGACATGGACCACACACATTGACAGTGTTGTGAAGAAGGCACGACAACGCCTCTACTTCCTCAGGCGCCTAAGGAAGTTCCAAGTCAGTCAGAAGATCCTTAAGAACTTCTACTCATGTACAATAGAGAGCATCCTGACCGGCAACATCACCTCCTGGTTTGGGAATAGCACTGCACAAGACCGTAGCAGACTACAAAGAGTGACACGTTCAGCCGAACGCACAATTGGAGGGGGGCTTCCCACCCTCCAGAACATTTACAACAAGCGGTGCAAGGGGAAGGCTAAGAGAATCATTAAGGACTCGAGCCACCCGAACAACTGCCTCTTTGAACTGCTGCGGTCAGGCAAGCGATACCGGAGTCTTAAGGCGAGCACAGAAAGACTCAGAAGAAGCTTCTATCCCCAGGCCATCAGGCTGCTAAACGAACAATAATCACTATGCAACAACCATCAAATGCACACAGCACACACATCCACACGCACACACTCACTCAAACAAACAACACACTGCAGCACCCACTCTCCACACTTTAGATCACACAAACACACTTACACTTTATATTTATTGATAAAGGATTTGCACTACAACTCGTACACCTACTGTGAATTGTACCTAAATTGCACCTCGTCCCATTTCTCCATTTCTGCCTTGCACTATATAGTATTGTATATTAGTACACTGCACAGTATTGTATATTGTATGGTAACTACGTCTATTCTGCATCGAACATTGTACATATGTCTAAACTGAACACTGTGACCTCATTTTTTTTACTTCTAATTTTACTATGTTATTTTATTCATACTTATCTTGTCTTGCACAGTCTCTGGAGCGCAACAGTAAGAAGCATTTTGTATAAAAGTATTCTGTACTTCTGTATGACAACTATTAAAGAAACTTGAAACTTCACCTGCCACACTACAGAAGGTTAACCCATTACTATTGTCTGTAGCGTGATAGTAATGATAGTAAAGGGTTAACCTTCTGTAGGGTGGCAGTGAAAGGGTTAAGGAATAAACAAACAGCCCCTAATACATCGGCTTTATTGTCTCTTACATCTCCGTTGATTTATTCACGCGGCCTCTGCTGTGCTGCCCCCCCGGTGAACTCCTCATCTGGTGCTGTGAGGAGGGCGCTCTCTCTCCCTCTCTCTCTCTCCCCCTCCCCCTCCCCCTCTCCCCCTCCCTCTCTCTCTCTCTCTCTCGACACACACACATCAAAGGAAACACTTTTTATATTGAAGTTGCCTCAAAATGTCTCATCGTATGGGATGTTTTGATAACGGCGGCGGTTAAGCGTTATTGTCACGACGACGGTCATTTTAAAATGTGGCGGCCTATGAGAGGAGTCTGAACACCCCCACCCCCCCCCCGCCCCCCGCCCCTGTGTCATTGAGACAAGGCCTGCGGGCGGAGAGGGGGGGGGGGGCTGACCACATTACGGATGGGGAGGGAGAGATAGAGATAAAGGAGTGGAGCGCTGGGGTCCAAAATTCGATTTAGATGCCATTCGTGCACCAAATCACATTACGCTCCGCAGATCTCCACAGAGCTGCTATCTATCACCCACTCACTCGCACGGTGTCAACAGAAGCCAGCCATCTGTCTGTGAGCCTAGTACTTACCTGGACCGCGCTCAAAGGCACACTCTGGGATTCAGATGGAGACTAAATGGGAAGCCCCCCACCCATTTTTTATTTTCTCAGTAATTTAGCTGAACGCTTTTATCCGAAGCGACTTACAAGTCAGCAGGAAGGGTACAACTCTGGCAGTTAAGTAAGTAACAATGTTTGTGAGTGCTACAGTCTTGGATGCATAGTATATAGACAGATTAGCATAGTAGGTAGTAATAATATGCAAGGTAGTAGTAATATAGGTAGTAGTAATATAAATGTATTAGTAGTAATACAGTAGGCTGTATTTTGTGGCAGACACGCTCATCTACAGTGGGTTTTAAGAAAGAATTTGTGTATTTTTCATCTACAGACCAAGCTCTCCAAGTAGTGTATGTGAATATACCCCACCGTGATCACAGATTGGGGCTTTAAAAAGATGTGGATAGTCTTGTTTGACTCATCGTATTAGAAATCACTGTCCTCTTTTTTTTCTGGTAAAATGAAATGTCATTCCTGACTCGGCCTGATCCATAATGTTGCATCGAATGTTGTCCTCACAAGCACACCGTCACCAAGATCAACACTTACATCATTGTCTTACATCTCATAGGTGTGAACATCAGAAACAGTGCCCCCCCCCCCAGAACAAATGTTTGCCATCCCCAGAGTCTAAACATAAGTAAACACATAGATACGCTTAATTGCGGCTGGGTGGCAGAGCGGACATTGCGCTCGTCACCAACGCAAGACACACCGGGTTCGACTCCGGCTGTCGGCGTTGCCTCCGGCTTGGGCCAGTCGTCATACTAACTCAATTGGCAGAGTCAGCGGGTGGAAGTCGATGGGTGGTAATCTGGACGTTGTGGACAGCGACTCCTACAGGTCAGTTGGAGGACGCCTGCACAGCAGAGTCAGGAAATGGCGGGGGCAGTGTGAGCCTTCCACACGTTACACCTCGCCTATGAGAGTCCGCGCTGTCTGGTGAAAAGATGCGACAGGCTGCCTCCTCGTGTATCGGAGGGGACACGTGATGCAAGGCTTCTATCCTCCCTGCAACCGGCCAGTAGGGGGCATATGCGAGCAACGTTCAAGACAGGGGAGGGGAGAATTGGCACGGGAAAAAAATAGATACGCTTAATTCATGGTGTCCTTGCAGAAGTATTGCATCACTTTACTGATGACTATACGTCCAGAAATATTGATCTGAAGATGCGTTGGGAACAGGGAACGTATACAGTAGGTTAGAGAGAGAGAGAGCGCTTGATATAGTGAACGTATACAGTAGGTTAGAAAGAGAGAGAGAGAGAGAGCTTGATATAGTGAACGTATACAGTAGGTTAGAGAGAGAGAGAGAGAGAGAGAGCTTGATATAGTGAACGTATACAGTAGGTTAGAGAGAGAGAGAGAGCTCGATATAGTGAATGTATACAGTAGGTTAGAGAGAGAGAGAGAGAGAGCTTGATATAGGGAACGTATACAGTAGGTTAGAGAGAGAGAGAGAGCTTGATATAGTGAACGTATACAGTAGGTTAGAGAGAGAGAGAGAGAGAGCTTGATATAGTGAACGTATACAGTAGGTTAGAGAGAGAGAGAGAGAGAGAGCTTGATATAGTGAACATATACAGTAGGTTAGAGAGAGAGAGAGAGAGAGCGCTTGATATAGTGAACGTATACAGTAGGTTAGAGAGAGAGAGAGCTTGATATAGTGAACGTGTACAGTAGGTTAGAGAGAGAGAGAGAGAGAGAGCTTGATATAGTGAACATATACAGTAGGTTAGAGAGAGAGAGAGAGAGAGAGAGCTTGATATAGTGAACGTATACAGTAGGTTAGAGAGAGAGAGAGAGCTTGATATAGTGAACGTATACAGTAGGTTAGAGAGAGAGAGAGAGAGAGAGCTTGATATAGTGAACGTATACAGTAGGTTAGAGAGAGAGCCTGGTAGCAGAACGTTTCTCCTTGTTTTGTTGTGTCTGAAATACATTACTTTCAAATCCCTTCTATCTTTCTCTCTCAGTTCACTATCTTCCAGCGTCTCTTTGTTCTCTGAGACGAGCGTCTCCGGAGTGAAGCCGCCTCACTGGTCAACACACATCCTCTCTAATGGAGTCTTTATCTTCTTCGGGGTATCTCATCTCTCTCTCGTGGCGTCGCTTGAGTTCTTGTTGCTCTCGAGTTTCATTTTGAGTTCATTTAAGCTTCTTCTGCATTGTTTTTGTGTTATCGTTACAGTTTTCGAGAAGTCAATAAAATAATTATATATATATGGAGTGATTAAAAATGCCCAATCCGAATGGTATCTAATGACACAAGTACGTGATTTGAAAGCTTTCTGTTGTGAGATCTCACATGTAGCATGTTGAGAAGTGTACCTGTGATGAGGATATTATCACAGTGGCTCCTGATCATTAAAGCTAACAGCTGCCGAATTCCAAGATGGAGGTCAGAGAGAACGTAAGAAATACAAAAAAAAACAATGGTTAAAGAAAAAGACTAGACATTATCCTTATACATTATCATTATACATTATCATTATACCTTATACATTATCCGTATACATTATCATTATACCTTATCCTTACACCTTATCCTAATAACTTTTATACAACGGCATGCAAATTTCTCGATTCTGATTGGCTGAAACAGTCAATTTACACGTATGTATTCTTCACAATTCCACGCTCCTGGTCCCAGGACCCGCCCACAACCGAATCACTATCACTCCGCGTGCAAGTTAAAAAAAAAAACAAGATGGCGGACAATAATCTTTACAAATGGATATGTTGATAGCGTCATAACGACTAAATAAAAACCGATTCTGTCACGGCGAATGTCTTAGTCTCTTACACAATGTTGGATTGTGTAATCTATGGGTCATGAGTCATTGTGGAACAAAAGAAAAATCGCGGATTGATTGATTATTTGCAATTTTTTTTTTAATTTTTTCTTCCTTGCCCCTGATTGCAGATATCTCACACACACACACACACACACACACACACACACACACACACACACACACACACACACACACACACACACACACACACACACACACACACACACACACACACACACACACACACACACACACACACACACACACC
The DNA here is from genome assembly GCF_963971535.1 of Notolepis coatsorum. NCBI lineage: Eukaryota > Metazoa > Chordata > Actinopteri > Aulopiformes > Paralepididae > Notolepis > Notolepis coatsorum. Next base: position 109,597,414 of record NC_140181.1, on the reverse strand, counting down.
CTTTTTTTTTATTATTATCTTTTATTTGCTTTTAACATTTCATTTACATACAGTTGTAAAATGCAAGTTATAAATATATAAATTACATTTCCTAACTAAACAATTACTAACCCTTCCCCGACCCTTCCTAGTACAAAAAAAACTATCAAATGCATGATTTACTTTAAGACCATGATTGTCTGTGCTACACACACACACACACACACACACACCCTTTTTTTTTTATTATTATCTTTTATTTGCTTTTAACATTTCATTTACATACAGTTGTAAAATGCAAGTTATAAATATATAAATTACATTTCCTAACTAAACAATTACTAACCCTTCCCCGACCCTTCCTAGTACAAAAAAAAATATCAAATGCATGATTTACTTTAAGACCATGATTGTCTGTGCTACTACCTGAACAAAATAATAAACATGACAACAAAAAAAAAAACATATATACCCATATATATTGCCCGACCCCAGATCTTCTGAAAGTGTATTATTTTTCCTTTCACATTATACATGATTTTTTCAGGTGTGCAATAGGATAGGAGTTCTGCCCACCATTGTTTAGTCGGGGGAGGGGGTTCAGATTTCCAATGACAAAGAATACATTTTTTTGCAGCAGACATTGCTAACAGAATACATTTATTTTCAAAGTTGTCAAAGTTACTCAGCATAGAGATATCACCCAACATAGCTATTCGTGCGTCAGGGGTCATCGTTTTTCCAATAATTTTTGAAAGTTGTTCAAATATAAATTTCCAGTAATAATTTAACTTCCGGCAATTCCAGAACATGTGGAGCATGTTGACATCGAAGACACACTCCTGTCTGCAACGGCGGAGGAGAGTCAGACTGAGAGACATAGAAGCAGCTGGGTGCTGCGCTGTTTTAAGTGAGCATGCCTATTGAATTGATTGATTGATTGATTGAAATAAATAAAAAAATAGGGCGAAGAAAACTTTTTTTCCCCTATAGGGCAAAGAAAACTACAGGGCATAGGGCTGTAGGAACATAGGGCTGTGGGAACATAGGGCTGTGGGAACATAGGTCTGTGGGAACATAGGGCTGTGGGAACATAGGGCTGTAGGAACATAGGGCTGTAGGAACATAGGGATGTGGGAACATAGGGCTGTGGGAACATAGGGCTGTGGGAACATAGGGCTGTGGGAACATAGGGCTGTGGGAACATAGGGCTGTGGGAACATAGGGCTGTAGGAACATCGGGCTGTAGGAACATAGGGCTGTGGGAACATAGGGCTGTAGGAACATAGGGCTGTAGGAACATAGGGCTGTAGGAACATAGGGCTGTAGGAACATAGGGCTGTAGGAACATAGGGCTGTAGGAACATAAGGCTGTAGGAACATAAGGCTGTAGCAACATAGGGCTGAGGGAACATAGGGATGTAGGAACATAGGGCTGTGGGAACATAGGGCTGTGGGAACATAGGGCTGTGGGAACATAAGGCTGAGGGAACATAAGGCTGAGGGAACATAAGGCTGAGGGAACATAGGGATGTGGGAACATAGGGCTGGAGGAACATAGGGCTGTAAGGAACATAGGGATGTGGGAACATAGGGCTGTAGGAACATAGGGCTGTAGGAACATAGGGCTGTAGGAACATAAGGCTGTAGGACCATAGGGCTGAGGGAACATAGGGCTGTAGGAACATAGGGCTGTGGGAACATAGGGCTGTAGGAACATAGGGCTGTATGAACATAAGGCTGTAGGAACATAGGGCTGTAGGAACATAGGGCTGTAGGAACATAGGGCTGTAGGACCATAGGGCTGTAGGAACATAGGGCTGTGAGAACATAGGGCTGGAGGAACATAGGGATGTGGGAACATAGGGCTGTAGGATCATAGGGCTGTAGGAACATAGGGATGTGGGAATATAGGGCTGTAGGAACATAGGGCTGTAGGAACATAGGGCTGAGGAACATAGGGCTGAGGGAACATAGGGCTGTGGGAACATAGGGCTGTAGGAACATAGGGCTGTAGGAACATAGGGCTGTAGGAACATAGGGCTGTAGGAACATAGGGCTGTGGGAACATAGGGCTGTAGGAACATAGGGCTGTAGGAACATAGGGCTGTAGGAACATAGGGCTGAGGGAACATAGGGCTGTAGGAACATAGGGCTGAGGGAACATAGGGCTGTAGGAACATAGGGCTGAGGGAACATAGGGCTGTAGGAACATAGGGCTGTAGGAACATAGGGCTGTAGGAACATAGGGCTGAGGGAACATAGGGCTGTAGGAACATAGGGCTGTAGGAACATAGGGCTGTGAGAACATAGGGCTGTAGGAACATAGGGCTGGAGGAACATAGGGATGTGGGAACATAGGGCTGGAGGAACATAGGGATGTGGGAACATAGGGCTGTAGGAACATAGGGCTGTAGGAACATAGTGCTGTGGGAACATAGGGATGTGGGAACATAGGGCTGTAGGAACATAGGGCTGGAGGAACATAGGGATGTTCCTGGAGGTCTAGCCGTAAAGCCACACATCTACTTCTAAGCCCCCACTTCCACCTCCTCTGCCAGGACCTAAAGAAGAGAAAGTCTATCTGGCCGAGTCTCAAACCAACACAGACCTTCCCTTTAAGGGAAACGGTTTTAACGAAGTCGAAGCAGCCGCGCGGAGAGACTACCAGCAGACTGTGTCTGTAATTGATAGACACTTGGCTCGGCCCCGCGCCTGGCCATTTGTAGAATCCATAAAAAGAGATGTTGAGGTAATTACGTTTGTCATGATGTATCGAAGGCGCGAATCGGCAAGCTAATCAGAACGGTCTGACAGCTGTAGCGTGCAGATGCTATCAGACCTCTTGTCCGTGGCGATAAAATGAAAGCGGGTCGTTTTAACAGGTAACAGCTGTTCACGGCTAATTTGTTCAATTACACGCAGAGGATGCAGGCAGGGGTTGTTGCGCAGCCCTGAGGGATGGCCTCCACACTCCGCGGTTCTCTCCTCCTGGCTTCCTTGAACAAGGAGGATCCATAACGTTGGTCGACGTGAGGGGAAAATAGCAGCATTGTGACTCCTCACAGCGACAGTGACCCCTGTGATGAATGGCGAGGGGGGTAATGCTTCCCTTTGGTCTGGTTTTGTTTGTTCCTCTCTCCTCCTAGAGGGCGACGCCAACGTTAATCTAGCACAGTGAGTTCTGAGTGATCACCACGGCCTCGGTCTTTACGACAGCAGTGGGGGAAATATCTCAGACTGATCCCTCGTACAGTATATGCTTTCCCACTGGGGTCATAATCATATCTTATTATTGAAGACCTTGTCGTGGCCAACATGTGGTCCTCATCGTGATAGGGGTGTTAACCCTTTCACTGCCGTACTACCACAAACGGTTAACCCTTTCACTGCGATGATACACAGAAGGTCAACCCTTTCACTGCCACACGACAGCAGGTTAACCCTTTCACTGGCACATGACACAGAAGGTTAACCCTTTACTATCACACTACCAAACGGTTAACCCTTTCACTGCGACAATACGCAGGGGGTTAACCCTTTCACTGCCACACGACAGCAGGTTAACCCTTTCACTGCCACACGGTAACCGTCGGTAGTGTGATAGTAAAGGGTTAACATTCCGTAGTGTGGCAGTGAAAGGGTTACGCTACACTGCTCTCCAGTAGGTCTACTCTGCTCTCCTCTCCAGTAGGTCTACTCTGCTCTCCTCTCCAGTAGGTCTACACTGCTCTGCTCTCCAGTAGGTCTACACTGCTCTCCTCTCCAGTAGGTCTACTCTGCTCTCCTCTCCAGTAGGTCTACACTGCTCTCCTCTCCAGTAGGTCTACACTGCTCTGCTCTCCAGTAGGTCTACACTGCTCTCCTCTCCAGTAGGTCTACACTGCTCTCCTCTCCAGTAGGTCTACACTGCTCTCCTCTCCAGTAGGTCTACACTGCTCTCCTCTCCAGTAGGTCTACACTGCTCTGCTCTCCAGTAGGTCTACACTCCTCTCCAGTAGGTCTACTCTGCTCTCCAGTAGGTCTACTCTGCTCTGCTCTCCAGTAGGTCTACACTGCTCTGCTCTCCAGTAGGTCTACTCTGCTCTCCTCTCCAGTAGGTCTACACTGCTCTCCTCTCCAGTAGGTCTACTCTGCTCTCCTCTCCAGTAGGTCTACTCTGCTCTCCTCTCCAGTAGGTCTACACTGCTCTCCTCTCCAGTAGGTCTACTCTACTCTCCTCTCCAGTAGGTCTACACTGCTCTCCTCTCCAGTAGGTCTACACTGCTCTCCTCTCCAGTAGGTCTACACTGCTCTCCTCTCCAGTAGGTCTACTCTCCTCTCCTCTCCAGTAGGTCTACTCTGCTCTCCAGTAGGTCTACTCTGCTCTGCTCTCCAGTAGGTCTACACTGCTCTCCTCTCCAGTAGGTCTACACTGCTCTGCTCTCCAGTAGGTCTACTCTGCTCTCCTCTCCAGTAGGTCTAGACTGCTCTCCTCTCCAGTAGGTCTACTCTGCTCTGCTCTCCAGTAGGTCTACACTGCTCTCCTCTCCAGTAGGTCTACACTGCTCTCCTCTCCAGTAGGTCTACACTGCTCTGCTCTCCAGTAGGTCTACACTGCTCTCCTCTCCAGTAGGTCTACACTGCTCTCCTCTCCAGTAGGTCTACTCTGCTCTCCTCTCCAGTAGGTCTACTCTGCTCTCCTCTCCAGTAGGTCTACTCTGCTCTCCTCTCCAGTAGGTCTACTCTGCTCTCCTCTCCAGTAGGTCTACTCTGCTCTCCTCTCCAGTAGGTCTACTCTACTCTCCTCTCCAGTAGGTCTACTCTACTCTCCTCTCCAGTAGGTCTACTCTCCTCTCCTCTCCAGTAGGTCTACACTGCTCTGCTCTCCAGTAGGTCTACACTGCTCTCCTCTCCAGTAGGTCTACACTGCTCTGCTCTCCAGTAGGTCTACACTGCTCTGCTCTCCAGTAGGTCTACACTGCTCTCCAGTAGGTCTACTCTGCTCTCCTCTCCAGTAGGTCTACACTGCTCTGCTCTCCAGTAGGTCTACACTGCTCTGCTCTCCAGTAGGTCTACACTGCTCTCCAGTAGGTCTACACTGCTCTCCAGTAGGTCTACTCTGCTCTCCTCTCCAGTAGGTCTACACTGCTCTGCTCTCCAGTAGGTCTACACTGCTCTGCTCTCCAGTAGGTCTACACTGCTCTGCTCTCCAGTAGGTCTACACTGCTCTCCTCTCCAGTAGGTCTACTCTGCTCTCCTCTCCAGTAGGTCTACACTGCTCTCCTCTCCAGTAGGTCTACTCTGCTCTCCTCTCCAGTAGGTCTACTCTGCTCTCCTCTCCAGTAGGTCTACACTGCTCTCCTCTCCAGTAGGTCTACACTGCTCTGCTCTCCAGTAGGTCTACACTGCTCTGCTCTCCAGTAGGTCTACACTGCTCTCCTCTCCAGTAGGTCTACACTGCTCTCCTCTCCAGTAGGTCTACTCTGCTCTCCTCTCCAGTAGGTCTACACTGCTCTCCTCTCCAGTAGGTCTACACTGCTCTGCTCTCCAGTAGGTCTACTCTGCTCTGCTCTCCAGTAGGTCTACACTGCTCTGCTCTCCAGTAGGTCTACACTGCTCTCCAGTAGGTCTACACTGCTCTGCTCTCCAGTAGGTCTACACTGCTCTCCTCTCCAGTAGGTCTACTCTGCTCTGCTCTCCAGTAGGTCTACACTGCTCTGCTCTCCAGTAGGTCTACTCTGCTCTCCTCTCCAGTAGGTCTACTCTGCTCTGCTCTCCAGTAGGTCTACACTGCTCTCCTCTCCAGTAGGTCTACTCTGCTCTGCTCTCCAGTAGGTCTACACTGCTCTCCTCTCCAGTAGGTCTACTCTGCTCTCCTCTCCAGTAGGTCTACTCTGCTCTGCTCTCCAGTAGGTCTACTCTGCTCTCCTCTCCAGTAGGTCTACTCTGCTCTCCTCTCCAGTAGGTCTACTCTGCTCTGCTCTCCAGTAGGTCTACACTGCTCTCCTCTCCAGTAGGTCTACTCTGCTCTCCTCTCCAGTAGGTCTACTCTGCTCTCCTCTCCAGTAGGTCTACTCTGCTCTCCTCTCCAGTAGGTCTACACTGCTCTCCAGTAGGTCTACACTGCTCTCCTCTCCAGTAGGTCTACACTGCTCTGCTCTCCAGTAGGTCTACACTGCTCTGCTCTCCAGTAGGTCTACACTGCTCTGCTCTCCAGTAGGTCTACACTGCTCTCCTCTCCAGTAGGTCTACACTGCTCTCCTCTCCAGTAGGTCTACACTGCTCTCCTCTCCAGTAGGTCTACTCTGCTCTCCTCTCCAGTAGGTCTACTCTGCTCTCCAGTAGGTCTACTCTGCTCTCCTCTCCAGTAGGTCTACTCTGCTCTCCAGTAGGTCTACTCTGCTCTCCAGTAGGTCTACTCTCCTCTCCTCTCCAGTAGGTCTACTCTGCTCTCCTCTCCAGTAGGTCTACTCTGCTCTCCTCTCCAGTAGGTCTACACTGCTCTCCTCTCCAGTAGGTCTACTCTGCTCTCCTCTCCAGTAGGTCTACACTGCTCTCCTCTCCAGTAGGTCTACACTGCTCTGCTCTCCAGTAGGTCTACACTACTCTCCTCTCCAGTAGGTCTACACTGCTCTCCTCTCCAGTAGGTCTACTCTACTCTCCTCTCCAGTAGGTCTACACTGCTCTCCTCTCCAGTAGGTCTACTCTGCTCTGCTCTCCAGTAGGTCTACACTCCTCTCCAGTAGGTCTACACTGCTCTCCTCTCCAGTAGGTCTACACTGCTCTGCTCTCCAGTAGGTCTACTCTGCTCTCCAGTAGGTCTACTCTGCTCTCCAGTAGGTCTACTCTGCTCTCCTCTCCAGTAGGTCTACACTGCTCTGCTCTCCAGTAGGTCTACTCTGCTCTCCTCTCCAGTAGGTCTACACTGCTCTGCTCTCCAGTAGGTCTACTCTGCTCTCCTCTCCAGTAGGTCTACACTGCTCTCCTCTCCAGTAGGTCTACTCTGCTCTCCTCTCCAGTAGGTCTACACTGCTCTCCTCTCCAGTAGGTCTACACTGCTCTGCTCTCCAGTAGGTCTACACTACTCTCCTCTCCAGTAGGTCTACACTGCTCTCCTCTCCAGTAGGTCTACTCTACTCTCCTCTCCAGTAGGTCTACACTGCTCTCCTCTCCAGTAGGTCTACTCTGCTCTGCTCTCCAGTAGGTCTACACTCCTCTCCAGTAGGTCTACACTGCTCTCCTCTCCAGTAGGTCTACACTGCTCTGCTCTCCAGTAGGTCTACTCTGCTCTCCAGTAGGTCTACTCTGCTCTCCAGTAGGTCTACTCTGCTCTCCTCTCCAGTAGGTCTACACTGCTCTGCTCTCCAGTAGGTCTACTCTGCTCTCCTCTCCAGTAGGTCTACACTGCTCTGCTCTCCAGTAGGTCTACTCTGCTCTCCTCTCCAGTAGGTCTACTCTGCTCTCCTCTCCAGTAGGTCTACTCTGCTCTGCTCTCCAGTAGGTCTACTCTGCTCTCCAGTAGGTCTACTCTGCTCTCCTCTCCAGTAGGTCTACACTGCTCTCCTCTCCAGTAGGTCTACTCTGCTCTCCTCTCCAGTAGGTCTACACTGCTCTCCTCTCCAGTAGGTCTACTCTGCTCTCCAGTAGGTCTACTCTGCTCTCCTCTCCAGTAGGTCTACACTGCTCTGCTCTCCAGTAGGTCTACTCTGCTCTCCAGTAGGTCTACACTGCTCTGCTCTCCAGTAGGTCTACTCTGCTCTGCTCTCCAGTAGGTCTACACTGCTCTGCTCTCCAGTAGGTCTACTCTGCTCTCCTCTCCAGTAGGTCTACTCTGCTCTCCTCTCCAGTAGGTCTACACTGCTCTCCTCTCCAGTAGGTCTACACTGCTCTCCTCTCCAGTAGGTCTACTCTGCTCTCCTCTCCAGTAGGTCTACACTGCTCTCCTCTCCAGTAGGTCTACACTGCTCTCCTCTCCAGTAGGTCTACACTGCTCTCCTCTCCAGTAGGTCTACTCTGCTCTCCTCTCCAGTAGGTCTACACTGCTCTGCTCTCCAGTAGGTCTACACTGCTCTCCTCTCCAGTAGGTCTACACTGCTCTGCTCTCCAGTAGGTCTACACTGCTCTCCTCTCCAGTAGGTCTACACTGCTCTGCTCTCCAGTAGGTCTACTCTACTCTCCTCTCCAGTAGGTCTACTCTGCTCTGCTCTCCAGTAGGTCTACACTGCTCTCCTCTCCAGTAGGTCTACACTGCTCTCCTCTCCAGTAGGTCTACACTGCTCTCCTCTCCAGTAGGTCTACTCTGCTCTCCTCTCCAGTAGGTCTACACTGCTCTCCTCTCCAGTAGGTCTACTCTGCTCTCCTCTCCAGTAGGTCTACACTGCTCTCCTCTCTCCAGTAGGTCTACACTGCTCTGCTCTCCAGTAGGTCTACTCTGCTCTCCTCTCCAGTAGGTCTACTCTGCTCTCCTCTCCAGTGGGTCTACACTGCTCTGCTCTCCAGTAGGTCTACACTGCTCTGCTCTCCAGTAGGTCTACTCTGCTCTCCTCTCCAGTAGGTCTACACTGCTCTCCTCTCCAGTAGGTCTACACTGCTCTCCTCTCCAGTAGGTCTACACTGCTCTCCTCTTCAGTAGGTCTACTCTGCTCTCCTCTCCAGTAGGTCTACACTGCTCTCCTCTCCAGTAGGTCTACACTGCTCTGCTCTCCAGTAGGTCTACTCTGCTCTCCTCTCCAGTAGGTCTACACTGCTCTGCTCTCCAGTAGGTCTACACTGCTCTCCTCTCCAGTAGGTCTACACTGCTCTCCTCTCCAGTAGGTCTACACTGCTCTCCTCTCCAGTAGGTCTACACTGCTCTCCTCTCCAGTAGGTCTACACTGCTCTCCTCTCCAGTAGGTCTACTCTGCTCTCCTCTCCAGTAGGTCTACTCTGCTCTCCTCTCCAGTAGGTCTACACTGCTCTCCGCTCCAGTAGGTCTACACTGCTCTGCTCTCCAGTAGGTCTACTCTGCTCTGCTCTCCAGTAGGTCTACTCTGCTCTGCTCTCCAGTAGGTCTACTCTGCTCTCCTCTCCAGTAGGTCTACACTGCTCTCCTCTCCAGTAGGTCTACACTGCTCTCCTCTCCAGTAGGTCTACACTGCTCTCCTCTCCAGTAGGTCTACACTGCTCTCCTCTCCAGTAGGTCTACTCTGCTCTGCTCTCCAGTAGGTCTACTCTGCTCTCCTCTCCAGTAGGTCTACTCTCCTCTCCAGTAGGTCTACACTGCTCTCCTCTCCAGTAGGTCTACACTCCTCTCCAGTAGGTCTACTCTGCTCTCCTCTCCAGTAGGTCTACACTGCTCTGCTCTCCAGTAGGTCTACACTGCTCTCTCCTCTCCAGTAGGTCTACACTGCTCTCCTCTCCAGTAGGTCTACTCTGCTCTCCTCTCCAGTAGGTCTACTCTGCTCTGCTCTCCAGTAGGTCTACTCTGCTCTCCTCTCCAGTAGGTCTACTCTGCTCTCCTCTCCAGTAGGTCTACACTGCTCTCCTCTCCAGTAGGTCTACACTGCTCTCCTCTCCAGTAGGTCTACACTGCTCTCCTCTCCAGTAGGTCTACTCTGCTCTCCTCTCCAGTAGGTCTACTCTGCTCTCCTCTCCAGTAGGTCTACACTGCTCTCCAGTAGGTCTACTCTGCTCTCCTCTCCAGTAGGTCTACACTGCTCTCCTCTCCAGTAGGTCTACACTGCTCTCCTCTCCAGTAGGTCTACACTGCTCTGCTCTCCAGTAGGTCTACACTGCTCTGCTCTCCAGTAGGTCTACTCTGCTCTCCTCTCCAGTAGGTCTACACTGCTCTGCTCTCCAGTAGGTCTACACTGCTCTGCTCTCCAGTAGGTCTACTCTGCTCTCCTCTCCAGTAGGTCTACTCTGCTCTCCTCTCCAGTAGGTCTACTCTGCTCTCCTCTCCAGTAGGTCTACTCTGCTCTCCTCTCCAGTAGGTCTACTCTGCTCTCCTCTCCAGTAGGTCTACACTCCTCTCCAGTAGGTCTACTCTGCTCTCCTCTCCAGTAGGTCTACACTACTCTCCTCTCCAGTAGGTCTACACTGCTCTGCTCTCCAGTAGGTCTACACTGCTCTCCTCTCCAGTAGGTCTACTCTGCTCTCCAGTAGGTCTACTCTGCTCTCCTCTCCAGTAGGTCTACACTGCTCTGCTCTCCAGTAGGTCTACACTGCTCTGCTCTCCAGTAGGTCTACTCTGCTCTCCTCTCCAGTAGGTCTACACTGCTCTCCAGTAGGTCTACTCTGCTCTCCTCTCCAGTAGGTCTACTCTGCTCTCCTCTCCAGTAGGTCTACTCTGCTCTCCTCTCCAGTAGGTCTACACTGCTCTCCTCTCCAGTAGGTCTACACTGCTCTGCTCTCCAGTAGGTCTACTCTGCTCTCCTCTCCAGTAGGTCTACACTGCTCTGCTCTCCAGTAGGTCTACACTGCTCTCCTCTCCAGTAGGTCTACTCTGCTCTCCTCTCCAGTAGGTCTACTCTGCTCTCCTCTCCAGTAGTTCTACTCTGCTCTCCTCTCCAGTAGGTCTACACTGCTCTCCTCTCCAGTAGGTCTACACTGCTCTCCTCTCCAGTAGGTCTACTCTCCTCTCCAGTAGGTCTACACTGCTCTGCTCTCCAGTAGGTCTACACTGCTCTCCTCTCCAGTAGGTCTACACTGCTCTCCTCTCCAGTAGGTCTACTCTGCTCTCCTCTCCAGTAGGTCTACACTGCTCTCCTCTCCAGTAGGTCTACACTGCTCTGCTCTCCAGTAGGTCTACTCTGCTCTCCTCTCCTCTCCAGTAGGTCTACTCTGCTCTCCTCTCCAGTAGGTCTACTCTGCTCTGCTCTCCAGTAGGTCTACACTGCTCTCCAGTAGGTCTACACTGCTCTCCTCTCCAGTAGGTCTACTCTGCTCTCCTCTCCAGTAGGTCTACACTGCTCTCCTCTCCAGTAGGTCTACTCTGCTCTCCTCTCCAGTAGGTCTACACTGCTCTCCAGTAGGTCTACACTGCTCTCCTCTCCAGTAGGTCTACTCTGCTCTGCTCTCCAGTAGGTCTACACTGCTCTCCAGTAGGTCTACACTGCTCTCCTCTCCAGTAGGTCTACTCTGCTCTCCTCTCCAGTAGGTCTACACTGCTCTCCTCTCCAGTAGGTCTACACTGCTCTGCTCTCCAGTAGGTCTACACTGCTCTCCTCTCCAGTAGGTCTACTCTGCTCTCCTCTCCAGTAGGTCTACTCTGCTCTCCTCTCCAGTAGGTCTACTCTGCTCTGCTCTCCAGTAGGTCTACACTGCTCTGCTCTCCAGTAGGTCTACACTGCTCTGCTCTCCAGTAGGTCTACTCTGCTCTGCTCTCCAGTAGGTCTACTCTGCTCTCCTCTCCAGTAGGTCTACTCTGCTCTGCTCTCCAGTAGGTCTACACTGCTCTCCTCTCCAGTAGGTCTACTCTGCTCTCCTCTCCAGTAGGTCTACACTGCTCTCCTCTCCAGTAGGTCTACACTGCTCTCCTCTCCAGTAGGTCTACACTGCTCTCCTCTCCAGTAGGTCTACACTGCTCTCCTCTCCAGTAGGTCTACTCTGCTCTCCTCTCCAGTAGGTCTACACTGCTCTCCTCTCCAGTAGGTCTACTCTGCTCTCCTCTCCAGTAGGTCTACACTCCTCTCCAGTAGGTCTACTCTGCTCTCCTCTCCAGTAGGTCTACACTGCTCTGCTCTCCAGTAGGTCTACACTGCTCTCTCCTCTCCAGTAGGTCTACACTGCTCTCCTCTCCAGTAGGTCTACTCTGCTCTCCTCTCCAGTAGGTCTACTCTGCTCTGCTCTCCAGTAGGTCTACTCTGCTCTCCTCTCCAGTAGGTCTACTCTGCTCTCCTCTCCAGTAGGTCTACACTGCTCTCCTCTCCAGTAGGTCTACACTGCTCTCCTCTCCAGTAGGTCTAAACTGCTCTCCTCTCCAGTAGGTCTACTCTGCTCTCCTCTCCAGTAGGTCTACTCTGCTCTCCTCTCCAGTAGGTCTACACTGCTCTCCAGTAGGTCTACTCTGCTCTCCTCTCCAGTAGGTCTACACTGCTCTCCTCTCCAGTAGGTCTACACTGCTCTCCTCTCCAGTAGGTCTACACTGCTCTGCTCTCCAGTAGGTCTACACTGCTCTGCTCTCCAGTAGGTCTACTCTGCTCTCCTCTCCAGTAGGTCTACACTGCTCTGCTCTCCAGTAGGTCTACACTGCTCTGCTCTCCAGTAGGTCTACTCTGCTCTCCTCTCCAGTAGGTCTACTCTGCTCTCCTCTCCAGTAGGTCTACTCTGCTCTCCTCTCCAGTAGGTCTACTCTGCTCTCCTCTCCAGTAGGTCTACTCTGCTCTCCTCTCCAGTAGGTCTACACTCCTCTCCAGTAGGTCTACTCTGCTCTCCTCTCCAGTAGGTCTACACTACTCTCCTCTCCAGTAGGTCTACACTGCTCTGCTCTCCAGTAGGTCTACACTGCTCTCCTCTCCAGTAGGTCTACTCTGCTCTCCAGTAGGTCTACTCTGCTCTCCTCTCCAGTAGGTCTACACTGCTCTGCTCTCCAGTAGGTCTACACTGCTCTGCTCTCCAGTAGGTCTACTCTGCTCTCCTCTCCAGTAGGTCTACACTGCTCTCCAGTAGGTCTACTCTGCTCTCCTCTCCAGTAGGTCTACTCTGCTCTCCTCTCCAGTAGGTCTACTCTGCTCTCCTCTCCAGTAGGTCTACACTGCTCTCCTCTCCAGTAGGTCTACACTGCTCTGCTCTCCAGTAGGTCTACTCTGCTCTCCTCTCCAGTAGGTCTACACTGCTCTGCTCTCCAGTAGGTCTACACTGCTCTCCTCTCCAGTAGGTCTACTCTGCTCTCCTCTCCAGTAGGTCTACTCTGCTCTCCTCTCCAGTAGGTCTACTCTGCTCTCCTCTCCAGTAGGTCTACACTGCTCTCCTCTCCAGTAGGTCTACACTGCTCTCCTCTCCAGTAGGTCTACTCTCCTCTCCAGTAGGTCTACACTGCTCTGCTCTCCAGTAGGTCTACACTGCTCTCCTCTCCAGTAGGTCTACACTGCTCTCCTCTCCAGTAGGTCTACTCTGCTCTCCTCTCCAGTAGGTCTACACTGCTCTCCTCTCCAGTAGGTCTACACTGCTCTGCTCTCCAGTAGGTCTACTCTGCTCTCCTCTCCAGTAGGTCTACTCTGCTCTCCTCTCCAGTAGGTCTACTCTGCTCTGCTCTCCAGTAGGTCTACACTGCTCTCCAGTAGGTCTACACTGCTCTCCTCTCCAGTAGGTCTACTCTGCTCTCCTCTCCAGTAGGTCTACACTGCTCTCCTCTCCAGTAGGTCTACTCTGCTCTCCTCTCCAGTAGGTCTACACTGCTCTCCAGTAGGTCTACACTGCTCTCCTCTCCAGTAGGTCTACTCTGCTCTGCTCTCCAGTAGGTCTACACTGCTCTCCAGTAGGTCTACACTGCTCTCCTCTCCAGTAGGTCTACTCTGCTCTCCTCTCCAGTAGGTCTACACTGCTCTCCTCTCCAGTAGGTCTACACTGCTCTGCTCTCCAGTAGGTCTACACTGCTCTCCTCTCCAGTAGGTCTACTCTGCTCTCCTCTCCAGTAGGTCTACTCTGCTCTCCTCTCCAGTAGGTCTACTCTGCTCTGCTCTCCAGTAGGTCTACACTGCTCTGCTCTCCAGTAGGTCTACACTGCTCTGCTCTCCAGTAGGTCTACTCTGCTCTGCTCTCCAGTAGGTCTACTCTGCTCTCCTCTCCAGTAGGTCTACTCTGCTCTGCTCTCCAGTAGGTCTACACTGCTCTCCTCTCCAGTAGGTCTACTCTGCTCTCCTCTCCAGTAGGTCTACACTGCTCTCCTCTCCAGTAGGTCTACACTGCTCTCCTCTCCAGTAGGTCTACACTGCTCTCCTCTCCAGTAGGTCTACACTGCTCTCCTCTCCAGTAGGTCTACTCTGCTCTCCTCTCCAGTAGGTCTACACTGCTCTCCTCTCCAGTAGGTCTACTCTGCTCTCCTCTCCAGTAGGTCTACTCTGCTCTGCTCTCCAGTAGGTCTACTCTGCTCTCCTCTCCAGTAGGTCTACACTGCTCTGCTCTCCAGTAGGTCTACACTGCTCTCCTCTCCAGTAGGTCTACTCTGCTCTCCTCTCCAGTAGGTCTACACTGCTCTCCTCTCCAGTAGGTCTACACTGCTCTCCTCTCCAGTAGGTCTACACTGCTCTCCTCTCCAGTAGGTCTACTCTGCTCTCCTCTCCAGTAGGTCTACACTGCTCTCCTCTCCAGTAGGTCTACACTGCTCTCCTCTCCAGTAGGTCTACACTGCTCTGCTCTCCAGTAGGTCTACTCTGCTCTCCTCTCCAGTAGGTCTACTCTGCTCTCCTCTCCAGTAGGTCTACTCTGCTCTCCTCTCCAGTAGGTCTACTCTGCTCTCCTCTCCAGTAGGTCTACTCTGTGCTCTCCTCTCCAGTAGGTCTACTCTGCTCTCCTCTCCAGTAGGTCTACTCTGCTCTCCTCTCCAGTAGGTCTACACTGCTCTCCTCTCCAGTAGGTCTACTCTGCTCTGCTCTCCAGTAGGTCTACTCTGCTCTCCTCTCCAGTAGGTCTACTCTGCTCTCCTCTCCAGTAGGTCTACTCTGCTCTGCTCTCCAGTAGGTCTACTCTGCTCTCCTCTCCAGTAGGTCTACTCTGCTCTCCTCTCCAGTAGGTCTACACTGCTCTGCTCTCCAGTAGGTCTACACTGCTCTCCAGTAGGTCTACTCTGCTCTCCTCTCCAGTAGGTCTACTCTGCTCTGCTCTCCAGTAGGTCTACACTGCTCTCCAGTAGGTCTACTCTGCTCTGCTCTCCAGTAGGTCTACACTGCTCTGCTCTCCAGTAGGTCTACTCTGCTCTGCTCTCCAGTAGGTCTACACTGCTCTGCTCTCCAGTAGGTCTACTCTGCTCTCCTCTCCAGTAGGTCTACTCTGCTCTCCTCTCCAGTAGGTCTACACTGCTCTGCTCTCCAGTAGGTCTACACTGCTCTGCTCTCCAGTAGGTCTACACTGCTCTCCAGTAGGTCTACTCTCCTCTCCAGTAGGTCTACTCTGCTCTGCTCTCCAGTAGGTCTACACTGCTCTCCTCTCCAGTAGGTCTACTCTGCTCTCCTCTCCAGTAGGTCTACACTGCTCTGCTCTCCAGTAGGTCTACACTGCTCTCCTCTCCAGTAGGTCTACTCTGCTCTCCTCTCCAGTAGGTCTACACTGCTCTCCTCTCCAGTAGGTCTACTCTGCTCTCCTCTCCAGTAGGTCTACACTGCTCTCCTCTCCAGTAGGTCTACACTGCTCTCCTCTCCAGTAGGTCTACTCTGCTCTCCTCTCCAGTAGGTCTACTCTGCTCTCCTCTCCAGTAGGTCTACACTGCTCTCCTCTCCAGTAGGTCTACTCTGCTCTCCTCTCCAGTAGGTCTACACTGCTCTCCTCTCCAGTAGGTCTACACTGCTCTCCAGTAGGTCTACTCTCCTCTCCAGTAGGTCTACACTGCTCTGCTCTCCAGTAGGTCTACTCTGCTCTCCTCTCCAGTAGGTCTACTCTGCTCTCCTGTCTCCAGTAGGTCTACACTGCTCTCCTCTCCAGTAGGTCTACACTGCTCTCCTCTCCAGTAGGTCTACACTGCTCTGCTCTCCAGTAGGTCTACTCTGCTCTCCTCTCCAGTAGGTCTACTCTGCTCTCCTCTCCAGTAGGTCTACTCTCCTCTCCAGTAGGTCTACACTGCTCTCCTCTCCAGTAGGTCTACACTGCTCTCCTCTCCAGTAGGTCTACACTGCTCTGCTCTCCAGTAGGTCTACTCTGCTCTCCTCTCCAGTAGGTCTACACTGCTCTCCTCTCTCCAGTAGGTCTACACTGCTCTGCTCTCCAGTAGGTCTACACTGCTCTGCTCTCCAGTAGGTCTACACTGCTCTGCTCTCCAGTAGGTCTACACTGCTCTCCTCTCCAGTAGGTCTACACTGCTCTCCTCTCCAGTAGGTCTACACTGCTCTGCTCTCCAGTAGGTCTACTCTGCTCTCCTCTCCAGTAGGTCTACTCTGCTCTCCTCTCCAGTAGGTCTACACTGCTCTGCTCTCCAGTAGGTCTACACTGCTCTCCTCTCCAGTAGGTCTACTCTGCTCTCCTCTCCAGTAGGTCTACACTGCTCTCCTCTCCAGTAGGTCTACACTGCTCTCCTCTCCAGTAGGTCTACACTGCTCTGCTCTCCAGTAGGTCTACACTGCTCTCCTCTCCAGTAGGTCTACTCTGCTCTCCTCTCCAGTAGGTCTACACTGCTCTGCTCTCCAGTAGGTCTACTCTGCTCTCCTCTCCAGTAGGTCTACTCTGCTCTGCTCTCCAGTAGGTCTACTCTGCTCTCCTCTCCAGTAGGTCTACTCTGCTCTGCTCTCCAGTAGGTCTACACTGCTCTCCTCTCCAGTAGGTCTACACTGCTCTGCTCTCCAGTAGGTCTACTCTGCTCTCCTCTCCAGTAGGTCTACACTGCTCTCCTCTCCAGTAGGTCTACACTGCTCTCCTCTCCAGTAGGTCTACACTGCTCTGCTCTCCAGTAGGTCTACACTGCTCTGCTCTCCAGTAGGTCTACACTGCTCTCCTCTCCAGTAGGTCTACTCTGCTCTCCTCTCCAGTAGGTCTACTCTGCTCTGCTCTCCAGTAGGTCTACACTGCTCTGCTCTCCAGTAGGTCTACTCTGCTCTCCTCTCCAGTAGGTCTACTCTGCTCTGCTCTCCAGTAGGTCTACTCTGCTCTGCTCTCCAGTAGGTCTACTCTGCTCTCCTCTCCAGTAGGTCTACTCTGCTCTGCTCTCCAGTAGGTCTACTCTGCTCTGCTCTCCAGTAGGTCTACTCTGCTCTCCTCTCCAGTAGGTCTACACTGCTCTCCTCTCCAGTAGGTCTACACTGCTCTGCTCTCCAGTAGGTCTACTCTGCTCTCCAGTAGGTCTACACTGCTCTGCTCTCCAGTAGGTCTACACTGCTCTCCAGTAGGTCTACACTGCTCTGCTCTCCAGTAGGTCTACTCTGCTCTCCAGTAGGTCTACACTGCTCTGCTCTCCAGTAGGTCTACACTGCTCTCCTCTCCAGTAGGTCTACACTGCTCTGCTCTCCAGTAGGTCTACTCTGCTCTCCTCTCTCCAGTAGGTCTACACTGCTCTGCTCTCCAGTAGGTCTACACTGCTCTGCTCTCCAGTAGGTCTACACTGCTCTGCTCTCCAGTAGGTCTACACTGCTCTGCTCTCCAGTAGGTCTACACTGCTCTCCTCTCCAGTAGGTCTACTCTGCTCTCCTCTCCAGTAGGTCTACTCTGCTCTGCTCTCCAGTAGGTCTACACTGCTCTCCTCTCCAGTAGGTCTGCTCTCCTCTCCAGTAGGTCTACACTGCTCTCCTCTCCAGTAGGTCTGCTCTCCTCTCCAGTAGGTCTACACTGCTCTGCTCTCCAGTAGGTCTACACTGCTCTCCTCTCCAGTAGGTCTGCTCTCCTCTCCAGTAGGTCTACACTGCTCTCCTCTCCAGTAGGTCTACTCTGCTCTCCAGTAGGTCTACACTGCTCTCCTCTCCAGTAGGTCTACTCTGCTCTGCTCTCCAGTAGGTCTACTCTGCTCTCCTCTCCAGTAGGTCTACTCTGCTCTCCTCTCCAGTAGGTCTACTCTGCTCTCCTCTCCAGTAGGTCTACACTGCTCTCCTCTCCAGTAGGTCTACACTGCTCTGCTCTCCAGTAGGTCTACTCTGCTCTCCAGTAGGTCTACTCTGCTCTCCTCTCCAGTAGGTCTACACTGCTCTCCTCTCCAGTAGGTCTACACTGCTCTCCTCTCCAGTAGGTCTACACTGCTCTCCTCTCCAGTAGGTCTACACTGCTCTCCTCTCCAGTAGGTCTACTCTGCTCTCCTCTCCAGTAGGTCTACTCTGCTCTCCTCTCCAGTAGGTCTACTCTGCTCTCCTCTCCAGTAGGTCTACACTGCTCTGCTCTCCAGTAGGTCTACACTGCTCTCCTCTCCAGTAGGTCTACTCTGCTCTGCTCTCCAGTAGGTCTACACTGCTCTGCTCTCCAGTAGGTCTACTCTGCTCTCCTCTCCAGTAGGTCTACACTGCTCTCCAGTAGGTCTACTCTGCTCTCCTCTCCAGTAGGTCTACTCTGCTCTCCTCTCCAGTAGGTCTACTCTGCTCTCCTCTCCAGTAGGTCTACTCTGCTCTCCTCTCCAGTAGGTCTGCTCTCCTCTCCAGTAGGTCTACACTGCTCTCCTCTCCAGTAGGTCTACTCTGCTCTCCTCTCCAGTAGGTCTACACTGCTCTCCAGTAGGTCTACTCTGCTCTCCTCTCCAGTAGGTCTACTCTGCTCTCCTCTCCAGTAGGTCTACACTGCTCTCCAGTAGGTCTACTCTGCTCTCCTCTCCAGTAGGTCTACTCTGCTCTCCTCTCCAGTAGGTCTACACTGCTCTCCTCTCCAGTAGGTCTACTCTGCTCTCCTCTCCAGTAGGTCTACTCTGCTCTCCTCTCCAGTAGGTCTACTCTGCTCTCCTCTCCAGTAGGTCTACTCTGCTCTCCAGTAGGTCTACACTGCTCTCCTCTCCAGTAGGTCTACTCTGCTCTCCTCTCCAGTAGGTCTACACTGCTCTGCTCTCCAGTAGGTCTACACTGCTCTCCTCTCCAGTAGGTCTACACTACTCTCCTCTCCAGTAGGTCTACTCTGCTCTGCTCTCCAGTAGGTCTACTCTGCTCTCCTCTCCAGTAGGTCTACTCTGCTCTCCTCTCCAGTAGGTCTACACTGCTCTCCTCTCCAGTAGGTCTACACTGCTCTCCTCTCCAGTAGGTCTACTCTGCTCTCCAGTAGGTCTACACTGCTCTGCTCTCCAGTAGGTCTACTCTGCTCTCCTCTCCAGTAGGTCTACTCTCCTCTCCAGTAGGTCTACACTGCTCTCCTCTCCAGTAGGTCTACTCTCCTCTCCAGTAGGTCTACACTGCTCTCCTCTCCAGTAGGTCTACACTGCTCTCCTCTCCAGTAGGTCTACTCTGCTCTCCAGTAGGTCTACACTGCTCTCCTCTCCAGTAGGTCTACACTGCTCTCCTCTCCAGTAGGTCTACACTGCTCTCCTCTCCAGTAGGTCTACACTGCTCTCCTCTCCAGTAGGTCTACACTGCTCTCCTCTCCAGTAGGTCTACACTGCTCTGCTCTCCAGTAGGTCTACACTGCTCTCCTCTCCAGTAGGTCTACACTGCTCTCCTCTCCAGTAGGTCTACTCTGCTCTCCTCTCCAGTAGGTCTACTCTGCTCTGCTCTCCAGTAGGTCTACACTGCTCTGCTCTCCAGTAGGTCTACACTGCTCTGCTCTCCAGTAGGTCTACACTGCTCTCCTCTCCAGTAGGTCTACACTGCTCTCCTCTCTCCAGTAGGTCTACACTGCTCTCCTCTCCAGTAGGTCTACACTGCTCTCCTCTCCAGTAGGTCTACACTGCTCTGCTCTCCAGTAGGTCTACTCTGCTCTCCTCTCCAGTAGGTCTACACTGCTCTCCTCTCCAGTAGGTCTACTCTGCTCTCCTCTCCAGTAGGTCTACACTGCTCTGCTCTCCAGTAGGTCTACACTGCTCTCCTCTCCAGTAGGTCTACACTGCTCTCCTCTCCAGTAGGTCTACTCTGCTCTCCTCTCCAGTAGGTCTACACTGCTCTCCTCTCCAG
The DNA here is from genome assembly GCF_963971535.1 of Notolepis coatsorum. Lineage (NCBI taxonomy): Eukaryota > Metazoa > Chordata > Actinopteri > Aulopiformes > Paralepididae > Notolepis > Notolepis coatsorum. Next base: position 109,577,762 of record NC_140181.1, on the reverse strand, counting down.
TAGGTCTACTCTGCTCTCCTCTCCAGTAGGTCTACTCTGCTCTGCTCTCCAGTAGGTCTACACTGCTCTCCTCTCCAGTAGGTCTGCTCTGCTCTCCAGTAGGTCTACACTGCTCTCCTCTCCAGTAGGTCTACTCTGCTCTCCTCTCCAGTAGGTCTACTCTGCTCTCCTCTCCAGTAGGTCTACTCTGCTCTGCTCTCCAGTAGGTCTACACTGCTCTGCTCTCCAGTAGGTCTACACTGCTCTGCTCTCCAGTAGGTCTACACTGCTCTCCTCTCCAGTAGGTCTACTCTGCTCTCCTCTCCAGTAGGTCTACTCTGCTCTCCTCTCCAGTAGGTCTACTCTGCTCTGCTCTCCAGTAGGTCTACACTGCTCTCCTCTCCAGTAGGTCTACTCTGCTCTCCTCTCCAGTAGGTCTACACTGCTCTCCTCTCCAGTAGGTCTACACTGCTCTCCTCTCCAGTAGGTCTACTCTGCTCTCCTCTCCAGTAGGTCTACACTGCTCTCCTCTCCAGTAGGTCTACACTGCTCTCCTCTCCAGTAGGTCTACACTGCTCTCCTCTCCAGTAGGTCTACTCTGCTCTCCTCTCCAGTAGGTCTACTCTGCTCTCCTCTCCAGTAGGTCTACTCTGCTCTGCTCTCCAGTAGGTCTACACTGCTCTCCTCTCCAGTAGGTCTACACTGCTCTGCTCTCCAGTAGGTCTACACTGCTCTCCAGTAGGTCTACTCTGCTCTGCTCTCCAGTAGGTCTACTCTGCTCTCCTCTCCAGTAGGTCTACTCTGCTCTCCTCTCCAGTAGGTCTACACTGCTCTCCTCTCCAGTAGGTCTACTCTGCTCTCCTCTCCAGTAGGTCTACACTGCTCTCCTCTCCAGTAGGTCTACTCTGCTCTCCTCTCCAGTAGGTCTACACTGCTCTCCTCTCCAGTAGGTCTACTCTGCTCTCCTCTCCAGTAGGTCTACTCTGCTCTCCTCTCCAGTAGGTCTACTCTGCTCTCCTCTCCAGTAGGTCTACTCTGCTCTCCTCTCCAGTAGGTCTACTCTGCTCTCCTCTCCAGTAGGTCTACTCTGCTCTGCTCTCCAGTAGGTCTACACTGCTCTGCTCTCCAGTAGGTCTACTCTGCTCTCCTCTCCAGTAGGTCTACTCTGCTCTCCTCTCCAGTAGGTCTACTCTGCTCTGCTCTCCAGTAGGTCTACTCTGCTCTCCTCTCCAGTAGGTCTACTCTGCTCTCCTCTCCAGTAGGTCTACTCTGCTCTCCTCTCCAGTAGGTCTACTCTGCTCTCCTCTCCAGTAGGTCTACTCTCCTCTCCTCTCCAGTAGGTCTACTCTCCTCTCCTCTCCAGTAGGTCTACACTGCTCTGCTCTCCAGTAGGTCTACACTGCTCTGCTCTCCAGTAGGTCTACTCTGCTCTCCTCTCCAGTAGGTCTACTCTGCTCTCCTCTCCAGTAGGTCTACACTGCTCTCCTCTCCAGTAGGTCTACACTGCTCTCCTCTCCAGTAGGTCTACACTGCTCTCCTCTCCAGTAGGTCTACACTGCTCTCCTCTCCAGTAGGTCTACTCTGCTCTGCTCTCCAGTAGGTCTACACTGCTCTGCTCTCCAGTAGGTCTACTCTCCTCTCCAGTAGGTCTACACTGCTCTCCTCTCCAGTAGGTCTACACTGCTCTGCTCTCCAGTAGGTCTACTCTGCTCTCCTCTCCAGTAGGTCTACACTGCTCTGCTCTCCAGTAGGTCTACTCTGCTCTCCTCTCCAGTAGGTCTACACTGCTCTCTATTATATTTAATTTATAATTTATAATTATATCAGACAATGCACCTACAAAAGCAGATGATTACAATTAAATTAGCCAACTTGGTAACACATTAGTCATAGCAGCATAGGCATAGCCTTATTAATGTTGTGTGTGGCGTCGCCGTCGTGTACAACGATACTTACGTTTTTTTTAGGTGATTTGACAAAGTTGTTGTAGAGGCATTGTCTTTGCATATTTTAAAGTGTAACCACACGTCTGATGACTTCTTCGTCGACGTGTCTGCTGCACATGTCCTTGTTGTTTTCAACACAGATAATCTCCACGTGCTTGTTGTAGAGAGGTGGAGTCGAGGCGCCGCTTACTTTCGTTTCATTGGAATGGAGGCGCAAGATTTTGGAGGCAAAAAAAAATATATTTAAACTTCGATTTCTTTTTTAATGTTCGAAGCTCGTGCCATCGAACGAAGCTTCGAAGTATTTAAGACAGCCCTAGGCTGTATGTGTGAACGCAGAGTTTACCCTCCCAGCACCCATCAATCAATCAATCAAGTAAAGCAGATCATTGTTGGCAGAATTCACACAGCGAGCGAGTGGACGTATTGATTAACTAACCATGTTCCAACACAACAATGTTGCCGATAGTTGAAAGTGTTTGGCTTTAGTCTCATCAAGATTTGAGTGAGTTTGCCAGATGTGCCCATTATGTTCCAAACAGTGTAGAGGCGAGCGCCGAGAACGAGACTGCAGCAAAGTCGTACGATTATATTAAATGTGCTTCTCAGTGTTTTAGCCTGTATAAAACTATTATTAAGTGGTCATCAATTGTGAAATAGTTCAGCTTTTGCTCAATAATGCTTTGGAACAGGAGATGTTTGAAATATCCAGTCAAGATGATATGCTGACCAGTTTGCTCCGATGTCTGACTGAAGATGAGAAACTGTTTGCTCATCATCCAAAAACGTTACATAAATGTTTATGAGTTTATGAGTATTTCAAACGTTTTGGATTGATTGTAAACTTAAATAGTTTACAATGTAAAATCCAGTTATTTGCACTGTTGGTCGCTTATTCCACACTGAATTGAATACCATTGATCCCAATTTGTTTAATTTCAAACCTTTATTTTAACTAGAAAAAATTTCAGATTGCCCTCATTAGCAGCGATGTCGGGTAAAACAAGAAATATTTTAAATAGATATTTAAATGATGATCTTCATACACAGGAGGAGATATTGTCTCTTTCTGCGTCCTGCCCTGCTCTACCTAGGAGCCACCCCTCCTAAACCACAGGCAGTATTTCCTACCGAGTCCTGTTGCAGATGTCAAAGAATAGTTGGGAGGGACGCAATCTTTTCAAAACTTTAAAATGCATTGTTGCATCTATATTTAGCACATATTTGATAGAATTTCAATAGAAAATAAACAAAATAAAATACCATTACCACCAGACAGAAAAGGGCAGATGCTCAAGCACCCCTTGGGCCCTATGTGTGTCTGGTTACAGGCAGCCATGTTGGAAGAGACACAACTATTGTTGGTAGAGAGGACTAGAGAGAAAGGCTCCATTTAAAACATGAAACTGGTGTTTGAAGATGAGTTTCAGAAGTTCTTCTGATGCAGATCACATTAGTTGGATTGCTGTCCAGGATGAATGTGTTGTTAAGCAGATTTCTACAAAATCTTAGGGTTTGACACCTGAATAAATATACTGGAATATATTGGTGCTTCTTTAAAATGTGAGATTATCTGAAGCTCTTCCCATGCTGGTCCCAGTGGTAGGGTTTCTCTCCTGTAAGAATTCACTGGCGAGTGTATCTCTCCTGTAAAAATGTGCTGGTGTGTCTTTAAATTGAGTGATCGAATGAAACGTTTTCCTCCACCGTCTTTAAGGCTTCTCTCCTGTATGAATGCGCTGGTGTCTCTTTAAGTCTTTAGATTGCGTGAAGCTCTTCTCACACTGGTCACAGTTATAGGGCTTCTCTCCTGTATGTATGCGCTGGTGTATCTTTAATTGTCCAGATCGCTTGAAGCTCTTCTCACACTGGTCACAGTTATAGGGCTTCTCTCCTGTATGAATGCGCTGGTGTGTCTTTAAGTCTCCAGATTGCTTGAAGCTCTTCTCACACTGGTCACAGTTATAGGGCTTCTCTCCTGTATGATTGCGCTGGTGTTTCTTTAAGTCTCCAGAGTACCTAAAGCTCTTCTCACACTGGTCACAGTTATAGGGCTTCTCTCCTGTATGAATGCGCTGGTGTGTCTTTAAGTATCCAGAGTTACTGAAGCTCTTCTCACACTGGTCACAGTTATAGGGCTTCTCTCCTGTATGAATGCGCTGGTGAATATTTAAGTTTCCAGAGGTCTTGAAGCTCTTCTCACACTGGTCACAGTTATAGGGCTTCTCTCCTGTATGAATACGCTGGTGTTCCTTTAAGTGCCCAGATGTACTGAAGCTCTTCTCACACTGGTCACAGTTATAGGGCTTCTCTCCTGTATGAATACGCTGGTGTTTCTTTAAGTATGTAGAGGTACTGAAGCTCTTCTTACACTGGTCACAGTAGTAGGGCTTCTCTCCTGTATGAATGCGCTGGTGACTCTTTAAGTGTTCAGAGTTAGTGAAGCTCTTCTCACACTGGTCACAGTGGTAAGGCTTCTCTCCTGTGTGAATACGCTGGTGTAACTTTAAGGCTCCAGAGGTACTGAAGCTCTTCTCACACTGGTCACAGTGGTAAGGCTTCTCTCCTGTATGAATACGCTGGTGTATCTTTAAGTCTCCAGAGTGACGAAAGCTCTTCTCACACTGGTCACAGTTATAAGGCTTCTCTCCTGTATGAATACGCTGGTGTAATAGAAAAGTGGACTTATAGATGAAGCTCTTTCCACACTGGTCACAGCAGTGAGGCCTTGACTCGTTCATATCTCTGCTTGTTGTTGGGGAGCAATGCAGCAATTGTACCTGGAGAAGAGAGAAGTACACCAATGAAGACGTCAGATTTTGTGTGTTTTGCATTAATTCAGTTTGTATTTCTCAAGTTCTAAAATAATTGTATCTGTAACTGAGGGGTACAATTCCCTGACTGTATTACTAGATATGATACTTACTACCACTACCTTTGTACTTAATATTCGGCCACCCAGTACACGGCATAAATATATTATCATGAACACTCTCACGTAGATGAAACGGATCCAACACAAATGTACGAATTAGAAGCAGGTCTTTATTTCCTACACAGCGATGGTGTGTAGAATAAACACTTAATCACTTAATTACATTTATGAATTGAAATAGTATGCACTTTTATGGCAAGGAGTATTCGTCGGTATATCAATAGATAATGTCCAATCTCTGAAGGCGCAGGTGGTAAATATACGACCTGGAATAGTTAAGGAATAACAGCAATGATACTTTAATGATTATAGGCTGGATACACTAGAGGGGGTTAATCCGGTCGCTTGTAAGCCGACAGGAGTAGGAGGGGGGGGGGGGTAGAATCCAGCTGCCTCGTCCGGCCAAGGGTATCCCAGGTGAACCCACTGTAGTGCCGTTCAATGCGCCGGCGATCCTTGGACCACAGATGAAAGCAGGTGGACTCTTTGTGGGCCGGCTCTCTCCGGTCCACGGGGGAGAGATGTGGAGAGACCTCGTCTTGCAGAGCGTCTCCTCACCTTGCGTCCTCTCCAGGGGGGGGGGTTCCAACACACGGTAGTGTCGGGGGTCTTTATCCATAGAATAATCAAAGTATCCAAAGCATAATCCGTGCCTGGGAAGGCGGGCTGTCGTCGGTAGAATAATCCGGTATACAGGTCCACTCGCTCGTCGGCTCTGGGGCTCCTCGGGTGCAGCTTCACATAGGGTCAACCACCCTGGGTAAGCAGCCAGTTCTCTGCCCGAAACGATGGGGTACTGACTACGGTAGTATTCTCACCGCACGAAGCACTATATATTAACAGACTATTATTAGCTTAATAGACTACGTCCAACTCGACGATATAGTGCCAAATATGACTATTCAAATATTAATATACACGATGTCTCAATACCGATGGTAGGCCGAACTTGGCCTTACTCCCACACGTGGCATCGCGGGGAGGCTCTACGTCTGTGACTCCATTGGAGGGCAAGAAACTGGACTGAAAAGAAAGTCCTACTTTAGTAGCGCAGTATATATACGCACTATGAACAAATAGTCCCATTAGTGGTGCGGTAGCCAAATTCCTACGCGGAACTAGGACTTGTTCGTACATGTCGAGCGGTACGTTTTAACTGGGTCTGAGGGGTATGGCAGCCTGGCACCAAGGTCTCGACCAATAGTAGAATGGAGACTATTATGGGATGTTCAGTAGGCTAGAATGGATATTCAATGCATATTGTACAAGGAATATACAAGGGATATCAGGGAATATTAGAGAATATACAAATACAATTAAATATATATATACAAATAAATATATATATTCGGTTTAATCTGGCCCTTCACAACAGCCACCCCCTGAATAGGTCCCAGACCTAATCAGTTAAACGGAGACAGATTAATCGCGTTGTCTATTTACACATAAGGGTTTGCTGTAGGGGTCAGTCAACTTCACAAAGTCATAGGGTTGTAGGGTCATGGTCATCATCGATTGTGTCTGGGAGTCGAGGCAGTTCTATGAGCCTTGCCACGGGACGGGTGTAAGTGCGACCCTGGACGAGCACTTCAGCTGCTCGGACCTTGCCGTCGGCACCGGTGATCACTTTGCTTACGCGGCCGGCCGGCCACATAGCTCTGGGCAGTGATTGATCAATAATCATGACGACTGTTCCTTCTGTCAAATTGTCTCTCTCCTTTACCCACTTCTGGCGGGTCTGTAGAGACGGTAGGTAGTGCAGTAGGAAACTGTTCCAAAACTTGTCGGCTAATACTTGGCTGTACCTCCACATTCGTCGGCCGTTCGCTTCTTCAGGCCGGTACATTGTCTGGGGTAATGTGGGATCTAGCCGCCCCATCAGGAGTGTGTTGGGGGTAACTGGGTCGATATCCGCCACATCACTGGAGACATATCCGAGGGGCTTCGAGTTAAGTACTCCCTCAATCTCCGTGAGGACTGTCATTAGGACTTCTTCCGCCACAGTCTGGGCCCCAAGTACTGCGTACAGGGCTGTCTTTATGGAGCGCACTTCTCGTTCCCAAGTGCCACCGAAGTGGGGTGCGTTTGGGGGGTTGAATTGGAAATCAACCTGTGCTGGAGCGAGGTGGGTCTTAAGTTCTGGGCCCATAGCTTGGAAGCTCTCTCTCAGCTCTCTTTCGCCGCCTTTAAAGTTTGTCCCATGATCGGACAATAGGGTAGACGGTCTTCCTTTCCGTGATATGAATCTACGGAAGGCCATAAGGAATGAGTCTGTGCTCATGGTCGGGAGAAGCTCGATGTGTATCGCTCTGGTGGTCATGCATTTGAATACAATACCCCACCGCTTCTCGGTTCCTCTTCCTTTCTTTATGTGCAGCGGGCCAAAGCAGTCCATACCCGTTGAGTGGAATGGCTTGTCACCGATTCGGAGGCGACATGGAGGAAGGTCAGCCATCCTTGGTATGCTGGGCTGCGCGCGCCACTTGCGGCAGTCTAGACATGTTCGTTGGAAGCGTCGTACCGCCTCTCTTCCTTGTAGGATCCAGTAACGACGTCTGATTTCCGCGAAGACTCTTTCTGCTCCTGCGTGATGTACATCCTCATCGTATTTCTTTATAATCAGCTCTGTGACCTTGTGTCGGCTGTTCAATACGATCGGGTATTTAATGTCATCCGGTAGATTGGGGGCTCTGCGTAGGCGACCACCCACTCTGATGAGGGTGTGAGCGTCGCTCTCGGGGGCCAGGTGAATTAATCTGCTGTCGGATGGGACGGGCTTTCCTCCCTGTAGACAGGCCAATTCATCGGGGAACGAGTCTCTCTGGGCTCGCTGCAGTAGAAGCAATTCTGCTTCCTCGTAGTTAGCTGCTGACATATCAGCGGGGGACTTGCACTCCGGGTGGTACCGCAGGAATGTTCTTTGTTGTGCACTCTCTATGGACGTGCAATCGTTTATGTTAGGGTCGGTGGAGGCTACGGTGCTCAATCCACAGAACACAGACTTCTTAATTTCCACCTCCTCTGGACTTGCTTCCCTCGGGATAGGCATGGGCCACTGTCCTTCCGGGAGTCTTAGGAATGCGGGGCAGTCACTGTAGACATTGCGACGGGTGAGGTCATCCAGGGGCATCCCCCGGGTGATGACGTCAGCTGGGTTCTGTTTTGTATCAACGTAGCGCCACTCTGTTTCTCCGGTTAACTCTTCGGTTAAGTCTTGAATCTCGGTGACTCTGACTCCCACGAAGGCTTTGTACTTGCATGAGTCCGATTTGATCCAGGCGAGTACCGTCGTGGAATCTGACCACAGGATTGTTCTAGACACCGGTATGGTGAGCTCACGTTGGATGAGCGTGGCTAGGTGCGCTCCGGCTAGGGCTGCGCAGAGCTCTAGACGTGGGATAGATTGTTGCTTGCGTGGGGCTATTCTCGAGCGGGCGAGGACAAATGCTGTGTAGATCTCTCCCCCCTTCTCTTGGGCCCGCAAGTAGGCTACTGATCCGTATGCGACCTCTGAGGCGTCACTGAAGACGTGTAAGTCCATTTTACATGTCTCTGGCCTCACCGTGGGTGGGAAGTAGCTTCGGCGCATATTAACGCCTGGGAGTGAGTGGAGCTCCATCTCCCACTCTCTCCAGGTGGATGCAAGGTGTGCGGGAATGGGGTCGTCCCAGCCCTGGTCCTTGTCCCACAATGCTCGTACAATCATTTTTGCCCTGGTGGTGTACGGTAGAATACATCCTAGCGGGTCATATTGTCGGGCGAGTGTTGTGTACACACTCCGTCTGGTGGTCGGCGCCGCCGCCGGCCTTCCCTGCTCCGTAGTCAGGGGCTTGTGTCTGTAGTGAAGCGAATCTGTTTTGAATCGCCACACCAATCCCAGGGTCATCTCCTGGGCTTCTCCCGGGATTGTAGCCATCCAGGTCTCGCTGCTGGCTGCCTTGTCCTCGGAGGAGAGGCTGCGCAGTACTTGCGGATCGCTGCTGGCCCACTGCCTGAGATCAAAGCCGCCTTTGATCAATGAGGCGCGGAGTTTAATCAGGAGAGCCTCGGCTTCTTCCTGGGTTGAAAGGCTTTGTAGACAGTTGTCTACGTAGAAGCTGTTCTTTACGCTGTGTCGGACCTCTTCGTCCGCTGCTGGGTCCTCTGCTACATGTTTCTGTAGTGCAAATGTCGCACAGCAGGGGCTGCACGTCGTTCCGAAGGGGAGGACTTCCCATTGGTAGATGGCTGGGTGCTCATCTCCTGGCTTCTCTCTCCATAGGAACCGTAACAGGGGCTTGTCCGCCTCTACTAATCTCACCTGCAGGAACATTCCTTTAATGTCCCCGCTGATGGCCACCTTTTCCTGGCGGAAGCGGAGTAGAACGCCGAGTAGGGAGGGGCCGAGTGTGGGACCGGGCAGTAACTCTTTATTCAGATTTTGGGATCCGATCTGGTAGCTGCAGTTAAATACTATGCGGTCTTTACCGTTGTGATGGACCTTGTGGTGGGGCACGTACCACGATTCAGTGGTCTGGTCAGCCTCTTTAATGTCCATCTTTGTGACGTGTCCCGCTGTGATGAGCTTCTCAATCTCAGCGCGGTATACACTCTCTTGGGCGGGGTTCTTGGCTAAGCGCCGCTCCGTGTTCAGCAGGTACCGTTCTGTGGCGTCTGTCTTGGCGTGGAAAGTAGGCATTCCTTCTCGCCGCAGGAGTGGCGTGGCGTATCTCAACACGCCGTTGACCGGGACTCTCTTGGTCCCTGTCTCGAGGAGGTGAATGGCGTAAATGTCATCTTTAGAGCGAATGTCTTTCTTTCCATTCTTAAAGGGCATTTGTTCCAAGCTCCATAGCCGCTCTACGTGTTGCAGGAGTGCGGTTTCTCCCTCTGTGACTCGGGAGTGGAGACATCTAGTGGCTGTACTTCGGTTGAGAGATTTGGCGAGCGGGCCTTGGAGAGTCCATCCCAAACGGGTCTCGACTGCTGCAGGACAGCCTCGGGGTCCGGTATGAACCCGGTCTATCGGGACAATGAGGTCTGCATGGTCGGAGCCTATCAACAGGGTCGGCATAGCATTGTCTATGAGCGGGATCGGTAACTTGCGCAGATGTGCATATTTCTCCATCAGCTTGGCGACGGGGTATGTGTACCGCGACAGTCCTATTTCTTGGCTGGTGAAAGCGTCTGCAATCTGGTACCGTCGCTCAGGCTGGCCGCTTGCTGCGATAGAGAATGAGACATTCTCGCCCTTTATCGTCTTCAAATCTCGTCTTATTGTCCGAATTGTCATTTGGGTTTCGCTTCCCCGCAGCCCTAGCTGGGCCGCAGCGGAGGCGAGCAGCAGGGTCTTCTCTGACCCGTCATCGAGGACGGCGTAAGTGTCCAGGACTTTATTCTGGTAGCTTAGTGTCACACGCACTACTTTTAGGAGTACTCGGGCTCCACTGCTGCTGGCGGGATCGATGTACATGACGCTCGCTTTGCGGCTGGATGGTGCAGGTGAAGGGCGCCGTCTGTTACTGTCGTGAAGTATGTCCAGATGGGCTCCATCGCACTTGGTGCACCTTTTCTTTAAGCGGCATTCGGCTGCCATGTGTGAGCGCGCACAGCGAAAACAGCGCTTGTTGGACTTTATCCATTGACCTGCTTCCTCCGCGTTCAGCTTGGGGAAGGAGTCACATTGCGCTAGCCAGTGTTCTTTCTCACAGTAGGGGCACACTATCTTCCACTTCTCCGTTCTGGAGGGGGTACTGTGGCTCCTGCTGCTCGGTACTGACTCCGATTGGTGCATCACAGTCACCGATCTTCTTCCATCATTTAGTCGTATGGTTCCTTCTCTGGAGCCAGGGGTGCTCCGTCCGAATGTATCTAGCCGTAGGCTGCTGACTTCTCTCGCCAGGAAGTCTGCTAGATCGAGGAGGTTCGGTTCGGGGCCATTCGGGTCTCTGTGGTCCCTCTGCCGCCTAAAGCGCTCCTGACGAGCGGGCGGCAGCTTCTCCAGAATCCTTTCCACATTTGAGTTGGCGTAAAGTTCATACTTCCCCTTCTCTCTTTGCGCTCCCAACATCCCTACCAGGGACTGCACTCTGATGGACAGGTCGTCCAGTGCTCGATTGTCTATTGCTGGGGGTAAGCGGTAGATGTGTCGGATCTCCTGGATCACGTAATCCCATATGCGCCCATACCTCTGGTCCAATGCTACCAGCGCTGCTGTGTATGGGGTGGTGGAAGTCGCGTAGGCGAGCGCTATATTATGTGCGCGGGGTACCTTTAAGTGCTGCAGTAGGATGGCGTATTTGTGGCGTTCATCCAATACATCCACCAACATGGTCTCCAGACACATGCGGAGTTCTGTATACTGGGCCCGGTTCTCTTGGGTGAAGTCGGGTACCATAGGCGTGCCAATGTATGACGCTGACTGTGGATACATCGGCGAGCGTTGGGGGAGAGGCCTCCTAGGCGAGTCTCCTCCCGCTCCTTGGTATGGGCTGGTACCGGCAGTGTACCATGGCCCGCTTGTCCAGGTGCTGTTCCTCGGTGCGGGTCGTGCGTCGTGCTCACCCGTGTATAGAGTCGGGGGTCTGTAGCGCAGCTCCGCGGGAGTATAGCCTGGGCTGTACCGGACCTCCTGGTCCGGTAGAGTACTGTGCTGTCTTCGGGCGCGGTTCTCCTCCTCTTCCTCTTCGTCTTCAGTTAGGTCATCCAGTGCTTGTAGTCTCTGGTTTAGCCTCTCCACAGGATATGCTGCTCCTTCCCGGTTGCTAGGTCTCGCTTGGACCGGTGGGGGGAGGTGGTCTGTGGGGGGTATAGACCTCGTCTGTTGGTCAAGTTCAGGGTTGTTTACTCGGCTAGGGGATGCCGCCCTGGAGGTGTGTCTAGACGAGTTCCTGGAGCCTCTGGCGGAGGGAGAGGGTGTTGTACGTCGGATCAGCTGTTCTATTAGTTGCGCTTGCTGTCTGTCGCGCTCTGCGTCCCGTAGAGCACCAGCAGCTGCTCGCTGGCTGTCTGCTCGGTCTCGGGCCACATTCTCTTCCATCTGAATGAGTCTTATTTCCAGGCGTATGTGCTCTTCTTCGCTCCGTTGCTGTAGCTGCAATCGATCGCGTTCACCCTGGAGTCTATCGCGTTCAGTAGAGGCTTTCAGGCTGACGAGGAATGCCTGCTGTAGGGTCCTCTCTGCCTCGCTGGGAGAAGGCGGTTGTATAGGGGAGCCTTCCCTCGGGGTACTCCTTGCGGAGCCTTGGAGCTCTATCTCCACGGTGCTCTCCCCGTCTTCTTCCGTGCCGAGTTCTCTCTCGGTAGCGTTGTATTCCTCCCGGGACTCATCGGGGACTACTTCTTCAGTACTGGCGGGGTGTGAAGTCATGTCTGGTTCCCACTGGTCCCCACCGTGAACTTGGTCAGTTACATTAGAGCCCGTAGGGGCCTCTATGGTCGGGGTAGTCTGGGCGTTGGGGTTAGACATACTTTTACTTTCTAGTTTTACCGCGTTTACTGTTAGTAGAAGACTAGGTTGTTGACTGACAGCGTAAGCCTCTAAGTACTGAGGGAGCCGTCGTTCGCGCTGCGGGCGTTGGTTAGGAGGATCGTTTCCTGGAGTGTTCATCATAGGCCATTTCAATATTAATAACACTATATTAATATTACACTGATTACCCTCCGGCTCGAAGGACCAATTGTAACTGAGGGGTACAATTCCCTGACTGTATTACTAGATATGATACTTACTACCACTACCTTTGTACTTAATATTCGGCCACCCAGTACACGGCATAAATATATTATCATGAACACTCTCACGTAGATGAAACGGATCCAACACAAATGTACGAATTAGAAGCAGGTCTTTATTTCCTACACAGCGATGGTGTGTAGAATAAACACTTAATCACTTAATTACATTTATGAATTGAAATAGTATGCACTTTTATGGCAAGGAGTATTCGTCGGTATATCAATAGATAATGTCCAATCTCTGAAGGCGCAGGTGGTAAATATACGACCTGGAATAGTTAAGGAATAACAGCAATGATACTTTAATGATTATAGGCTGGATACACTAGAGGGGGTTAATCCGGTCGCTTGTAAGCCGACAGGAGTAGGAGGGGGGGGGGGGGGGTAGAATCCAGCTGCCTCGTCCGGCCAAGGGTATCCCAGGTGAACCCACTGTAGTGCCGTTCAATGCGCCGGCGATCCTTGGACCACAGATGAAAGCAGGTGGACTCTTTGTGGGCCGGCTCTCTCCGGTCCACGGGGGAGAGATGTGGAGAGACCTCGTCTTGCAGAGCGTCTCCTCACCTTGCGTCCTCTCCAGGGGGGGGGGTTCCAACACACGGTAGTGTCGGGGGTCTTTATCCATAGAATAATCAAAGTATCCAAAGCATAATCCGTGCCTGGGAAGGCGGGCTGTCGTCGGTAGAATAATCCGGTATACAGGTCCACTCGCTCGTCGGCTCTGGGGCTCCTCGGGTGCAGCTTCACATAGGGTCAACCACCCTGGGTAAGCAGCCAGTTCTCTGCCCGAAACGATGGGGTACTGACTACGGTAGTATTCTCACCGCACGAAGCACTATATATTAACAGACTATTATTAGCTTAATAGACTACGTCCAACTCGACGATATAGTGCCAAATATGACTATTCAAATATTAATATACACGATGTCTCAATACCGATGGTAGGCCGAACTTGGCCTTACTCCCACACGTGGCATCGCGGGGAGGCTCTACGTCTGTGACTCCATTGGAGGGCAAGAAACTGGACTGAAAAGAAAGTCCTACTTTAGTAGCGCAGTATATATACGCACTATGAACAAATAGTCCCATTAGTGGTGCGGTAGCCAAATTCCTACGCGGAACTAGGACTTGTTCGTACATGTCGAGCGGTACGTTTTAACTGGGTCTGAGGGGTATGGCAGCCTGGCACCAAGGTCTCGACCAATAGTAGAATGGAGACTATTATGGGATGTTCAGTAGGCTAGAATGGATATTCAATGCATATTGTACAAGGAATATACAAGGGATATCAGGGAATATTAGAGAATATACAAATACAATTAAATATATATATACAAATAAATATATATATTCGGTTTAATCTGGCCCTTCACAACAGTATCCTTCAAATTTAGTTGTTGATGTGATTTAAACGTGAATCTTCTCCGATGGCAGTTATTGAAAACTGGCCAACATTAATAAAATACTGAGATAAAACCCAACAGGCATGCAATATGACATTGTGGTTGTATCTGTCCTTGCAACAATATCATTGTTGTTCTTAGTTTGTGTTGTTCTGGGGAGTAATTAAGAGTACACAGACCACTAGTACAGACAATTCAGTCTGAAATTATATATTCAATGGAATGGACATTATATTAGCAATATAAATTACATGTCAATTAATCCATGTATTGTTTAGCCAAAGAGTAGCCTATTGATGATTTGTTATGTAATATATTTATCAGATCAAGATCATGAATTAAGATCACTTTTAGCCTGTTTCTTTCAACAGTCTTATAGTATCCAGCATATTGCCACCTATAACCTTTCAGTCTGCCCAGCACCAAGACAACTGTTGCAGCCTTGATGCTGCTTGTTAATCCTGTTGTGGTCTATGGCTGAAAGGCAAAGGAGGAAAGACTTGTTACCTTTATCTGTTGATTTGGTCACATCTGTCGGTCATAGTAGTTATATCTGTGCCCATAGATGTGAAAGAAGGTGTGAACTAACTAAGTTCTTTAGATCTATTGTGCTTATGTCGATCTGATAAACATATTACAAACAAATGATCAATAGGCTACTCTTGGGCTAAACAATACATCCGTATTATCAATCGTCATTCACTTATCAAAAAAGGGCAAGAAAAAGAAAACACTATCAAACAGCAGCTTTCTTTCACCGATGGTTTACTATGTATGTGTATCCCAGCAGCTCTCTTTCCTTTTTGACCGATCCTTTGACAATGAATGTCTTTACAGCTACATAGAGCTATCAGAGGTAGAAGAGAATTACATAGTTGCAGATGCTAGCAGTTAGTAGACTATGGAGATGGTAAAATACTACAAATGTAAAACATTTGAGCTGAGAGAGAATATGTTTTGCAATTTGGTTAAAAGTTTAGCAAAAGTTAGGTATGGTGTTAGGTATGGGCATAAGGTTTAAAAAAAAATCACAGCATATTTGGGGTAACCGCCTGGTGGCCTGTATGCATGAAATCCAATATGGCAGAGCGTCGGAAAGACATATCTCAGCTGCCTGTATACTTTCCGTAGCCGCATTTCTGGCAGACGCTCTCTGATTGGCCGACGTCAGTATCTACACTGGTTAAGCTTAGGCACTCTTCGAAGTTGGTTAAGGTTAGAGTTTGTCTTAGAGCGTGACGGCAAGTTCTTTCGACGGTTAAGCTTAGGCACTCTTTTGAAGTTGGTTAAGGATAGAGTTTGTCTTAGAGCATGGCGATAGAACGCCAGGTAGTTTGCAGGCTGTTTGACGTGGAAATGGGCAAAGACACAGCTCGTCACTCTATTGGGCGCACATGTCACATGACCAGAAACGTCTGCCAGAAATGCGGCTACGGAAAGTATAGACGCATCTCAGCTGCTTAGAACTAGATCCTTGTATAATATCACTTTTTCTATGTTTGTTGGTGCAAGGGTGCAATCAATTTCTGAAGTAATTATTATGTCTCAAGGTCGAATGTAATTTTCAAGGTAATGTTTAGCAAAAACTGACCATAACTATGGAACTAAGCCACATAAGATTAACTACTAAGGCATGGTGAATAATTATTTAATTCATTAATAAGTACATTGTGTTTCAAGAACATGTTCATGGTCAAGGTACATGGTCAAGGTAATTCCCTAAATCTACATGCAAAACCCCAGACATTTTAAACTTGGACAACTTGCCCAAACAAATACCAAATTGCAAAAGCCTTCACCGTCTTAACTTGGGGAGACTGGGCCAGTGAGTAAGTTGACCCGCCCCCTGTAGGCAACTGTACACTGGATGTGATGGAGAGAAGTACATGAGAAAAGCTGTAAGTATGTTTTACACTCAAAAGTGTTTTTGCTTGTCAAAAGTCGTCTTTTTATTTCATTTTTTAAACTAACATTTATAGATTTCACATCTGCTTTTAACACCATGCAGATACACTCTCATTCAGAGACTTATTGACTCAGGGGTAAATGGAGATATCATCCATCTGATCAGACTTCCTCTCTGACCGCCCTCACCGGGTCCGTGTTAATGGAAGTCTATCTGATGTCACTACGCTCAACACAGGAGCACCGCAGGGGACCATTTTATCTCCTTTACTTCTCTCCTTGTATACAAACAAGTTCCAAATTGACTGTGATAACTTTTGCTTGTTTAAATACGCTGACGATATGGCCTTGTTGCCTTACTGAAGAAGAGGGATACTATGAGAGAGGGTACAATGAGAGGGGTACATACAGGGACCATGAGTGGGTACATACAGGGACCATGAGAGGGTCCATACAGGGACCATGAGAGGGTCCATACAGGGACCATGAGAGGGTCCATACAGGGACCATGAGAGGGTCCATACAGGGACCATGAGAGGGTCCATACAGGGACCATGAGAGGGTCCATACAGGGACCATGAGTGGGTACATACAGGGACCATGAGTGGGTACATACAGGGACCATGAGAGGGTCCATACAGGGACCATGAGAGGGTCCATACAGGGACCATGAGAGGGTCCATACAGGGACCATGAGAGGGTCCATACAGGGACCATGAGAGGGTACATACAGGGACCATGAGAGGGTCCATACAGGGACCATGAGAGGGTCCATACAGGGACCATGAGAGGGTCCATACAGGGACCATGAGTGGGTACATACAGGGACCATGAGAGGGTCCATACAGGGACCATGAGAGGGTACATACAGGGACCATGAGTGGGTACATACAGGGACCATGAGAGGGTCCATACAGGGACCATGAGAGGGTCCATACAGGGACCATGAGAGGGTCCATACAGGGACCATGAGAGGGTACATACAGGGACCACGAGAGGGTACATACAGGGACCATGAGAGGGTCCATACAGGGACCATGAGAGGGTCCATACAGGGACCATGAGAGGGTACATACAGGGACCATGAGAGGGTACATACAGGGACCATGAGAGGGTCCATACAGGGACCATGAGAGGGTACATACAGGGACCATGAGAGGGTCCATACAGGGACCATGAGAGGGTCCATACAGGGACCATGAGAGGGTCCATACAGGGACCATGAGTGGGTACATACAGGGACCATGAGAGGGTACATACAGGGACCATGAGAGGGTCCATACAGGGACCATGAGAGGGTCCATACAGGGACCATGAGAGGGTCCATACAGGGACCATGAGTGGGTACATACAGGGACCATGAGAGGGTCCATACAGGGACCATGAGAGGGTCCATACAGGGACCATGAGTGGGTACATACAGGGACCATGAGAGGGTACATACATACATACATCCGCTATTATTTGCGTTAGCGATCGAGCCCCTAGCTATCACCTTTCACACTGACCGCCGTGTTCAAGATAGGGCTGGGCGATAAAACGATAACGATAACTATCGCGATAAATTATTTCCTCGAAATAAACATGAAACGTGGTCGCTAGTTTCGATATATCGATTTTCCAAGCTTGGATATGAGCACACGCACTAACAACCAATCAGTGAAGGAGATGGCCGACAGCGGAAGGAGACGTAGAGAGGTATGACTCAAGTAGTAAACAAGGCTGGCTAGGATAATTAGCTTGCACGGCGCTATTTTATAGTTTACGTGCCGAGTGGGTGTGTGGCGTGAATTCTGAGGCCACGGTTATAGTAGTGTGGGGTATATGGTGGACGTCGTTGCAATGTATTGGGGCGGAACAGAGTATTTTAGGGTCATATTTAGTACATTGTCATGGGATACACCGCTTGCTCCTGCTAACTGCTAACGTGCGCCGGACTGATGACGACATCAACTCAAGACATTCGCAGCAGCAAAACAAGTCTATTAATAGCCCATCCATCGGCGCCGGGCATAAGAAGTTAATTAAACTTGACAGACATTATATCGCCGATAATTATCGATATCGAGTTATATGAAAACGTTTTTGGCCATATCGCCCAGCCCTAGTTCAAGGCATCATCAGAGATGGACAGGAACAAAGAATCTCGTTATATACGGACAACGTACTGCTGTATATCTCAGATCCAGAGGCCTCACTTCCACATGGCCTTCACATACTGCACGAGTTTGGTGTCTTTTCTGGTTATACATTTTATTTAAAAAAAGAGTGAACTTTTCCCCATAAACTCATTGGCTAGAAATCTCCCCTCTATAATCCCCTTTAAGCTTTCCCCAAGCTGCTTCCGTTACCTTGGCATAATGATAACACGTAAACACTCACGTAATCTCATAGCCTCCAACTTCACCCCTCTACTGGAGCGCACTAAGGCCTAAAAAAATAATGGTTTGTTTCCGGTTGCCGACCGACCCTGCCGATTTAGGTGCGACCCAATATATTTTATGAGTAAAACATTTTTTTTATGCCTAAGCAGGATTTTACCAGATGGTCGTCACTTCCCTTATCACTTGTTGGCAGAGTGAATACAGTGAAAATTAACACATTACCGAGATTACTGTATTCATTTCAAAGTATTCCAACCTTTATTCCAGTCATAAACGTCCAGTCCGAATAAATAAAACTGCTTTCCAGAAGCCTAAATCGCAGGGAGGCTTTGCACGACCAAATTTCCTGGCGTACAAACATTCACAGCATTCTTTATTGGAGTCATTCCCATTACGGACTCTTGTCAGTGGGTGCTGGCATGGGTGGACATGGAAAGGGCATCTTGTGCTCGAACCTCCTTGCAGTCCTTACTTTGCTCTCCACTCCCAATCACAACCTCCCAGTACACCAACCACCCCTTGGTACAACATTCCCTCCAGATCTGGACCAGTTCAGAAAACACTTTGGTTTTCACACCATGTTACCGTCTTCACCTGTCCACAAAAACGTCCTTTTCCGAGTCTATGGTATAGCAACTGGTCTCCGAATGGCATTTCGAGCATTTACGACTTGTACCAAGACAGTTCATTTATGCCCTTCACACAAATTGTCCCTAAAGTTTAATTTACTCAGTTCCTCGATATGCCTCCAAAAACTGAAGATTTACCATATCTTGGAAGTGAAGGCTGCAACCAAAGGCTCAATATCTAAACTATATAATATCATATTCTTATCCCTACCTTCTTCGGTATTGGCCATTAGACAGAACTGGGAGACCGATCTAAATTATCAATTTACAGACAAAGAATGGGAAAAGGCTCTTTCCCGAATACACTCATCCTCTATATGTGCCCGCCATTCTTTGATACAGTTCAAGCTCCTCCACCGTGTGTATTGGTCAAAGACCAGACTTGCTAAGATAAACCCTGGCATGGATCCCACATGCGACCGGTGCCACCAAGCCCCAGGCTCGCTCAACCATATGTTTTGGCATTGTCCAGCACTGGCCCCATTCTGGACTTCCATTTTTAAATCGTACTCAGATATCTTTGCTGAGAATGTCGACCCATGTCCTCTCATTGCATTATTTGGCCTGACACCGGAGAACGTCGCTATATCTACTGGGCAATCTAATGCCATGGCCTTCGCCTCGCTTATTGCCAGACGCCTCATTCTACTGAATTGGAAGGCAGCCACTCCCCTTCACATTTGCATTGGATGAGGGATGTTATGTCTCTCATACATATTGAGAAAATTAAATTCACAACACAAGGCCACACAGATACTTTTTACAAAACATGGCAGCCCTTCCTACTTCATTTCAACACCCATATGACTTAAGTCCCTCCTCCTTCCAACCCCCTGACCCCATGACCCCCCTCCTTCCTCCACCTACCTTTCTGGTATTGCTGGACCATACATGGCTGGGAGACGGCACTGTGGTGGTCTTACTACCGCTGAGGGGGTTAAATTCACTTTCTATTTTTAATTTTATAATTATCTGGAAAACATACTATGAGAATAGAGAGTACTACTTATATATTTATTTAAATTTGTATTATCATTAAACTTTTTTTTGCATGCGTGTATAATGTATATGTATACATTACATTACACCTAATAAACTAACCTACACTGTAGCACTCAACACTTTGATGAACATTGTTACTCAGCTGATAGAGTTGTACCCTTCCTGATGACTTGTCGTACAGAACTTATAAGTTGCTTTGGATAAAAGCGTCAGCTAAATGACTAAATGTAAATGTAATTATGTCATTTGATATCTAAATACTTTGCTATCTTCATTTCATTGTAAAATCAAAGTGAAGTATACAGAAGAACATTGACAACTTAGATAATGAACGTTACCTAGCTAGCTATGTGATTGTGCAAATAAATGTTTTTTGCGCCAAAACACAGCTCTCTCACTGTCTCACTGTCTCACTGTCTCACACACACACACACACACACACACACACACACACACACACACACACACACACACACACACACACACACACACACACACACACACACACACACACACACACACACACACACACACACACACACACACACACACACACACACACACACACACACACACACACACACACACACACACACACACACACACACACACACACACACACACACACACACACACACACACACACACACACACACACACACCACACACACCACACACACCACACACACACACACACACACACACACACACACACACACACACACCACACACACCACACACACACACACACACACACACCACACACACCACACACACACACCACACACACACACACACCTTGTACTAACATTATATTTTCTTGGTGAAATAAACAGAGCTAAGATAGCTAACTTTAGCTAAGCTAGCAACAATTAATTAGTTAGCTAGCCGGCTAATTAACTAATCACGACTTATGTACTTACTGATTCGATACTCTCTTTCGGGTCCCGAAGACTTGGAACAGCACATGTCTCGCCCGTTTTGCTCCATGTTCTTTCTTTCTTGTTTGATATTAGCATCTTTAAACCTGACTGAGGTTCCCCACTCTCCTTCCAATCACCACTGTCATCAGTCTCACAACAGTCTGAAGAGAGAAGCTGGCCATCTCTAGTTGGTTCTAAATCACCAGCTGGATCTAGGTTACAGGCTGGTTCTAATAGTCCACAGTCCTCTCCAGCAGGTTCTGTTTTCATGTGTTCGGTTGAGGTGCTGGGTAAAGAATATGCTTCTCTGTTTATCTCCCTCTGGGTTTGAAGAGGCTGGAAGGACAGAGCGTTCTCTTGACCATCTTCACATTTCACTGGGTCTACTGTGATCTCAGAGCCACCAGCTTCTTCCAGCCCTTGATGTAGTTCCTCTTTAATCTGTAGGAGCTCTGGGTGTAAGGTCATCTTGGAGCCATCAGCCTCCTCTAGATCTTGAAATGTTTCCTCCTGTTCCTCTTTGATCTGTAGGGACTCTGGGTCCTGGGTTTGGTTAAACCAGGAGGACTGAGGTTTCTCTTCATCATCTTCACTCTTCACAGAGACAGGATTAAATGTGAACTTGATGATATCAGCCTCCTGCAGACCTTGGAGCTGCTCTCCCTCCTGACTGCTCCAGAGTTCCTCCTGTTCCTCTTTCATCTGTAGGGGCTCTGGCTCCTCCTGGTCCAGACTGGGGCTCCTCTCCTGCTGCTCAGGGGGAACCTCCTCTTCACAGACAGAGAGCTGTGGGGGGTCTGCAGAGAGAAATAAATAAACATAAAGATGCAGTAGATAACTTTTCACCATTAACCTTTTAAGCCTGAGCAGTCCGGTATCAGTAAGAGTCATAAATCCATCGCTACAGAATGTATGTATTAATGTTGCGTTTTCTTTCAAATGTAGCCAATAGTAAATACCATAACCCTGTCAAAACAGCAGTCAAAGTGTATATTGACAATACTATGTTTGTTTACCAATGATTTTAAGTGTTATTAGTGAAATATGAGTTCATAGAAATCTCAGCGCATTGAGTCGGAAAAAGGCGCTTATTGATGCAAGGATTTGGCGCAACCTAACTTGAGTGTAGTCTTTTGAGAGAAGAGACCTGGGGCTTTCAAATAATAATAAAAAACTACACTTCCCAGCTCATGCCAGCCCCTGTCAATCATCTGACTTCTAGCGTTTTTCTCTTTATTTTCAGGATCATATCTCACGGGTGGAACAAACCTGAACGTTATTACCATAAAATAGAACGCAGTTAGTTTCTCTACCCTTCTGTGAACGTCAAGCAAAAACGGCATTGCAATCTGATGAAAAATGGTGGAGCAATTTACATTATAAAAAAGTAACTGTACTGACAGTAGATTTCATTCAGTTTTTGCTGCCCTGTCAGGGGCGCCTGGTGGTACTAAATCCAGATTGAACTCTGATTTGAGCTCAGTGGCAATTTTTCCACGTCTGGTCAATGTTAGCATGGTGTTATTCAAAAAAAGTCAAAGATGAATAAAAAATAAAATAAATTTGATATTCTCCTTTGGTTCATTACAATTTACTCAAGCAGACACAATATTTCGGACACTGGGAATTAGGGCTGACCTTCGAAGCTTTTTTTGGCAATCAAAGCTTCGGGGCCGAGCTTCGATTTTAATTCGAAGCTTCGAGAGAGAGAAAAAAAAATAAAAAATTATCTCATGTTGTGGGACTTGTACAGCACTTTCGTAAACGTTGTTGTTTTTAAATGTGCTCTATAAATAAAGTGGGTTGGATTAATTAATTAAGTAGCCCCTTTCGTGACTGTGACGCATCCAACAAGGTTTCACTCGGCTGTGTGATTTAATTCAAGGTGGATCGCTGTTATGGCTATGTGTCTAATACGACCGTCGCTTATCAATGACTTGTTTGCAGTCAACATTGTCGAAACGGATTTTTTTTTTTTTTTTTTTTTTTTTTTTTTTTTAATAATCGGTTCATTTCCGTTTTATACCATTTTGAAAAACGCTATTTTTTTTTAAGTTTCAGACAAAAATAAAGATTCCACACGAATCGCCCTTTACTGGAATACACAAAACACGTCGTAATTTTTTGGCCTATTTATGAATCGTTTTCAAAAAAACGCTAGATTATCGATAGTATATGTGTACTTATGCACGCTATAGAAGCGGGCTGAAAAATTGATTATCTTATTTCCTGATCGCACACACACACACATACGGGACACGTTGATATATCTGTGAAAATAGCTCTGATTATCCCAAGACTGGTAAAATAGATTCCTTACCTCAGATCAGATGTTCTCCAAAAAGATTATTCCAATTCCTGATCGCCATTCCAAATATCGATCGCGTTTATTGATCCAACGCTGCGTACTGGAAACACTTATTCTCCACTGTTCTGATGGTGGGCAATGACTGGGATCGTCTCCGGTTACATGCCTGACAAGTAAAATGTGGAATCCGGACTCTTTTTTTCCCATGCGTTTCATTCAATCCAATCCAATGGGGTGCAATACCATCCGGAGAGACGATAGGGGCGGTATTTTCCCAATGGAGCTCAGAGAGAGTTCCAGTGGTAACGTGAGGCTAGATTGATGAAATATGAATGGGAATCGCTAATAAAAAAAATAACGATTAAACGACGAGATTTCTCGTCGTTGGCACTCAACGGTTGGCATGAACTAACGAGAATTCTCGTTGTTGGCACTGAAAGTGTTAAGAGTCTCGTAGAGGTGAAGGAGACTGCAGGTTGACTGAAAAGGGAAATGAATTACAGGAAACAAAAACGACAAGGCTACTACTTTGTTTTGACAACATTTATGATTGCTGGAAAGCTCTAACGAAAGTGGCTCAAATATCGGTCATAAAACAAGATCCCAGTGATGTTATACAAGAACATGTCAGCACTATTCATAAGGAGTTATCTGAACTGATGAATACAGAAGAATGGACAGCCCAGCTCATGACATGCGTCGTAAGCTGGATAACTGCATATCGGTCACCAAGATTGTTCTAATCTACAGAATATTGAGTCGCAAATTCAAGCAACCTTAGAGGAGCTCATATGGCCTGACGCTGTTCTGTGTTAAGGAACCTTAGAGGAGCTCATATGGCCTGAGGCTGCTCTGTGTTAAGGAACCTTAGAGGAGCTCATATGACCTGATGCTGCTCTGTGTTAAGGAACCTTAGAGGAGCTCATATGGCCTGAGGCTGCTCTGTGTTAAGGAACCTTAGAGGAGCTCATATGGCCTGAGGCTGCTCTGTGTTAAGGAACCTTAGAGGAGCTCATATGGCCTGAGGCTGCTCTGTGTTAAGGAACCTTAGAGGAGCTCATATGACCTGATGCTGTTCTGTGTTAAGGAACCTTAGAGGAGCTCATATGGTCTGAGGCTGCTCTGTGTTAAGGAACCTTAGAGGAGCTCATATGGTCTGAGGCTGCTCTGTGTTAAGGAACCTTAGAGGAGCTCATATGGCCTGAGGCTGCTCTGTGTTAAGGAACCTTAGAGGAGCTCATATGACCTGACGCTGTTCTGTGTTAAGGAACCTTAGAGGAGCTCATATGACCTGACGGCTGATGCTGCTCTGTGTTAAGGAACCTTAGAGGAGCTCATATGGCCTGAGGCTGCTCTGTGTTAAGGAACCTTAGAGGAGCTCATATGGCCTGATGCTGCTCTGTGTTAAGGAACCTTAGAGGAGCTCATATGACCTGACGCCTGTGTTTTCATCTTCAAATAAATGGTAAATGGCTGCATTTATATAACAGCTTTTATCCAAAGTAGTTTACAATTTGTTCCTCACATTTGACCCATTCACTCACACATTCACACACAGATGGCGGAGGCAACCATGCAAGGGAGCAATTAGTGTCTTGCTCAAGGACACATCGACAGGCTGCCCGGGAGGAGCGGGAATTGAACCGGGAACCTCCGGATTACCAGACGACTGCTCTACCTCATGAGCCACTGTCGCCCCAATTTCCAGTGCTAGACCTCCAGGCTCCAAGCGCTCTAAGTCTACTTATTTTCACTCTAATGTATCCTCAGTCAAAAGACAAGAAGCTGCTGCAGTGCAGAGTACGTGGCTATGCAAGCTGTATTGAAGATAATGGAGCAAGATCACCAACAAGAACAACTGCAAAGACTTGAAACTGAACATAAGCAGATAGTAGCAGAACAAGAAGCAGCTGCATTAACTCACCGTCTTAAAGGAGAAAAATAAGAAACTGAACAAAGGATAAAAAAAGGAGATACAAGAGGCTGCTCTCTTAAAAGGAACGGCTAGAAGAAAGTACTGCAAGGAAAAAGTCTGTAGACGACTTAAAAAGAGAATTTGAACGTTTTGGAAGAGCTAAAAAAGCTAAATTCAGCCAAAGCAAGGCTTAAGGTCTATGATGAAAATTAGTTCTATGAAGACCAAGAATTTATAAGGCAGAACCTTGAAGTGCCTACGTTTAATCAGGTGAACACTGTGTCAGCAGACACAATCACCAAGAGAAGTGACTCAAAGAAGCTTCAAGAAGACCAGGGAGAACTGGTGAAGATGTCGAACAAGGCTATATAGAATAGAATAGAATAGAATAGAATAGAATAGAATAGAATAGAAATACTTTAATCATCCCGAGGGAAATTTGGCACTACAAATCGCTCACAGTAAACATTTAGGTAGACAAAACAATTAGTCACGAACAAGAATAAAAAAAGAAGCCTAAGAATAAAGAATAAAATAAGCCTAAAATGAGCCGCACGCGGCGGGCAATTTTTGCCAGGCGACCGACTTTTTAAGCGAGGCGACCAACAGAATTGTATCGCTTCCATTGTTATGAACAGGACAACCCACACGGCAGCAGATTTTCGAGTGACGATCGCGCAGCAACTTCTATCGCCTGGCTAAATATTGCCTCAATCCTATTTTTTTTGAAGACAATGAGGAAATAACATGACTTCTACTGGTGTATCATTTGTAATATAAATTAATTTATCAATACATTCATTGATCAATAACCTATGTATTATTACCATGCTACTTATGTTAATTATTAATTAACAGGAACCATTTAAATAAATAACGTTAGTTGGAGATGGGATGTGTGTGCTAATTTAAGGCAGTCAATGAGTTGTGCTCTCTCTCTCTATCTCTCTCTCTCTATAGACTGGTCTATCTCTCTCTCGATAGACCGACAGCCGATCGCATCGCCAGGCGAAGTCGCTCGCCCGCCGTCTGCTTTGAGAATAAAATAATAAAATACGGTCCGGGACTTACATTTCCTATGTTATGTACCGGTATATACATTCTAATATAAAATATACAGAAAAGTGTACAGTAAGTGTAATATTGAACAATGTTGTTTTAAAAGTAAAAGTCCAGGAAGATGGTAACTGTCACCCTGTGCTCAGTGATGCAGTGAGGAACAGTGATGCGTTGTAAAGTCTGATGGCTGTCGGAATGAAGGACTTCCTGTGCCGTTCAGTGCTACATCTTGGGAGTCTTAGTCTAGCACTGAACGTGCTCCTTCTGTCAGCCAAGTCTGTGTATAGTAGTGATGTGACGATTCATCGATTTGCATCGGTGCGCCGGCATACACGTTCACGATGCGCGTGCACCGGTGGAATACGTGCGCACCGGCTAGAACTCAGGTTGAACTCGCGATGCATCTTGTTGTAGCGTCTTTGCGTCGGTCAAAACCGATGCATTAATATAATTTCCTCTCATCCACTTCTGTCAGCAGTGCACTGTGACTGCACACAGCTGATACTATACTACTAATACAGAAGGCGAGAGCCGCGTCACAGTTAACAACAACAAACAGTGGAAGTCGAGGACATGAATAGAATTGGGCTTCCTCTGGCTAACGCTAGTTAGCCGTTCAGCTAACGCTAAACTAAACTACAGTGTCTAACTAACTAACTAACTAACTAACTAACGCAACACCAGTTCCATTAGTGAGGAGGGGGGGGGGGGGGTATATTGAAGACGCTTGACAACAGGTTCAAAGATAACTTCACATTTATTGGCTATTGGTTTCTTTATATCGCTTCATGCAGCAGGCTATCCAGGCTGGCTCCGTGTGTGTTCTGTTGACATCCGATCCTAGCCTAGTGTGTGACATCATCAACTACGCGACTCAGACGGGCTCTCTCTCTCTCTCTCTCTCTCTCTCTCTGTTCAATGATTTAACGTGGCCAAACATTACAATATAAATACTAATTGGATAGTTGATGATAAACATTTAATTTCATTATCTGAAATATTATAAAATCATTTAAGTCTGCTATAAGCCATTATCCCTTTGTGTATGATTATTATTGTCTCACAGTAGTACATTGTGTGTGTGTTTTTAGCTAAATTGGATAGAAAACACAGTACTATGCAAAAGTCTTCTTAGGCACCCAAGAGTTTTTATATAAATTGTCTTACAGTAGATTATTTTATTTTTAATAATAATATAAGCTGCATATAAGGAATACAACCAAATCATCTGTCATACCATAAAATTGTATCATTATTTTGCATCGTGTTGAATCGCATCGTATCGCCCCGAATCGCATTATGTTGAATCAAATCGTATCGAATCGTATCGTATCTCAACAGGGGGTGAATCGTATCGCATCGCCCGGTGCTTCAAATGTATCGTTAATGTATCGTATCGTTGGCACCGTATCGAGATGCGCATCGCATCGGCCTCGTGATGGAGATGCACATCCCTAGTGTATAGTGGGTGGGAGGGGTTGTCCCTGATGGCATGGAGCTTAGCAAGGCTCCTCCTCTCCGCCACCACCGCTAGAGAGTCCAGCTCCATCCCTACCACGTTACTGGCCTTCCTGACCAGCTTATCCAGCCTGTTTGTGTCCCCCGCTCTCAGCCTGTTTGTGTCCCCCGCTCTCAGTCTGCTGCCCCAGCAGGTCACAGCGTAGAAGAAGGCGCCCGCCACCACTGACTCATAAAACATCCTCAACATCCTTGTACAGAATGTTGAAGGATCTCAGCCTGAGGTATTTGTAGTCCTCAACCATGTCCACATCGACCCCCCTGATGGAAACAGGGGTCACAGCACAGGTGTACTCCTCCTCCTCCCCAGATCCCCAGCCAGCAAACAGGTACCCATTCCAGAGCCTACAATCTTTAGTGGGGATCCACTCAAGTTTAATCATTGAAGTGGTCCTTCCAGACACTAATTGAGAGGAAAAAATATCCCAACCACAGAAAGATTGTTCTTCCTTCAGAAATATGTTGGAGGAGCAGCTAAAGAAACCTTGGAAGGTAATGTTCTGATGGCTGATTTCTCACAATGCAAGTCTAAGGGTGGGATCCACAAAGAATGGATTGCACGGTGGGAATTGCACCCTTAAAACTGTGCAGTTTGCGTGCGGTATCTGCACCTGACAGCGCTGAGAGAGGCAGAGAGAGAGAGCTCGGAGGATGTTCACTTGTTTAAACAAACTGTATAAACGCCATAATACTGTTGATTAAAGTTGGGACTATGCCCCTTTCAGAGTGGAGCATGGTGCGGTTTGCTGTTGGTGTGAACGCAATCAAACTTTATATAGTACCTAATCTAGGAAGCGTAGGGTTTTTGGAAGTGAATGTGCATGAGAGAGCGAGTGTGTGAGAGAGAGAGTGTGTGTGTGTGTGTGTGTGTGTGTGTGTGCAGGATTTTCCCCGAAAATTATCTGTCCAATAGAATGAACGACTTGGCGACTGCATGTCCTTTGTTTACAAATGAGGTTAGCTCAAAAAAGGGCAGTGTGAACGCAAACCAAAATCAAACAATGTATCATTCTCACATTTGGTCCACCAGAAAGTCCAGACTATCCGTGGACTGTGCACTTAGTTACCACCTCGTCTGTGAAGACGGTAGGTGCGTAGCATTAACTGCTGGGTGCAAAGCTTTGTGGATTGAGAGCATTTTTGGACAAGGCTCATTTGCATAGAAAGGGGACACACACACAGAAAGGGAGAATGGCTTATCCAGTTCATATATCAACTTATATCAACTATCCAGTTAGTTTTTATAGTGTAAAGTTTGGTTACTTGAAGGAGAGAGAGAGAGACTGAGACTTGTTATGCGCGACGCTAGTCAGTCTCGGAATTGTCTCGGAATGGATTTGGTCGCTTTTTTTCTGTGTCTCCGTAGACCGTGCCGTGCCATCATTTTAAAGTCATAGTGAAGATTGATTTATATGAAAACCGATGTATGTATAATTGAGCTAGCTTGCCAAAGGTTACTGTGATCAAAGCAAACTTTAATAAAAAAAATAAAATTTAAAATTTAAATAAAAACTCACGCCCAATCACATTCTCATGATGAAGTCAAGTATAATATCTCCCCCTCCAGGTGAATTTGTGAATCAGGATCTATACCTTTGCAAAAGATGGCGCCAGGTACAGTTTTTGGCAAATTAATCTTGGACAAGGTGGAAGAAGGAGTACCTCCTGAATCTTCAGCACCGACAAAAATGGCAAAAGGACAAGAGAAACTCAAAGATGAATGACATTGTCATCCTTCAAGAGGATAATTCCCCCCGAAGTCGATGGAGATTGGCAAGAGTAACAGAGGTGTATCCTGCACCGATGGAAGAGTCTGAAAGGTGAAGCGGTTAATCAGCAACTCAACCCTAGACAATCAAGGGAAACGTAGTGCTAAGCCAGTCTATCTGGACAGGCCTCTACAAAAGACTGTTCTACTACTCCAAGCAGGTCAAGCAGCCTATTATCGCTTTTTAGTTTTCATACATATTCAGTTATTCGTGTGAGATTGAATTCAAAGTGTATTTGTGTGAAATTGAAATTGTGAGGTGAAATCGCAATAATTGTGACTTGGGAGTTTAACACATCAAGTGCCGTTCAGCAGGGGGCACTGTGGGCAGTCAGTGCCAGTGATCTGTTCAATTGGGGATAATGCCGTGTTTGCAGTGCTAAAACTATATTAAATATTATAGCTATGGATCTAATAACGTTGTCGATTGTCAGTGAGTTTCTTCCGGTCAACATGCAAAGAAACAGATTTTCATCCGTACATTTCCGTTTTATACCGTGGTGAATATAGTTTATAGAGTATAGTTTGAGTGATTCTGAGTAATCCCAGGAAAATACATGAAAACAGCATTTTAGTGGAATTCACTAAACACGTTGCCACTCCTCGCTTGGATCAACAATCAATCTGAAATCAACGCTAGATTATCGGTATCATCTTTCATCATGCATGCATGAAAGGGGGTTTGGAGCGGGGCGTCCCTCCGTGCTGTGATACTACCAATGGGACACACCACACACATACCACACAGACACGCTTCGATCGTGGGGAAAAAATATCGGATCAACGCAAGATTGGTAACATATAGGGGTGGACGGTATAAACGGTATACGGTATAAACGGTATGAATTTGCGCTACGGTATGGATTTTGACTATACCTTGTGAGTGGTAGACTAGTCACTAGAGCAGCTAAGTCACAGCAGTAGCAATGACGTTAACGTTACTTGACGATTCACTCTGCGTTTGCAGGGGTCGTTGCATAGTGTTTAATTGTACTGAGTTTTTCTCCACTTGTTCACGGACCTTGCCATATAGTTTTGGCATTTAAATTTGGCTAAGGAGGCTGATAGGAGACTTGCTTTAGCACAGCAATGGGCTAACGTTAGCCGCTAAGCTAACGTTCTAACGTAACTCTGCGGCACCAGTTCCATTCCAGGAAAGGGGGGGGGGTATATTGACGAGGCTTGAAAACAGAGGTTCAAAGATAACTTCACATTTATTTGGCTATTCATTTCTTTATATCGCTTTATCCATCGGGCTGCTCTCGTTTCCAGCTCTGTGTTGACAATCATGGTGTGACATCATCATCTAAGGCAGGGGTTCCCAAACTTTTCAGGCCGCGATCCCCAAATAACGGTGTCAGAGAGCCGCGACCCCCACTATTATAGGAGGTAAAAAAAAAACATTTTTAAAAAAGAATTATAATATTCTATTTTTATTTTTTTTTATAAATGGAAATGTATGGTTGAAACATGCAAACGTTCATGCACACACACTAATAAGCATTGGAGGCTTTTAACCAGGGCC
Source organism: Notolepis coatsorum (assembly GCF_963971535.1). NCBI lineage: Eukaryota > Metazoa > Chordata > Actinopteri > Aulopiformes > Paralepididae > Notolepis > Notolepis coatsorum. The sequence goes on along the minus strand of NC_140181.1, from coordinate 109,546,844 downwards.
GGACTGGGGAAATCATTCAGGCCAGGAAATAGTGCAAAATGGATTTTCAGTTTTTTTGTAATTGAAAAAAATACAATCTTTTATTCAACTTCACACCTGATCATAACACCACATATTCATTTTATAATTCTAACCCTTTAAATGCCAGTGTGTGTGATGGCATATATTTGCAATATATCAAATGCAAAGTAGATTTTTCTGGGGGGGATTATTACAGGCTAGCATGCGTCAATGATTAGCAGTTTTTTTGTAAGGGTCCCGCCTCCACCAATCACATGCAGCTCCCTTTGTGTGTGTGTGAGAGCAAGAGAGAGAGAGAGAGAGAGATAGTTCTCCAACTTGTGTGAGTTGCAGTGATCTCCTGGTTGTTCCCCACCTAGGTTATCTAACTATTGCGCTGCTGCAACAAGCAAAAACACGGGCCTGACCTGCTTCTAAGTTCAGTGGCCTGACTGCATTAAAAAAAATATATATATAATAATTTTTTTTGGACATTTAAAAAAATATATCATCTGGCGACCCCCCCGCGGCGGCTCGCGACCCACCTGGTAGCAACCCCGACTTTGGGAACCCCTGATCTAAGGAAGCTCAAACCCTCTCTCTCTCTCTCTCTCTCTATCATTATTGGGAGAGTTGGGGATTTGTGGGCGGAGCTTGCAAAAAGCGGTAAATGAGATGTCAGTGGATTTATTTGAGGAGAAATCATGTCAGCTGGGGGCCAACGTAAACAAAGGGTAAGAGTATTCCTTTTCTTCTCTGTTGTGGGGATTGCATCGCATGTATTCTTGTGTGTTTTTATATTGTATGTTTTTATACTGTATGTACTGTATGTTTGGCACCAAGACAAATCCCAATCAACCACGTGTTGAAATGGCAATAAAGTGTTCTATCTATCTATCTATCTATCTTGTTACTGTTTCATGTGTAATATTGTAGGAATTGTATTTTTGACATAGAATAACATAGGGAGGTTCGGCGTGTGAATATCATGGAAAAGAGGGAGCTGGCATGGAGGGGGTGGTTCTGGGATGCTGGAACTAACCGCTGAGCCCGAGGTCGTGGGCCTAACTTGAAGAAACACCAGTGAAGGGGGTGTGCCCACTTGATAACCCAGGTGATATGCTGACTCTTGCTGCCCATCTATCTGCATGCTGGGTTGTGACGGCCATTGGGTTTCTTCATTGAGTGTTTATCCTTATCGTTAGGGCACAAGTATCTTGTGTTTTATAAACTTTTATTATAATATAAATAATGTTTAGAGATTAAAGTCAACATTTATAAAGTCAGATAAAGTCATGATGTTTAGAGATTAAAGTTAATATTTATAAAGTCAGACTAAAGTCATGTTTACAGATTAAAGTCAACATTTATAAAGTCAGACTAAAGTCATAATGTTTACAGATTAAAGTCAACCTTTATAAAGTCATCTTTACAGATTTAAGTCAACATTTATAAAGTCATAATATTCACAGATTAAAGTAAACATTTATAAAGTCATAATGTTTACAGATTAAAGTCAACATTTATAAAGTCAGACTAAAGTCATAATGTTTACAGATTAAAGTCAACACTTATGAAGTCATAATGTTTACAGATTAAAGTCAACATTTCCATACTTGTTTCCATGCAGTCCAAACAGCTCTTCTCCTGGTCCAGCTGTGACGGTTCTCTCAAACCAAGGTGTGAGAGGCTAGGAGGGGTGGTCATATTCAGACCAATCTTGGGGGAAAGTAAGGAAAGAAATATCAGTACATTTTACATTCATCCTAATAAAACAAATATCTAACTTTTCAGTTGAAATTCATCAAATCAAATAAAATGTATTTGTAAAGCCCGACAATAGAGACATATGAAATCTGCGTTCACGGAATCGCGGACGGAATCGCGGAATTGACCAATAAAAATGGAATCAACTGCAAAACGTGGAATATTGCAGAATTTGGCCTAATCTGGACTGAAATTCCGTTTTCGGGAGGAGATAGAATGTTTGGTGCAAAGCAAACGTTGACCGGGGACCGCTGCAACACGCAGCAGTGTCCAAGCGTCTGCCGTCTGGCTGCTTCTGTGTTAACGTCGTCAAGAAGCTAAGAAATTCCGCAATAAACACTAAAGTCAGAGCAGAGCAGTATCCTAATGACTTTGATGCCTCCGGCGATAAGGTGTTGCAAATTCTGTCAACGTACCGTGGACTGGAACCGCAAAAACATGTGCGACACTATTGTGATTAAATAGCTATGTAACTTTAGAGTACATTGGACTATAGATGGAAATTATAGCTTCTTGCCTTGCTAAATCTGGTGCACCAATCCATTTGTTTAATGCAAACGATTGTCAGTACACTAGGGCTGTCTTAAATACTTCGAAGCTTCGTTCGATGGCACAAGCTTCGAACATTAAAAAAGAAATCGAAGTTAAAAAAAAAATAATAATGATTTATTCTCTGTGTGTGTGTGTGTGTGTGTGTGTGCAGGGAACAAACTTAACTTTTTGACTTACCAGCCATTTGGCTGGTAGATTTTAAAAACTACCAACCGGGCAGATTTTTTACCAGCCAAAAATCCAATTAGTATTTATATCGTTTAAATCATTGAACAGAGAGAGAGAGAGAGAGTGAGAGAGAGAAGTAGATAGATAGATAGATAGAGAGAGAAGGCAGGCCTGAAAACCTACCTGTTCAAAAACGCCTTTGACTGTTAGCTTTTTATTTTAATTTTATTGCGCTTTTGTTTTTAAATTGTCTGTTTATACTATGTTTTTAATTAACTATGTTCTATTTTTATCTTATTTTTATTCTGTATTTTATTTGTTTTACTAATAACTATTTTATTTCTATTTTTTTTAACTGTTTTAACCATGTAGTGTAGCACTTTGGGATCCCAGTGAACAAAAAGTGCATTACAAATCCAATCTATTATTATTATTATTATTATTATTATTATTATTATTATTATTATTATTATGTGTGGCTGCCGCCCTGGCGGACATCTGTGCTCTACTGAGTGCACCTTTCTAGTCTAGAGAGAGAGCGCTGATTCTCCGTAGCTGAGCAGGGTTGCATTTTGTCAACACAAGTTGGAACCCTGGAGGAAGCGATATAAGGAAACGAATTGCCAATAAATGTGAAGTTATCTTTGAACCTGTTGCAGGGAATATGCCTCCACATATTTGGTCAAATCAAATGCGAAATAGTAAAATATCAGAGCACAATCAAAAACGCGATTGCAGGGTTTTCTTGTAGGCTAAAGAACTGGTGAAGTAACGGGTGATGTGTGTCTCATGTTACAAACTTGACCTCGTGAGCAGAGCGCATCTCATTTACATTTAAAGGTTCATTGTTTGTAAACATTAGAACGGACACGTGACACACACACAGTTTCAACTCACCACCGCTGCATCATATTGACGCCGAGCACAGCCGCGGCGGCTCCACCCGGGCCCGCGCCCCCTAGGCTTCCGTGCTCACCTGCCGGCCGAGGTAGATGCAGTGTATTTTGTTAGCCGCCAGGTGGCGGGCAGACCTTAAATTCTAGCCGCCAAACAATAAATCGACAAGCCAATGGCGCTGGGCGTGTAGTTATTTTGTACCCTGTGTGTGTGTGTGTGTGTGTGTGTGTGTGTGTGTGTGTGTGTGTGTGTGTGTGTGTGTGTGTGCATGGGGCCATTGGGTGGGGCCGGGGGACAAATACACTGGAGGAAAGTAACCCAGCTCAGCACTGCCCAAATTATATCATCACTATTGCCTGTTTGAAGGATATCATCCTCAAACACATATACACCACCTACACGCATATTCTCAGTCCTTGCCCCACAATGGTGGAATGAACTACCCACCCCAGTTAGGACAGCCGAATCCCGTCCAATATTTCGCCGTCGACTAAAGACGCACTTCTTCAACCATTATCTGAAATAAAATAAAATAAATCTAACCCTAACTAACCTTACTGTCATGCACAATGAATATTGTTACTCAGCTGATAGAGTTGTATTCTTCCTGATGACCTGTCGTACAGAACTTGTAAGTCGCTTTGGATAAAAGCGTCAGCTAAATGACTAAATGTAAATGTGAATGTAAATGCCTTGTAGAATTCCACACATAAGAAAGAAAGATACTGGTATGAATAAACAAAATAGGAAATAAAATGTAGAAATGCATGCAATACATAAATAAATATGAATCTCCATATATGAAATAGAACATTTAGATAAGGTGCTACTGAGATGTTTTGGTGAGTTCTTTGTTTTTTTGTGTAAGTAGCCCTTCTTAAAAATGCATGAACATTCACTGATAATTGGTCTGTAGTGGAGTCTACAAGGTCTACATTGCCGGACCTTGTAGACTGACATAATTCTGTGCATAGTTTAGTCTACACAGGCGATATTTCAAATAATCAAAATCTTACTTCATTCATCTTAAACATTCTTGATTTGGGGATTGGTAGTTCCCATGAAATCTGAAGTTGTTCAAACGACAAACAGCGATCCACCTTGAATTAAATCGCACAGCCGTGTTGCGTCACAGTCACGAAAGGGGCTACTTAATTCATTAATCCAATCCACTTTATTTATAGAGCACATTTAAAAACAAAAATGTTTACCAAAGTGCTTAGGGGTGCACCGATATGAAAATTGGCCACCGATACCGATACCGATTGTTCAACTAACACAATCGGCCGATACCGATACCGATAATTGTGGCAAAAAATAAGTATTTTTAATTTTTTTTAATTTTTAATTTTTTTTATTTTTTTTTTTAATTTTTTTTTTTAATGAAACTACTGTATATTTGTATGTGTGTTTGTATTTGTAGGCCTCTTTACTTACTTAAAAAAGGAAACATCAAGAAATATGTTTATGGTATCACTGATCCCTCTCCCAGTATCGTCTGGCGGCCTGCAGAGGGATACTATTTTCTCAACCAGAGCTTTCAACCAATGCAATGGAACCATTCTGGCGGCCTGCAGCGGGATACTATTCTCTCAACCAGAGCTTTCAACCAATGCAATGGAACCATTTTGATTGACAGTCGATTCGGCCAATTACGCCACACCGCTAGCACCCACCTCCTGCTTACCACCAAGCGTTTATTCATTTTTCTACTTCGGGGCATGCCGCCATTGATCTGCGAGTCAAACTTAGAACCACAACAAGCTAATACGTTAGCTGCCCGGCAGTGCCCGCCGACCAGCGCGCTCCACAGGATGGCCAAACGAGACACAATGATTTTACTGCAACAAATTTTATAATAAAACAAAGCCTTTCTATACATTTGTCTGGTTGAAAACTTTATTAACAGATTGCAGAATGTGTAGTTGGGTACGGAATGAGCAACGGAATGTAACCGAGCTATGCACGGCTTGCTTGCTATCTTCGGGTAAATACTATGCTGATGTAATTGAACGTGTAACTAACTATAATAACGTTAATGCCACAAAACGAATGTTTGTGTCATTTTAACAGCAGATACTTTCTTAAATGCCATCCTCCCGACAGAGCGGTGTTGATGGGGAGCTCTGATGGATTCGCTTGGTTGTGTTATTAACATTGAACAGCTAACCGAAAGCTAGGGTTAACTAATGTTAAAGGTTTAGCCATAACGTTACGTTGGCTAAAGTTGGGGCTATTCTTAATCCAGTAATAATGGCTGCAGACCTGCAAGCAAAGTACAGCAAGTTGGCAAAGGAGTATTCCAACGTAAATCACATTTTCACCAGTAACGTTAGTCTTCTGCCTCCTGGCTATGAACGGACTCGGAGTAATGCCTTGCTGCTATGGGTAATAATAATATGCTGATGTTATTGTCCGTGTAACACTAACTATATAACGTTAATGCCACAAAACGAATGCCTTGTTAATCATAAATAGTAACTTTGATGCAGTAGCTTGTGTGTGTGTGTGGGGGGGACGGCGGGCGTTGTGCAGGTAGGTCGCGAGTGAATTTTTTTTTTTTGCCTTTTGACGCTACACAAATGGATGGTTAGTTATCGGCACATTTGAGCTTATCGGCCGATAGGCCGATAGCAGTCAACAAGGCACTTATCGGCCGATACCGATACCCGACCGATATATCGGTGCACCCCTAAAAGTGCTGTACAAGTCCCACAACATAAGATAATAAAAGAAAAAGAAAAAGATTAAAAAAAAAAAATTGTTTTCTTTTTTTATTCGAAGCTTCGGCCCCGAAGCTTCGATTGCCAAAAAAAAATTCGAAGGTCAGCCCTACAGTACACACTGTCCTTTATAAACGAAATAAAATTAAATAGCTATGTAACGTTACAGTACATAGGACTATAGATGGAAAATGATAGCTTCTTGCTGAAACTGGTGCACCCATCCATTTGTTTAATGCAAATGATTGTCAGTACACACTGTCCTTTATAAACGAAATAAACTAAACTAAAGGTGCCTAAATTATTCATTACTATGTATATATATTTCATCACAATATAATATAGCTAGGCTATGTGTGCATTTTTATTTTGTCACTATTATTTGAAAAAGTGTAAAATGTAACTGTATTTCTGAGTTGCAGCACTTGAAAACATTAAATGGACTGTTATATCTTATTCAATTGTGGACATTTATTCATTCCCACTTATTCGACACTATTTCTGATGGTAAAATGAGCATAAAAAGCTAAATACAGAATTCTGAAATATTAAAACGAAAAAAACAGAATTTGGGAAAAAAATGGAATTTGGAAAATAATAAAACGGATTTCATATGGCTCTACCCGACAACACACGTTAATGTCCCCATGGGCCGGACATGTCTTAAACAGGTCAAGAAGAAACATCACAATAAATCAAGAACAAAACAAAACACCATGAAATCCAAAATAAAATGTAAAATAAATAAATGAATGAATGCAACACTCCCAGACATACCCCACGTGAAGGTAAGGAAAAACTCACTAAAAACCTAGCAATAGGAAAAAAGCACCACAGGCAATGTGGAGGGGAGAAACGTTAGAAGGGCCGTTCAAGGGGGGGATCTCCCTTCTTAGATGTCGGTGATAGTAGTGTTGCTATAAAATAGATGTCAGTGATAGTAGTGTTGCTATAAAACGAAAGGTTATCCTATAACCTAGTTATATGAATACTGGCAGAGCGTCTCGCTCTTGCCATAATGAGATAACTCTTATCTTCTAGCACCTACTGTGCTCATGAACAAACAATTTGCACTCATGCAGGTGACCAGGCCACGCCCCGGCGTCCTCCTATAAGACGCCGGACATGGTCATACTCTACCTTCCTCGGGAAAAAAAGTTTCCAACATTGAAAACCCAACCAAGGGACCTCAGGGCGCTTAGAGCGAGACGCTCTGCCAGCAGGCCTGTACACTGCGATGATATGATCGCAAATTGCCCCCTAATTTGGTCCGTGCAAGTTTAAAATAATATCTGGGGGCAAGCTTGCGAGTGGTGATTTCAACCCTTCATTCGCATTTCACTCCTAAATTAATCCATACAAATTGTAGTAAAACATTAGCCTACAACCAGGGCTGTACAGTGCAATATAATGTTGCGGTTGTAATTTCATTAGACAGACCAGCGCGGACCTTTAATAACATGCAATTTAATTGACACGAGCAATGAGCTAACGGTAGCTACCATTAGGATTATGCTAAGCTAACTAGCGATCTCTGCTAACCCTGGAAAACGGTCAAAGCGGACTCCACAAGACTAGTTCCATTCGTGAGGAAAGGGGGTGGGTTATATTGACAACGCTTGACAACAGAAGTTTAAACATAACTTCATATTTATTGGTTATTCATTTCTGTATATCATTGAATTTCCATCTCCGTGTGTCTCCATCTCTTCCTGTTTACATTCGAGTGTGACGTCATCACCTACGGCAGCTTAGACTATCAAAACGCGAAGGGGGGGGGCTGGCTCTCTTGTTCGTTCTCGCCCCCTCTCTCTCTCTCTCTCTCTCTCTCGCTCTCTCTCTACATTCAATGATTTAAAGTAGCCAAATGTTACACACAGTATAAATACTAACTGGATAGTTGATGATATAAACATTTAATTTCATTATCTGAAATATTCTAAAATCATTAAGTCTGTGTGATTATTATTTTCTCACAGTAGTGTGTGTGTATATATATATGTGTGTGTGTGTGTGTGTTTGGCTAAAGTGGATAGAAAACACAGTACTGTGTAAAAGGCACCCAAGAGTTTTTATATAAATTGTCTTAGATGTAAATAATTTTTTTTATTAGTGTGTCAGTAGACTACTCTTAGTACATTTTCATTACATTCAATTATTTTTTAAAGCATCTTCATGGTTTAATAATGCAAACATATGTTGCAGGGACTTATTATAATCATCATATTGGCGTGACTGTATGCATCAAAGGGTTAAATCAAGCATTTTTGATGCATGTCAAAATATCACGATATCATTTAGAGGCCATATCGCCCAGCCCTACTATAATGGTAAAATAGTTATTTAAAAATTTGCCCCTAAAAAATATTCTTTGCCCCTAAATTTCTCATTTAGGGGCAAGTGTGCCCCTAGTGAAAAAGCTTAGCGTACATCCCTGGCCAGTATTCATATAACTAGGTTATAGGATAACCTTTCGTTATATTATCATACTGTCATCACGTCGCTCTTGCCATAATGAGATATGGGGCAGAGCAGACGCGTGACCCGACAAGTGTACCCCCTGAGGGCCCGTAAGCCCTACTACCAGGGGGGAGGGGAGTCCCGTGCACCCGCCCGTCCTAGCGAAGGGGGGGAGGCAGTCAACTCCACCAAAGTGCGAAAAAAAGGGAACCAGAAACCCCTAAAAGCGCACAGTACAGGCGGGACCACGTGTGACACATCACCCTGTGACCACATCCCAGACATCACCCCGTGGCACACACCCACACACCCCTGCTAACCCACCGACAGGCGGGACGCAGGGGAGGTCCCAGACCTCAGAACCGCCTGGGAGACAAAACTTAACGAAGGGACCCGGGCAGGACCAGGAGGCCGCAGCACAGTTGTTCTCCACCGAGGCCCCCCCTAACAAGGCGGCAGAGGCCGCCACTCCACGAGTGGAGTGCGCCCTGACACCCCCAGGGGGGACCTGTCCAGCCAACGTGTAGCAAAGGGCAATGCCCTCGCACAACTAATGCGACAGGCGCTGCTTGGACCAGCGCGAGGGCCACCGTAACAAACAAATAATTGATCGGCAGCCCTGAGATCCTGCGTCCGACTGAGGTAAACCCCCAAAGCACGGACAGGACACGACAGATGAAGGCTCGCCTCTAACCCACTAGCGTGAGGAGGCGGATGAAACGCCTGAATCACAATATCCCTGGAGCGAAAAGAGCTCTGGATATTCTTTGGCACGAAGACTGGATTAGGCCAATAGTCGCACCGCTATTGGCACGAATAGACAGGCACTCAGGCCGCACCGAGAGAGCACACAGCTCACCCACGCGCTTAGCGGAGGTTATGGCCAGCAGGAACGCAGTCTTGAAAGACAGCTGCTCCAACGGCGCCTGCTCAAGAGGCTCAAACAGGGCCTCCGACAACCGGCCGAGGACCAGTTGGAGGTCTCAACTCGAAGACAGAGAACGTTCCACCGGCTTGAGACGCCGAGCGCCAAGCAGGAAACGTTTCACAAGAGAGTGGCTGAACGATGTAACGCCCTCAAAACCCACATGACAAGAGGATATAGCTGCGGCGTATACCCTCACCGTCGAGGCCGACAGTCTACCCAAAATAGACTGAAGGAAGGAAAGGACAACGTCCAGGGGCAGGACACCGGGTCCCAGCCCCCCACCTTACACCACTCTTGAAAAGTATGCCACTTACCCGCGTAAACTGCGATAGTGGAGGGAGCACGCGCGTTTCGGATGGTGTCGACCACATAAGGGTCAAGACCCATCCCCTCCAGACTCACCCCCTCAGCAGCCAAACCATCAGTGGCTGTCCCAGAACAGGGAACAGCCACAGAGATCCGTGTGCCTGAGAGAGGGCCCGCGATGACCAAGGAACAGGCCACGGCAAGGCTACCAAGAGCTGGATCAGGACCAGGAACCACAGCCGTGCCCCGGTCCGGCGCGATCAGAGCTATCAGGTGTATGGGGGGGAACGCGTACAGAATGGCGGCCATGGATACATCGAGAAGGCATCCACCCCCAAGGGAGGATTGTCCCCCCGACTGACCGAGAACCATAAGGGGCACTGGTGAGACTGCTCGCAAACAGATCCACCGTGGCTTCCCCGAACCGGTCCCAGACTTGCCTGACTATGTCTGGACGTAGTCTCCATTCGTCGGAATGAGGACCGCCCCGCGACATCACATCCGCGCCCACATTCTGCTTGCCGGGGATGTGGAGCACCCTCAGGCTGCGCAGATTGAGAGACGCCCATAGCCAGAGCTCGACCGCCACCCGGTGCAGACGGATGGAGCGTACTCCACCCAGTCTGTTGATATACGATGCTGTCGTCGTGTTGTCCGTCCTGACCAACACGTGCTCACCCACCACCAGGTGGCCGAGCCGCTTGAGGACCAGAAGGACCGCCTTCAATTCCAACACATTGATATGCAGTGCAGACCGGGTAGCATGGGACGTCCAGCTGCCCCCTACTGCGTTGGTCCGACACGTCCCCCCATCCCGTGAGGGAGGCGTTGGTGAAGACTGTGACGTGTGATAGCCTGCTGAATGAATGAATGACTATTTGACAATATAAAAAATAAACATGTGACAGAAAGCACAGTCAGGATATACTGCCAAGGATGAAACACAAAAAAGCTCAGAGCTTATTTCCATTGTGGTCCTTGTAGGGCGGTAGGGGAGTGTGATGCTTAGACATGCATCATACAAAACATGACATCACAACACATCACATATACCATTTAACATTTATATACATAACAGACTCATACAACATGCAAGGGTGCCTTAAGCTAAGTGTCTAGGTTAAGTATAGTCCCTTTTGAACCATGTCTTCAGCTGCCCATGGAGATCCCGCTGGTGAGGGTACCAGTCCTCCCCCAGTGGTCGAGATCCCCCAGTATTGACATGGGAACCTTCAGTCGTTTCCACTTGCCTCTCACCAGGTCTATTTTCATACTGGAAAACCACCTCTGTATCCTCCTCATGAAGAGGAGGCCAAGAGGGACCACAGAGTGAGCAGATGCCATCATACCGAGTAGGCGCATCACGGACAGCGCAGTAACCGTCCTGCCAGGACGGAGCCCCCTGAGCGCGTCGAGAATATCCACTCGCCGTCGCTCCGAGAGGGTTGCCCTCATGAGCCTTGAGCTTAGAACCAAGCCCAAGTACTCCACCTGTTGACTGGGAAGAGGAGTACTCTTCTTCCAGTTCACAGCAAAACCCAGACTGGTGAGGAATTCCACCACCAGCCTGGTATGAGACCTGGCGACCTCCTCCGACCGGCTGAGGAGCAGAATGTCGTCGAGATAGAAAATAACTCGTATCCCCTGACGACGTAGAGGCTCCAGTGCGGTCTCTACGCACTTGGTGAATGTGCGGGGGGCCAGAGAATAGCCGAACGGCAGCCTCTGGTATTCGTACGCTACACCCTGAAAAAGGAAGCGAAGGAATTTCCTGTGAGGGAAGATCGGGATGTGAAAGTACGCATCCTTCAGGTCTATGGAGGTGAACCAGTCTCCCACTCTGACGGAGCTTATCAGGTGTTTGACGGTCAACATCCTGAACCGCCTCGTCACAATCAGCCGATTGAACGCAGACAGATCCAGAATAGGTCTGACACCCCCCAATTTCTTGGGCACCAGAAAATACCGGGAGTAAACGCCACACATCGCATCCTCCCTTGGGACCACGACAATGGCTTGCTTCGCTAACAGAGATTGGATCTCGTCGGCCAGAGCTGTCACTGCTGCTGACCCCACAACAAGGTCTGCACCAAACCTGAAAACGGAGGGTTGGGTAGCGCAAACTGCAACACAAGCCCCCGCCTCAGCGTTCTCTCCATCCACCTCGACATATGGCACTGCTGTAGCCATATGTGATGATAATCCCAAAGCGCACCCGCCGCCACTTGGCGCTGGTCCGCCAGGAACCGTAGATAGACGGCCCGGTCCCACCCGCTGTGCGTTGCCAACCCTGGACCCGCCAACCGCGCGAGCAGGGTGTCTCGTGGAGTCGGGATATCGGACCCTGACACTACCAACGAGGCAATCGCACCCAAGGGGGGACCCCGACAGAAAGGGCCGGTTTGATACGGGGGAAGCTGACGTCACACTGGGTGACAAAAGTTCCCCCACCGAACACCTCCCCAGCATGGATTGCTGAGGAACTGTTCTACAGCTGGACATGCAAGGTGCGAGGTCCCTACACTGCCCGATAGGATGGGTTCCTACACACCGTAGCCCTGCAGTGATATTACTACCACCCAAATCATGCGCACCTGCCTGACCTCTTCCGGCCGTGGGAGGCACTAACGCGATACCCGGCCTGGCGAGGGCGGGGTTGGGGGATCTCGCGCTGCGCCCCAAAAGGCCTCGAGCTCCCCCGCTGACAACCTTTGTTGTTGACAGACATAACACCAGGCTCACCAAACACAGACGCAGAACTTGTGGCGTGGGAGCCGCTTGACAGCACAACATTCTCACGGACAGACCCAGGCCTAGCCATCAACTGGGTGTCAGCCCCTGTCCCCATGAGAAGCGAAACGTGGGGCCGCTTGCGCTTCATTGAAGGCACGCGGCCCGCAACCAAAGGAAACAAATCAGAGCCCTTATCTTACCTTGAGGGGGGGGGGGGGGGGGGGTGACCGGAGAGCGAGCTAGACACAGCTAGACGGCAACAGTTTTTTAGGGCGTGCTCATCTAATGTAGCCGATCCCTCGGCCACCAAGGCTGTCGGCCTTGCGATCACCTGTTTTCGTTGTGTCCAGGGTACCTCAGGCGGGGGAAACATGGCCGCTGGTTGAGGGCCTTGCCACAGTCGCTGACGAGGCTGCGCTCTCACCTCTGGCTGCGTGGTGCGAGGCGGTGTGGGGCCCAGGTGAAATACCGCCCGCGCTCCTGCGGAAAGACCAAAGAGTCCCTCTGCGGAAAGGGGAGCCCTAAGGAGGAGAAACCTTTTCTCCTCCTCAAGGGAAGACTGCTCCAACCAGAGATGCCTGTGAATAAGAGTTGACAGCATCCTGATCCTCCCTGCGGTTATAGCCTGCGACTGAGTTAAAAGTTCTATAACCCCAAAAACATGCGATGTTTTCGACGTCGGCTGGCCCTACAGCCCCACTACCTGACACCAATGTGGACAGAAAAACAGTCAACTGAGCAATGACACCGGTCGCCGCTAAATTCCATCCTGTGGCGGTATAAACTTCATCAGCCCATACAGCCACCTGCCGGGCCGACTCTCCCTCAGGCGTCGGCTTCCGGGTGGGACACCGTTCAACCATGCCAGGGCAAAGGATCGATGCTACCTCGCTCTCAAGCCAGGGCACACCTGCCTTGCGCCCTGTTGTCAGCCCATTCACCCATAAAAGGGGTAAATAAGCCTCAGCAAAACCCCCCACATTAGATACCGATTAACCTTCAGCAATGAACCGGTTAAGAGGAGGGAAGAGAGGTGACAGCCCACGGCGGGGAACAAAGGAACAGTGACCCAGCATCGTAGCATTAGCATTAGCCGCGCGCTCCAGGATAGCCAGGAAAACATCCAACTCAGAGTCATGACGACCATGTTTACCAAGATATCCTGCCCCTTGCGCCAATACACAACTCGGTTGTCTCACGGGACAACGAGCAGTATCAGAAACGCTAGCATTGATGCCTGGCAGCGCAGGCCCTACCTGTGCGCGACCTAGCCCGACAGCTAGCCGCCGCGCAACGTCCCTCGATCCGCTGTCACGAGACGAGGAAACCCCAGGCCAGGCCCGATGCGCTGTTAGGATGTGCCGAGAAGATTCCAGGGGCTGGCGAATCTCCGGCGAAAACCCAACATTGTGTAATTTCTCTCTGCATTTCATAACAACTAGTTCATGGAGTGCACCATGTTGGAAACAAAAAAAGAGGAGGGTAGAGTATGACCATGTCCGGTGTCTTATAGGAGGACGCCGGGGCGTGGCCTGGTCACGTGCATGGGTGCAAATTGTTTGTTCATGAGCACAGTAGGTGCTAGGAGATAAGAGTTCTCATTATGGCAAGAGCGAGACGCGATGACAGTATGATAATATAACAGGCGAAACACAGAAAACCAAGCAAGAACCACCAGTCCTTAACCAGCTATTCAGGTAGCACTCTTTGCCAAGGCTAACAAATTGGAGGCTGACGATGAAAGATTTTCAAAAGAACTGAAAAACACATGGGTGTATATAGACAGATGCACTGCTATAGTTCTGATCTATGAATATACGCCTATGATATTTGATATTTGATCCAAAACATCCAATTGGTTATTGGTGCAGCAGCTGTTGTTTTTGGCCGATCAGATGTTTTTGTCTTCCAAGTGGTGTTTCCAGGGTCGCATTGGACAAACTAAGACCACGTCCTCGTCAGAAAGTACACTAAATTAAATGAAAATACAACTAAATGCAATATCGTGTAGACACAGTCAACATGTAAACGGTAACCATGGCCAAAACATTTACATCATCCGAGTATACCTTTTTAAACGGTATCATAATTGTTGTATTTTTTATGTATTGTCATCACATTTACAGTTAAATTTGTAGTCAAGGAGTAGGAGAACACTTTCAGTTGCATTATTATCCATGGGATATTAGTTATAATGGTCATATTGCCTTTTAAATTAAGATTATGTACCAGGCGAGGGTAAAAATGTGATGTTTTCCTTCATTTTATCTCCATTTACTCTGGAATGGTAATATATGTGGGTTTACTTACACTGGATTCATATGTCCTACCTTGTTACCTATCAAATGAGACCAGAAACATGCATATAGGCCTTATGGTTCAGGAGCTATCGTGGTTAATTTGGGGCATGTAATTTCAGACAGGAGCCCGAAAATATGCTTGGTAGTGTTATAAAAAGATGTGATAGAACACATTTGGAGGCAACTGTCTGCTGCATTGCTATCACATCTTTTCTAGCAGTAGGGGTGGATACCTTCCCAAAAATCACTATGAGAGTTAGTCCCCCAAGATGGTACCAGTGGTCCAAATTTAGTATTAGTAGTAGTAGTATTAAGTAGTAATATTAGTAACAAGGTGAATAAACGCACATTTCTCTCTATACATAGAGTCGCACCAGTTTCTGACCTAACGTCACTCTCACTAACTCAGTAGTACCATTAGCATTAGCATAGCAGCTTAGCTTGTTAGCTGCTCCAGCTAACTTACCTCTGGTCAAGGCCCAGTCTGGTGGAAAAGTGGCAGAAACGCCCAACAGATCAGATGTGCGGTCAGTAGATTAATAAAAGCAGATTGTTCTGTAACAAAACGGAGAGGTCGACATGAACCGAATGTACCTTTGTTTACCGAACGACGAGACTCCAGAAACTACGTGTTTTAGTCTTCTTCTTCTTCTTCTACTTCTTCTTCTTCTTTGGAATTAATGGCGGGTCGCAACCACAGAAAGGCGCATACCGCCACCTACTGTACAACCCAGCAACTGGAGCGGATAAGGCAAGAACCCGGCAAAGAAAAGAAAACAATAAAGAAAAACAACAAACCCAGAACAAACCAAACTAAATACCCAACCATAACATCACCACCCTATACAAACCTAATAAAAATTAAAATAAAACCTAAACACAAACAAAAGAAATTAAATAAAATTCAAATCCTACCCCCCAAACCAATTGAAAACACAAACCCCAAAACCAAATCCTGCACCCCTTTACTGCCCACCACATCCCTCAACAATCCACCCAACATAAAATATGCACCCCCCCCCCCCCCCCCTCTCCCTCACCCGACCCCACAAGACCCCCCTCTCCCTCTCATACCGAGCACAATGAAGCAGCACATGTTCAACTGTTTCCAGCTCCCCACAAAAAGGACAACCCCCGGTCTCATGCCTCCCCACCCCAAATAGTGCCCTCTTCAATAGGGTATATCTGCAGAGCCGCAGAGCCCCATGTCTGAGGGTGTCTGAGCTCGGATGGGAGGGGCTTCGGGCATCTGAGCTCAGATGGGAGGGGCTTGAGGCTTGCTAAGCACTACTGCACATGCGTCTCTCTCTCTCTCTCTCTCTCTCTCTCTCTCTCTCTCTCTCTCTCTCTCTCTCTCTCTCTCTCTCTCTCTCTCTCTCTCTCTCGCTCTCTCTCTCTCTCTCTCTTCGCTCTCTCTCTCTCTCGCTACATGTTACTGGTGCGACTGTTCCTAATTTATGCAAAAGACATGTCGTCGGCTTGTTCCTGTTTGCGGACGACTCAGCCCTGCTGGTCTCTGACAAGATCAAGTAACAGGTTGAAAAAAACCTCAGCGTGGAACTAGGCTAAATCTGCACCTGGCTCGCTGACAACGAACTATCATTACACCTGGGTAAAACAGAGTCCATTCTCTTCGGTTCAAATAACAAACTCAGCAAGGCCGACGGCTTCTCAGTTACAGTGGGTGACAATATTGTCACAAGGAAAGTACCAAAGCTAACTAGCATGTCCCATATGCTCTGTAAATAACTATGTACAGATACCGAGATGTCACTCCATGTTACCTGCTACCTGTTACTGCACAATGTTGTTTTCTTCTTTTGATTCTATTATATGTACCACTGTATTGCACATCGTTGCGGGCAAGACCACCCGCATTTCATTGTATACCTGTATGCCGTGACAAATTGACAATTAAAACTCTTGACTTGACTTGAAGGAAAGATGAAATTACATAACTAGGTTCCATCCTAGAGGCAAATCCTTCCTGTAACAAAATGGCATCCAATGTAATAAAAAAAGTCAACCAACAAACTCGATTCTTGTACCGGATCTCCTCACTGGTAAACAAGAATACCCTGAAGACTCTGGCAGGAGCACTCGTTCAAGGGTACTACGACTATGCTTGCCCCTCATGGTACCAAAGCACCTCAAAGGCGCTAAAAACAAAATTACAAATATCACAAAACAAACTGGTCAGACTAGTGCTTGACCTTACCCCTAGAACCCACCTCACCCCTGCCCACTTTGACTACCTAGGATGGCTTAGAGTAGACGACAGAGTACAGCAACTTGCAATGGGCCTGGTCTACAAGATACACTACACGATTATGCCACATCAATGTGGAACGCCCTACCAACAGCTGTAAAGGAATGTGAATCACTACCAGTGGAGGTTATTGCATGACTACTAGTGAGGCAGTGCTTCACTAGTAATAGACAGACAAAAAAGTTAATAAAAAAAAAAAAAATTATTAATAAAAATCTTTTAATTTTAATTAATTTTTTTTTCATTAGAAATGTTTTCCTCTGTGAAAAAACAATGCCAGAGAAAAAGAAATTCTTAAAAAATTTACAAGTGACAGCTGAGCTCTCTGACCTGATCTCATAACACATTGATGTATTGTCCACTAGCTGTCAATCATTCAGAGTTTAAACTGCACGGGCAAACCATTAGAGTATAATAATCCAATCAAAATAGGCGATTTGAGCTTAAAAATCATCATCTAAAGGCGGTTAGTGAAGCTGCGCCTACGAATGATTGATTGGCTTTCAAACCGTGTTACATCGTGTTGACAGCTTGACACCCTATCAGAGAATGGCTCAGGCGGCAATTTCTAGAATGTTCTCAATGTGATCATGTGATCCCTCTGACTGACTGTGTGAAACTTGATTTGAAAGAGAGAGACATCGAGAAAAGAAGAGATTCATTTGCCTAATATAATAATTCATATTTTAAGATCTTTATTCAATTGTTTAACTTATTGTGCATCGTTTGATGAATATATATATATATATTTGTATCTCAGTTGAAGTAGTGTAGTTGACGTGAACCTTATGTTTCCGTCTTGGACTGTGTAAGCTAATGTAGTTGTAGCTAGCTAATAGCTATTCTAGCTACTAGCTTAGCAAGGCCCTGTCCTGCTATTTTTGTTCCCAAAGTCATCGAAACGTTCACCCAGAGGAAGATGGGATAGGTGAGCCCAGTCCACAGCTTTTGTGAGTGCTTTCACTGCTTTGGCAATCCCTTGGGTGACTGTCTGAGTGACCACCTGTCGGAGTCGGACAGTCCCGAAAATGGAACGTGTGTCCTGCATCAACAGAACAATGTTTAGTGGATTTCGACAGCGTCCTCACGCAAATGAAGGATCGATTAGATCACAAAAGACTGCTGTTTGTTGCATTGCTGGATTTGCAACTGTTTGCAAGCAGAGGAGGTCGTTGAACGTTTCATCAGAAAATATCGAAGGATGGATTTCATTTACAAGTGATCAGATGTGAGGGACACTATTTCCTCGTAAGAAGTAACGTCGTCAATGGTGAGTGAAATAATTTTTTTATATATTTAGTAGCTGTGTGGGGCGGGCCTGTGTTGATTACGAATGAATTGGCTGTATTTTACTGTGTGCGTTGGTTTCTGCCTTTCTGTGGGTCCGCTGTGGCCTTGCGTGTGTGTGTGTGTGTGTGTGTGTGTGTGTGTGTGTGTGTGTGTGTGTGTGTGTGTGTGTGTGTGTGTGTGTGTGTGTGTGTGTGTGTGTGTGTGTGTGTGTGTGTGTGTGTGTGTGTGTGTGTGTGTGTGCATGATGCGCATGTGTGTGTCGTTCATTTCCTATAGTGCTGAGTGATGTGCATGTTTGATTGATCTGGTGATCAATGCGTTCTGTACATCCAGGCGAAATGACAACAAGTCCCAAGCTGTGACTGAGAGTGCAGTACAGTGGTGAGTCCAGGGTGGACATTTACCGTGAATTTTATAAGCTCTAGTCTATTTTACAGTCTTGCTTGCTATGGGTTCTTCTATAATTTCCTTTGTTGTGAGGGACCAGATTGGGAGACAGTAAGATATTGGTGAAAGAAAAATTGCATGTAGATATGTGTTTGAAACAGTGAGGGTGAGAAATGGTCTGATCTGGCTGTAAACAAATAGTTCTTGATTTGCCTTCTTGACTAAGCTATTGATGTGATGTTTGTAAGTGAGGCATGTGTGTCAAGAGTACAAGAGTTTTTGTAAAAAACGTAAACAACCGCACCCGTCGTAACTGCCGTCGTTAATGTAGTGATGTGCAAGATGATTTTGTGGAGAACAGTCTGGACAATGTGCCTGATTTCGGCAATCAAAGTTGCTTCCAAACAAGCACTCCAAAGTGGGAGAGTGGTTGAGCAACCGTGGCTAGCCCACGACCCGACGCCGGGTTCCCCGCTGGGTGTGGAGCTGGCATCCACGGATTTCTCTGAGCTGGTGAACCCCCTGACTGAGCCGCATTGGCTGGCCTTTCAGGTAAAAGAAAGAGCCTTCAGGAGCAGTTTGGTGAGCGGACAGCATGTGAAAAAACACTACGCTGCATCAGCAGACCCTGGGAGTTGGATCCGTCTCATAAAACTCCTGATCGGAATATTTTTCAACAACGGAGTCTTTACAACTGAGAGCCGCCGTGGAAAGCCCTTCGGTCTCCCCCTTCTAAAGTACGTAGCACGGGTACTGTACAAGCTACCAACGAAGCAGCCGCTCCCGGTGGCAGTAACACCGGCTCTAGCCTCTGGTTGGATCGAGGCGCAGTTGCATTTTCTCCGGGACACAGTGCAGCCCTCGTTGACGTCTACAAGACAACAACAGCGGAGGAAGGTGAGCCGAGACAAGCTGTCATATCTGTGGCAGCACAGACAATCTGACGCAATTAAAATCATTCTGAATAACAGTGAATTCCCCGACCCCCCTCCTTGCCCTGATAATTGTGAGCTGGTGCAGTCACATTATCAGAATAAATGTCGTGGTCAAACGCTCATTACTGACCCACTTCCATCACCACCATGGTGTTCGGATTCCTTTACATACAGCTTTTGGTAGGGCGTTCCACATTGATGTGGCATAATTGCTAAACGTGTTTAGTCCCTTGTTTGAGCCGAATCTGGGTTTAACATGATTTGTGGAGCTCCCTCTGGTGTTGTGATCGTGGTATTCACTGACCTTTGGGAAGTATTTTGACATGTACATGGGTACCTTGTAAAACTAGCGTTAGCTCAAAAGCACAGAACCGGATGACACAAGTTGTTCCGCTAGCAAAAACAATGATAACACTTCCCGTCGGGGGGTTTCAAAATAAAAGAGCATAAAATCAGGAATAAAACACGAAAGACTTTTATTTTGTACATTTGTGGCACACACTTATTTCTTGATACGATTTCGTTTTTACGGAAAACTTTTTTGAAATGAAAACGAAAAAGATCGGATCCGTCTTCATCTGGACACGGCCTCAGTCAGACATTGGAGCAAACTGGTGAGCATATTATCTTGACTTGATATTTAAAAAATCTCCTGTTCCAAAGCATTATTGAGCAAAAGCTGAACTATTTCACAAATGATGACCACTTACTAGTTTCATACAGGCTAAAACACTGAGAAGCACATTTAATATAATCGTACAACTTTGCTGCAGTCTCGTTAACTGGAATATGTTGTTTCTTTACACATATGTTGGATTATGTAATTGGTTTGTCATGACAAACCAATAAAAAATCGCTACTTTACATCAGGGTGAACGCTGTTGCGCGCCACCACCCACTTCAATGACAGAGCTTTCATATGCGAATGCATAAACTATATCTTAAACTATGGCTATGTGTCTAATATGGCCGTCGCTTATCAATTGACAGAGCTCTCATATTTGCGAATGCATAAACTATATCTTAAATTATGGCTATGTGTCTAATATGGCATTGACTTGTTTTGTTTACATCAGGGTGAACGCTGTTGCGTTCGGCTCAAACAAGGGACTAAACACGTTTCGCAATTATGCCACATCAATGTGGAACGCCCTACCCAAAGCTGTAAAGGAATGTGAATCACTACCCACTTTCAAAAACAATCTAAAAAAACACCTACGGGAGACTGCAATTTGAAACTGGCCCCTGTAAATGTCCTAACACAACCCCCTCCAATGTACAGTAAATTACCAAGTATGGTCTTGTCAATATTCCAATGTACAGTTTTGTTTGTACAGTTGTACAGTGTCCCCCACCCACCCCTCCTACCCACCCCCCCCCCCCCCCCACACTCCTACCCCCCCCCCCCCCCCCCCCCACCCACCCAACCACCTCCAATGTACAGTCCCCCACCCCCACCTACCCAATCCAATGTATACTCTTTTTTTTCTGGACTCTTTTTGTATCACAAACAGTACTGTATTTGCAAATCTGGTATATCATAAATGTATAGATGTAGCAGTACTGTCTATCTGTATGTCATGTATGTCATATATGTTACGATGAATTGAAAATGGGGGACCCTGATGTAAACAAGACGAAAGTCTTTCTCTGGTCTGCATCCCCTTAACAATTGTATGCTGTACTGTACTGTACCCATTCTGCAATCTGTTAATAAAGTTTTCAATCAATCAATCAATCAAACCACCCACTTCAATGACAGGGCTCTCATATTTGCGAATGCATAAACTATATCTTAAATTATGGCTATGTGTCTAATATGGCCGTCGCTTATCAATTGACAGAGCTCTCATATTTCCGAATGCATAAACTATATCTTAAATTATGTGTCTAATATGGCAATGACTTGTTTTGTTTACATCAGGGTGAACGAGAACTTTAGAAGCGGCTGATTAAACTTTAGAAGCCCCCCCCCCCCCCGGCTCTCTCCTCCCCGATTTCAATGTAACGCGGAAGTGCAGTGGTCTATGTTAAGAGTGGGGGGGGGGGGTGAGCTGAGCGGCCCTCACAGCGCACGCGCGGGTCCTCCAGAGTGGGGGGAGTGATGCATTGTGGGATATGTGCATGGTCTATTGTAGTAGTCAGAGTGCAGCGGGAACAGTAGAGTAACGTTAGTTAATAACATTAAGAACAGAGAGCTGTTGCCAACACTGTAAACCCAGATAAATGCCCAGTCCTCGAGAGAAGTGTCTCCTGGTTTACTGTCACCACCTTCCAGAGGGAGTTACCCCGAAGTCCGGCTACTTCTAACAAGTAGTTACACGACGGAGCTTCACCTGCAGCAGGATACGCTGCTGGACTCTACTGCGTTCAGAACAACACAGGAGAACAAACACAGGTAGGTTCATGTCCACCTCTCCGTTTAGTTACAGTAAACTCTGCTTTTATCATCTACTGAGCGCACATCTGATCTGTTGGGCGTTTCTGCCACTTTTCATCCAGACTGGGCCTTGACCAGAGGTAAGCTAAGCTGCTATGCTAATTCAAAACTGGCCCCTACAAATGTCCTAACCCAGTTGTACAATAAAGACCAAGCATGGCTTTGTCAGTATTCCAATGTACAGCCCCACCCAACCCCACCCCACCTACCCAACTTCCTCCAATGTACAGTTTCCATGTCAAATGTATGTCAGTATTCCAATGTACAGTGTCCCCCCCCCCCTACCCAACCCCCCCCCCCCACCTCCAATGTACAGCCCCACCCCACCTACCCAACCTCCCCCAATGCACAGTTTCTATGTCAAATGTATATACTCTTCTTCTGGATTTTTTTTAGTATCACAAACGGTACTGTATTTGAAAATCTGGTATGTCATAAATGTATAGATGTAGCAGTACTGTCTATCTGTATGTCATGTGTGTCATATGATGAATTGAAAATGGGGGACCCTGATGGAAACAAGACGAAAGTCTTTCTCAGGTCTGCATCCTCTTAACAATTGTATGTATTGAGCTGTACTGTACTGTACCCATTCTGCAATCTGTTAATAAACTTTTCAATCAATCTAATGCTACTACTATGTAATAAAAAAAAGTCAACCAACGAACTAGATTCCTGTACCGGATCTCCTCTCTGGTAAACAAGAATACCCTGAAGACTCTGGCAGGAGCACTCATTCAAGGTTACTATGACTATGCGTGCACCTCATGGTACAAAAGCACCTCAAAGGCGCTTAAAACAAAATTACAAACATCACAAAACAAACTGGTCAGACTACTACTTGACCTGAACCCCAGAACTAGAGTTGTTCCGATACCGATACTAGTATCGGAAATGCCGCCGATACTGCCTAAAATGCTAGTATCGGTATCGGCGAGTACACGTAAATTCTAGCCTCCGATCCCATGATGTAATTTATCTCCTGCCGAGTCCTGCGGAGAGTGAGGATTATAAAATGAACATGTTTTAAAGTGTGATGCTGTGTCATTTTAACAGCAGATACACTTTCTTAAATTCCATTGTCCCCGACAGTGCGGTGTGACGGGGAGCTCGGACGGGAATCGGGATGTGTTTGGCTGGTGTTATGATAGCATTAGCTGGAAAGATAGCTAGTTGGAACAACATCCGCTTTTAACGTTACATCAAATCAGATGATCGCCTGTCCTTTCTCCAGGACCTAACACTGTCCGTGACCGTCTATCAACAATAATGCACCCACGGTGAATTGTATTTAAGTTAAGTAGCTACGGACTAGCGTTAGCTGACTATTACTAACGTTATCTTAATGTCGATGCGGGAAGGCGAGCTAGGTCAGTTAGCTTAGCTTGATAACGTTACCGTGTCTAAAGTTGGTGCTATTCACATAATCCAGCAATAATGGCTGCAGACCTGCAAGCAAAGTACAGCAAGTGCCAAAGGATAAGAGTCTGAGGCGGAGTTTCAAAAGAGAATGTTGAATATTTATTTTGCATCAAAAATCACAACATGAACGTTGACGTTCTATCTGCCACTAGCTTACAGACTGAATAGGGTATATCTGCAGAGCCACTGAGTAGCGAGTGCAACACCGTTTAATGTCCGTGTGGATCATTGGAGTAGGGTATATCTGCAGTGCTGCAGCCCATACTCATTGATTAATGATACTAATACAAATCTATACAATCACCTGTTGTTGAATAAATACCATACGTTCTAGTTATTACTAAAAAACAGTATAACAGTATCTTAAAAAAAAAAAGGGTATAATTTATATAATTTTTTTTTAAATTTTTTTTTTATGCACTGGTATCGGATAAATATCGGTATCGGCCGATACCCAAAGCTTAGGTATCGGAATCGGATCGGAAAGGGAAAAATGGTATCGGAACATCTCTACCCAGAACCCACCTCACCCCTGCCCACTTTGACAACCTAGGATGGCTTAGAGTAGACGACAGAGTACAGCAACTTGCAATGGGCCTGGTCTACAAGATACACTATACGACCGGGGTGCCCATGTACATGTCAAAATACTTCCCAAAGGTCAGTGAATACCACAACAACTACACCAGAGGAAGCTCAACAAATCATGTTAAACCCAGATTCGGCTCAAACAAGGGACTAAACACGTTTCGCAATTATGCCACAACAATGTGGAACGCCCTACCCAAAGCTGTAAAGGAATGTGAATCCCTGCCCACATTCAAAACCGCTCTTAAAGAGCACCTACGGGAGGCTGCAATTCGAAACTGGCCACCGTAAATGCCCAAAACCCCCACCACCTCCTAATAGACAGTCTCCTCCCCACCGCATGTATCCCTCCCCGCCGTATGTATATTTCTCTCCCACCCACCCACCCCCCCCTAATGTACAGTCCCCTCCCCATCATATGTATACTCTTGTCAGGATCTAGGTAACAGTAACAGTACTGTATATTGGAATACCGTTTATGTCACAAATGCATCAGTACTAAATACCTATATGTCCCTATGCCCAGGGTTCGAAATTAACGGGGGCTTGGGGCATAATGCCCTTGAAAATGGACAAAATGCCCTCGAAAATCAGTTAAGGGGGGCACTTAATGCCCCCGACAGTTTACTAATTATATATATATATTTATCCGGTAATGGATCGTCTGTGTATCGTACGGTTCAGATGACGCGCAAATAAAAAAATTCATTTGGCGGAGCCCGGGGAGCCGGTGTTCTGCACTGGCTGCAGGCAGCAGCAGCACTGCAGCCCGTTGCTAGTCAGTTTGTGTAAAAATGGCACGCACAATATAAATCAATCTTCATTACGACTTTAAAAACATAGCCATTAACATTACATAGGCCTACACACATCTTGCCATATCGTTAGCAGTTTGTAAACACAACGCACGTTTTAACTATGGTAGCCCGACGCAGCCCGCAAGCTACTACTGTACAGTCAATGAAATGTTACCGTAGCTACTAGCTAGCATAGGAGGAAATGGGAATCGGAGAGGTGGGGTGTTTAAAGACAATGATAGGCGTTTATTACATGGCGTTTTCACATTCGCCGAAATGCTTGCTTGTGATTGGTCAACAGCCCCCCCGACAGCGGTCATTATTTTTCAATAATGACCGCTGTTTTTTCAATAATGACCGCAGTGCGCAGCTGTTGGCAATCAAGCCCACTGACACACACTGTTTCAGTGCAATTCAGTGCTGCCGGCGATGACGGGGCGGAGCGACGAGCGGAGCCAGAACACAGCGGAGCCAGAACAGAGGCTGCTGCCCGCGATAATAATAATCACTTTATTTGGGCTGACAGAGCCACAGAACAACTGCGATTTGTCAAATGAATTAGGTATATTGTTAGTAAGTTAGCCATGTAATAAGCGGGATAATGTATAGCTTTACTCGGTCATTGTCGCAAAATAATTGACCTTCACTGACGTTTAAAACACCTCGCCGAAGCGGCTCGGTATTTTAAACTACGTGTCGGTCAATTATTTTGCGACAATGACCTCGTAGCTATACATTATCCCTTACTTATTCAACATCCAAGAAGGCTAACATACAACTGTGTTTTACTAACTCCTGCTTGTTGATGTCCTAACGTGACCGGAGCTGAAGGTGCCACACGCTAAAATGTCCGTGGGGACCCGGCGCCAACCCATAGATAGTTCCAACTCACCGAATTACGTAATCGATTGATTGATTGATTGATTGAAAAGTTTATTAACAGATTGCAGAATGGGTACAGTACAGCTCAATACATACAATTGTTAAGGGGATGCAGACCAGAGAAAGACTTTTGTCTTGTTTACATCAGGGTCCCCCATTTTCAATTCATCATAACATAATGACATACATGACATACAGATAGACAGTACTGCTACATCTATACATTTATGACATATCAGATTTGCAAATACAGTACTGTTTGTGATCAGGGACCGAAACTAAAGCCCGCCGCCCGCCAGGGGCGGTCTGTTTTTACCTTTGGCGCATGACACTTAGAGGGCTGCCCGCCGTGTGGCGTGTAGACGTGTAGTTCATAAGCAGGCCCCTAAAAATATTTGTATGCGAACGGTAAAAATCAATTACGCGCACGCTGTGCGAATACAGATTATAGCCTCTCTCGTCTTTTTTTTCCTCCGCTGCGAGATCGTTAAAAAACTACAAGTCCCACATTGCACTCAAGCCAACGGTCCAATCACAGTAGAGTGAAGTGACTGGTTTCATGGGAAATAAAGCAAATGACCAATCGGAAGCTCTAATTTTTCTTGTTTACTTCCTGAAACTCCGCGATCAGGGCTCTCGTTTTCCGAGACACCAACTTATTATAGTCTCTCTTACCAATAGCAATAGATTTTAGAACACCTAGATTTATCGATAGCAATAGTAATATAACGTTAATGCAACAAAACGAATGCCTTGCTTTGTTAATCATAACGTTGATGCAGTAGCGTATGTCGGTGTGTTGGCTGTAACGGACATGACAATAACATAACGTGTACACATTAAAATTGCGATAATCTATTCTAACATTTTCAAATCGATGCAGTTGAATTTCCCCCTTAGGATCGATGCATTGTTACACCCCTACACCAAAGTCACTGGCCCACTGTGTATCTGTGTATAATAACTTGGCTAGCGTTATCAACAGCAGAGGTGGGCAATGGGTCCAGCTGCAGCACCGGAGTGCAAGCGATGTGATGTAATTGGCAGACTCGACTGTCAATCAATGGTCTACTCTACCTGACACGCAAACTCAAACAATGTTTCTGTACTGGAGGTGTGATTGATTGATTGATTGAAAACTTTATTAACAGATTGCAGAATGGGTACAATACAGTACAGCTCAATACACACAATTGTTAAGGGGATGCAGACCAGAGAAAGACTTTCGTCTTGTTTACATCAGGGTCCCCCATTTCAATTAATCAGGAAAGTGTACAGTAGGAAAGTGTACAGTATTTCAATAGGCAACCCTGAAAGGATTATTTTTCTAGAAGAGCAACACAGCCAAAACAGACAGTGGAGCTGTTTGCAGATAGCAAGCATTTTGACTTATTGCGTGGTGGCGATGTCTCGCAGATAATACAACTACAAGTATGATTATATAATATATATTTTATTTAAAAAAAAATTGTATATATAAAATATATATTGGCAGGTAAGAAATATGCGTGGCGGGTAGACTCTTCCCATCTACCCGCCACTGGCCGGTGAGTCAAAAAGTTAATTTCGCTCCCTGTTTGTGATACAAAAGTGTCCAGAAAAAGAGTGTATATACATTTGGCGTAGAAACTGTACATTGGATCCACCACAGTTGCACTCAATATTTAAATAATGTTAGTCTAAATAAATGTAGACAGAAACATAATAATTTCAAGCAGAAAACGAATCTTTCCATTAAGAACTGACAATCAGGGAATTTAAACATGGTTGACATTGTTTTTGTGTGTTTATATTAATTAAAGAAAGGAAAGTCTAGTGCTGGCTGAGCATATTGTTTGTTTGCACTAAGTTAATTAATACTTTGACAAATGTAGCCTATATTTTTCAGTCAGTTCGGTCTTTGTGTGCCAAACATTATTTAAGGCTGTAAACACTGTGAACCTTTTATTTTATTTTTAATAAATGAGAAGCATGTTTAGATTTGAGTGTAATAAAAATTTACGTATATCGAACTGAAAACCGTGACCCCAAAATCGTGATACGAACCAAACCGTCCATTTTGTGAACCGTCCCACCCCTACCGTTTATCATACAAATTCAGTGCCCCCGAAATACAAAAAAAGCCCCCGAAAATCAATTAAGGGGGGCAAAAAAAGCCCTTGAATTTTTTTTTTAATTTCTAACCCTGCCTATGCCATAAATGTCATGTATGTTGTGTATGTCATAAATGTCTATATGAATTGAAAATGGGGGACCCTGATGGAAACAAGACAAACGTCTTTCTCAGGTCTGCATCCCCTTAACAATTGTATGTATTGAGCCGTACTGTATTGTACCTAGGGCTGGGCGATATGGAAAAAAATCATATCGCGATAACGATATGATAATTTTATTTTATTTCTCGATATCGATAATTATCGAATTGTTATAAGTGTTAATTTTTATTTTATTTTTATTTTTTTTTAACAACGGATGTACGTTTATTTTGCAGCAATTCTTTGTCGTTGCCGCCATCTTTAGTGTTACATCCCCTCACACTCCATTTCTCAGGCTGCAGCTGGTTTAAAAGCTAAAGTAAACCGCCTTCTCTGCTGGCTGTGGCTCCAGAGGAGTTGAACAGTTCTGGCTCTGTTAGTTTATTTTCGATCTTTTGGCGCTTTTTTGGTGGACAAACCACCGCACATGTGCACTGTGACTCGTGACTGGAGTCTAGTTCTGCTAGCACACATAGCCTACTGTGTACAGACGGTTTCAAAATGTATTTTAAATTAGAAAGCAAACAAAATAAATGGACAAGAGAAAAATAAATCTCAATTTGGTCAGTATTGTCATTTGGACAAGCAAAGCCATTACTTTAAGTTGCAGGTAAGAAAGACAAGTCTGTCCACTGCCCTGTTGCAGGTCACAAAAAAATAAAAAATAAAAAATCGATTTTTTTTATTTCGATATTCGATATCGATTATTAACACTTTGAGTGCCGGGACACGTCTTCTCACGTCTTTGCTGGCCATGCTAAAGTTGCCGGGGGACGCTGTAGAGCGTCCTTATATCAATATTTCAAAAATCTGCGATCGGATTCATAATGTCCCTCCGCTGGCCTGAGATCCACCAGCAGGACCCACTGAGCTCTCTGGCGGTTCAGGTTAGATGCATTGGACCCGTTGCGGAATAAAACAGCAGGGACATGTTTTGGGTCACAGAATAGGCACACTAGTCTTGCTCTAGTGACGCCAGCGTTTCCGTTAGCCGGTAATTACCGGTATTTGACCGGCAAAATATGTTGAAGTCCGAATATTTAAATCTCTCCGGTCATAATGTCCGGTGAAAATAATTCCTCTAAGCACAATTTTATTATTTGAATTGTATTAAAATAGGCTAAAATTAAATAGCCTATGCGATGAACGAAACAATCATTACATTTGTTTCATTGTTGCTTCACTCTGATAAAGCCCGAATGGCGCCGCTCAGATGTGAATATTTTTTTTCTTTTTTTGAGCCTGTCTGGCCACCATAACGACAAACAGCTATACGAGCGAGAGAGAGAGATGGCCAAACAAGCTAAACTTAACAAATATTTCATGAAACCAAGCACAAGCAGGTCTAATAATAATGACGATGAGTCTTCTGAAGTCACAGAGACCGCTGATGCTCCCGCGGAAAATAAACAAATGTCGAGCGTTCAGGCGGCGGCCCGAGTGGAAAGTAAAATTCTCCTGGCTGAGGTACGACATTATAGTCTAGTAGTCTAGCGTCTATGATGTACGAGAGATAACATTGATTGAACGTACACAAAGTACACTTTATTGATTGAACCACAAAGAGCATCCCCAGTCTGCTGCTACCGTTGCGAGCCTCGCAGACGTCCACCTGTTCCAATGCAATGGGGATCTATCAAAGTCGAACCAACCAGACGACCCGCTGTTCTCGCAGCCTCGCAGGTACAAAACGGATAGGCAGAACGAGAGACGGGGTGAGTAAGTGTTGACATTTTTTAATCATATGCAACTGTTGGTTGACTGCCGTGTGACGTGTCACATAGTAATGCATATAATTGATTATAACTAAATGTAGGCTATAATGAAATCAACAAACGCGTTACGAGCATGTGGCTCGTCCTCTGCATGTGGCGACGAGCTAGCAAACGAGGCAATGTGATGATCAACTACAGTTTGCTGTGTGTGAAGTTGAACATTATGATATGTGTGACGTGTCTGATACAACGAGGTGAAGCGATGTCGACTCGAGATTCATTTGGGGGTGCGTGTGACAGCTGCTGCAGTGCAAGCCTGCGGGGCGGGAGCTTGATGCTGGATCAGCGTATCGCACTAACTTGGGAGGCGAGAGATAGTAATTTGATTCTGCAAATCAATTTCTCATTCTTCGCTTGATGTAATTAATACAAATGTCCAATATAACGGAATTCGTTAGCTCATAAAAATGTGATTATAACAGACTGCTGTTTAAAACTCTGACCGGAATTTCTCGAATATGTCCGGGGATAGAAATCTTGCAGGACACCCAGACCGGCACGAATATGTTCTAACGGAAACGCTGGGTGACGCTGTGTGTGCTGTTGATGTTAAACGGAGTTTCACAACAGTGGGCGCGGGGCGATGACGTCGCCGGATTTTCAAAATAAGAGTATCGCAATATGAATTGATCTTTTTACGTTGAATCGATCCTATTTGATTATTGATAATAGATCGATATATCAATCTGGATCGATGTATCGTCCCACCCCTATCCAGTAAGGCCACCTCCTGTAAGGCCACCTCCATATTCGGCTCAAACAAGGGACTAAACACGTTCCGCAATTATGCCACATCAATGTGTAACGCCCGACCCACAGCCGTAAAAAATGTGAATCACTACCCACCTTCAAAACCGCTCTCAAATAACACCTACAGGAGGCTGCAATTAGAAACTGGCCCCTGTAAATGTCTGAATCGCCCACCCACCCCCTCCTAATGTACAGTTCCCTCCCCCTCGTATGTATATATTTACTGTTAGGATCTGTTTAACAGTACTGTATATTTGCATATCTTGTATGTCACAAATGTAACAGTACTGTATATCTGTTAAGGCTGAGCTCGAACATTAGTTCGTTACGCTGACATTCAGACTTTACTTAATGGGTTCGAACGTTCGGTGAAAAAAAATAAAGGAGGCGCGCGGGGTTGAGGCGTGTGAAGAGGCGCGTCCCCGCGGCGCTCGGCTCAACCAGTATGGTCTGCCGGGCTGCAGCTGGATACTATTGTTTCAACCAGAGCTCTCAACCAATGCAATAGAACAATTTTGATTGGCAGTCGATTCTGCCAATTACGTCACACCGCTTGTACCCACCTCTGCTGTTCGGCAAGCGTTTATTATTATTTTTTTCCGGGAATGGCGCCATTGATCTGCTTGCGAGAACCACAACAAACTTACCGTAGCTAATACGTTAGCCCCCCGCCGACCACGTAGATGACGATGACCAAACGAGGCATAATGATTTTACTGCAACGAATGTTATAATAAAACAAAGCCTTTCTATACATGTGTCTGATTGAAAACTTTATTAACAGATTGCAGAATGGGTACAACTCAGGGCTCTATGAGCAACGGAAGGAACTGAGCTAGTATGAACAAGTAATGCTTGCTACTTGCTATGTTCGGGTAAATAATATGCTGATGTTATTGAACGTGTAACACTAACTGTCCACAGATGTAACCAAGAGACTGCACTGCCTAACGTTAATGCCACAAAACGAATGCCTTTGTTTATCATAAGTAGTAACTTTGATGCAGTAGCTTGTTTATTTTCTTCTGAGTGCTTTGTTTAATTACATGTTTACATGAACAGCCACCACTGTAAACAACATTTTTTTCACCAATAGACTATGCAATGCCGCCCTCCGTAGGATCTATAATAATACAATAAAAAAAAATTGTATAAAAAATTTAAAAAAAAATAAATAAAAAAAAAATGTTTGAACTAGGGCTGGGCGATATGGAAAAAAATCATATCGCGATAACGATATGATAATGTTATCATATTTCTCGATATCGATAATTATCGAATTGTTATACGTTTTTTTTATTTTTTGTTTTTACAACAGATGTATGTTTATTTTGCAGCAATTCTTTGTCATTGCCGCCATCTTTAGTGTTACATCCCCTCACACTCCAGTTCTCAGGCTGCAGCTGGTTTAAAAGCGAAAGTAAATCGGCTTCTCTGCTGGCTGTGGCTCCAGGGGAGTTGAACAGTTCTGGCTCTGCTAGTTTATTTTCGATCTTTTGGCGCTTTTTTGGTGGACAAACCACCGCACATGTGCACCGTGACTCGTGACTGGAGTCTAGTTCTGCTAGCACACATAGCCTACTGTGTACAGATGGTTTCAAACTGTATTTTAAATTAGAAAGCAAACAAAATAAATGGACAAGAGAAAAATAAATCTCAATTTGGTCAGTATTGTCATTTGGACAAGCAAAGCCATTACTTTAAGTTGCAGGCAAGAAAGACAAGTCTGTCCACTGTCTCTGGTTTTAAAACTGCCCTGTTGCAGGTCAAATTTTTTTTTTTAGATTTTTATTTTATTTCAATATTCGATATCGATTATTAAAATATATCGCGATATTTATCGTTATCGTTATATCGCCCAGCCCTAGATTGAACGTTCGTTCGATAAACCCTGGCGAACGTTCAAACCCTAAAAACAGGGTTCGGGGACAGCCTTAATATCTGTATGTCATAAATGTCATGATTAGATTAGATTATTATATCTGTATATCTGTATGTTGTTTGTCATTATGAATTGAAAATGGGGCACTCTGATGTAAACAAGATGAAAGTCTTTCTCTGGTCTGCATCCCCTTAACACATTCCCTGCCACGGTTATATCCATCAATGTAGGCTCACTGCCACCACTCTAAGCCTATGGAGATGTTCACCTTCTTTGCAGGGCTATAACTTTTTAAATTGTATTGCTAAATTGACATTACTACCTTCTAGAATATAAGTGTTTTTATCGTTTTCTGCAGTAATTCATAGAACGTGAGTTATAGGCATAAACGCATATATAGATTACCAACTGCCGTTTATTCTCGATACACGCTAATACGCTATATTAAAAAATTCAACTGTATATGATCGTATACGTTATGATTCATCATCCGCGGATGAAAGGGGGGGGGGGCTCGTTTATAATTCCGTGATCGTCAGTAAATGTGTATATATATTGATCAGATCGGTTTGCAGTGAAAATAATAAACAATCAAGCTGAAAGTAACGTTACTGTCCTCTTACCGTTCGCCGATGAGACTGGAGAAAAAAGATCCCACTTATTTGACGTCGATCTACTAGATCCATTTCCGGTTGTATGACGCAATAAACGCCTAAATCATATCGCTTATTGAGTTATGGCAGCGATCCATATGCACGTCAGTGTTTGTCTGTAGTCCCGCAACGATATGTGACTGCCGGACGGATTACCCAGATGCACCGATGGCCACTTTCGCTTGTAACTCGCCCGATCATCCACCAGGCGGCAGTATTGAGGCGTTGCACTATTGTGCAGGGTCCCACTGTATCACCAGAGGCTGGGTGGCGGAATTATGAATGCCATGGCGAAAAAATGAAATATGATCTCAATATCGCTGTACAGCGTGGTTTGGCAGAATTCGCATGGCCGGCAAACACGCTGTACAACGGGATTGGCGGTGGATGTGTTAACAATTGTGTGTATTGAGCTGTACTGTACTGCAGGGCTGTACACTGCGACGAGGTTATCGCAAATTGACCCTTAATTTGGCCTGTGCGAGTGGTAAATAATATTTGGGGGCAACCTTGCGAGTTGTGATTTCAACCCTTCATTCGCGTTTCACTCCTAAATTAATCCATACAAATTGGATACATTTTTTTTAAAACATTAGCCTACAACCAGGGCTGTACAGTACGACATAATCACGGTGCTATGAAAAAATCTGTCGGCGATGAATGAATTTACTGCGTAGCCCCCGTGCGATCATATTTGTGTGTACTGTGAAGTGAATCTGGGCCTCGCTATTCTACTTGGTAGTTGTAGTCTATCGTGTGATTAAATACCATGTGTGCGTAGAGTCCATACATCCAACACCAAATCCCATAATTCCTAGCGAACAATCGAATCGAAACTGAATGGCATCGGCAAAGAAGAACTTCCTTTCAATAAGTTTAAGCCGCTAATTTTGCTCTGCAAGAAGAACGGAGCGGGTCCATCTTATGATAACCACGTCCGATGTGGAGAGATGATAAGAGACCATAGCCGATTAAATTAAGTCGGATCTGGCAGTGATGATTGACGGGGACACACTTCTAATGTTCAGCCATGCATTAGGTGAGTAGCCCACTATTAGGACGTTTTTCAATACTTAAATACTGTCTATTGTCTAAATACTGTAAAGTATCAACCTATCTATCTAATAATGAGACAATATGCAAATAAGATAATACTAATAATTGTCACGGTTCCCTGTATGAAAGTGGCTTGCAACTTACTGCTGGTAAAATCGCTGTTTATTTCTCGTTTTGCATAGCATTACATTCCTCTTCTATAAACAATCAAAGTCTTTACCGTAAGAGCCTCATACGGGTCAATTAAACCTTTTTGATTAGAGTCTTTCCTTCGAGCTAAGTTGAACTGAACATTTCACTGTCAAAAGCGCAAACTTAAACAAGGTTGCGTCGCAACACGGTTTTCAAAATAAAGGTCACATATACAAATACAGTACTAGGCCTCTCAATTTTTATAAGAAAAGTCCTGGATATACAGAAACATTAATTGGCATAGATCTCTATAAACGGCCCAACACATTGATCACTTTAGGCACACCCTGAAACCAGTAACATCACAAATATGAAGCGGGTAATTACCCATAATATTAATAAACCTTTCATGGGGTTACTTATTTACAATAATAATAATTCATTTTATTTATAAAGCACTTTTCATTGTGAAACAAAGGTATGCAGAGTTTCTTGTCCTCCTGATTAATTCAATGGTGTGTGTTTTGTGATGATCTCATTCAAGGAGTACTACAAGCGCACACACAGTTTGTTGTTTTTGTTCTATTAGTGATTTACACACTTTCTCAGTTGGTTCGGTATAAAAGATACAAACCTGAAAACAAAAGCACTTAATGTTAAATAAAAGGACCACAGTAATGAGGCAGGAGAAACATATTTTTTTGCACTTTAATGGTAAAATTGTTATAAAAAAATTTGCCCCTAAAAATATTCTGTGCCCCTAAATTTCTCATTTAGGGGCAACTGTGCCCCTAGTGAAAAAGCTTAGCGTACAGCCCTGTACTGTACCCATTCTGCAATCTGTTAATTAAAGGTTTCAATCAATTGGGATGGAGGAGATGGCAGCAAACTGGTCTTGCCCACGCAGAGGGGAAAACATTCTATCCTCTGGACTGGACAGGACAGGATATTCCTTTATTGATCCCCTTGGGGAGATTCAGTCATCATAGCAGGGGGGGGCGTACAGGTATGGTCAGGGTAATAGGAGAGCAATAAATATAAGCAATAAACAAATGTAATCTGAATATACAATTTTAATAAAATAAACTGTATTCACAGAGTTGCATGAGTCTGTATACTAGGGCTGCAACGATTAGTCGATATAATCGACGACGTCGATTATAAAAAATCGTAGACGAGAAATTGTTGCGTCGATTAGTCATTAAAAAAAAAATTTTTTTTTTTTTTTTTTTTTTTTTTTTGTGCACTACCTATCTTTGTGAGAGTGGCTTCTCAGGGTTCCAGACAACATCATAACATGATGATCCCATAGCAAATTTTGGACATTGAAAACATTGTTCCCCTGCAGGAGATGATGATCAGACTAGACACACAATACATTACACACGCACTCCTCTCACTCACACACAGCGATCAGAGTAAGACACACACACACACTCCTCACTCACACACAGCGATCAGAGTAAGACACACACATACACACTCCTCTCACTCGCACACAGCGATCAGAGTAAGACACACACACATACACACTCCTCTCACTCACACACAGCGATCAGAGTAAGACACACACACATTCACACTCCTCTCTCTCACACACAGCGATCAGAGTAAGACACACACACATTCACACTCCTCTCACTCACACACAGCGATCAGAGTAAGACACACACACATACACAAATTACACAGTACACACCTCTCACTCACACAGCGATCAGAGTAAGACACACACACAAATTACACAGTACACACACTCCTCTCACTCACACAGCGATCAGAGTAAGACACACACACATACACACACACACACGGACTCCTCTCACACAGCAAACAAAAGTTATTTAAAGTACACTTCCACTTTAATTTGTATTATTTAATTTATTTATCTTGTTATGAGTGATTGCTGTATTGTTCTTCAAATACATTTTCATTTAAAGTGGCTTAAAGATCCAAATTCAAATGTTTCATGAGTCATTATTTTAATTTGCTATGGGATCATCATGTTATGATGTTGTTGTTTGGTCCTGACAAGAGTCTCAAAGTCTGGGGTGATGGTAGACAAGCAACTCTGAGGTCATGCTCAATGTCCAATCTGTTCCTCTGCTCTGTCTTCAGCTGGACCAGAGCTGAGAAGCCACTTTCACAAAGATAGGTAATTAAAAAAAAAAAAAATCTTTTTTTTTTTTTTTTTTTTTTTTTTTGTTGTGGTTTACATTGGTTTTCGATTAGTCGACTAATCGAAAAAATAATTGGCAGATTAGTCGACTACCAAATTAGTCATTAGTTGCAGCCCTACTGTATACCCTATTCGTCATAATATAAGTTACAATAAATATAGGCAATATAAAATATGACTAAAAGTAAACGGTATACACAAAGGTGCAGATCATAATATGCGTTATAGTCCATGCAGGGTTTAGTGGTTAAGAGTCAGACATTCCTACTTCCGGTTATGGCGTTGGGATGATAGGACGCACGACGTTTGCTCCCCGAAACTTTTGATAATTTGAAGCATTTGCACCTCGATTTTTGCTAATATCCTCAACTCTTTAAGGTACACTAAGTACCATAACTTCTTCCCAGTACCAGAATGGCGGGTCGTGGTCGCAAGAACCAAAGCCGTTTAAGACCGGATTTAACGTTACGTTAGCATAAGCTAATAACAAGCTAAAACCCTGTTCAGAGCGATAGAGAACAGCAGAGTGGGGACTGCGAAGGATGGGGGGGGGGCAGGCATTCTCCCTTCTGTGTGTGTGCGTTTGAAAAGATATGATGTCAGACGAGTATATTATATTGATAGTAAATGTACTTAGGGTGGACAGATAATGTTGATATTTAAACTTAAAAAATACAATACATAATAAATGTATGCATGATCATCATGCAACATAAAACAATTGCAGGAGCGGTTTGGGAGAGGAAGGGGTTTTAGGTTGCGTGTTCCAAATTTATTTTACTTAAAGTTTAAAGCTCAATATATCAAAACGTGGCACTTTATAGTGAACAGGAGGTCTATTTGTATTAAAAACAATAAATAGTTTTTCATTTAAATGTCTGGAAGAGCTAAATTTTTTCTTTTTGAGTTGATCTAAATGTTACTGATTGTGTTAAATGGGCTTATGATATCATCTCATATCTATTGCAGGCACCTGCATTGTATCGTCTCATGGCAGATATTGGCAAATATCGTATTGTTGTCCAAAGAATCTATATCGTATCGTGATGAAACTGGTGATTCCCACCCCTAGTAGAGTCTATACACCCAACACCAAATCCCATAATTCCTTACATGTAACGTGTCTGGCTGTGTGACATCAACTTGTCAGCATGAAAATGACAGCCAAACATCGCACTAAATAACACAAATACAATAGGCACATTTGTGACTGTTACAAATATAACACGTTTTATACTTGTGCTACAAGATATTTGCCTGTGCTACAAAACTATCAACCTCTGTAGCACCAGTGCTTAGGGATGATCAATTTATAATTTAAATAAATAAATTGGAAATGCAACAGAACTAAGCTGGTTAGAATAACAACATGCAACTTGACATTTCTGATTGTCATTTATTGTTGAGCCCCCATGTCAGGGGCAACAGTGGCTCGGGAGGTAGAGCAGTCGTCTGGCAATCCGGAGGTTCCCGGTTCGATTCCCGGGCAGCGTGTCGATGTGTCCTTGAGCAAGACACTTCACCCCTAACTGCTCCCGATGAGCAGGTTGGCACCTTGCATGGTTGCCTCCGCCGTCGTTGTGTGAGTGATTGGGTAAAATGTAAGGAACAAATTGTAAAGCGCTTTGGATAAAAGCGCTATATAAAAAAAGCAGCCATTTACCATGTCAGAAAAATACAAAAACTGTAAAAAATAAAACATTAACTATAGCCTACACTTAAATAAAATAATGTATTTGAGATTCTCTTAAAATGTATTTATTTTTTTATTCTTAAACTAATTTAATCTATTGAATAACAGGTCGTTATTCCTCTGACTTCTGTCTCACACACACACACACACACACACACACAGAGCTCCCTCCCTGGGCCCCTGTCTTGTAAGGTATTGGCTTGTGTTGCTACACGGACACATTTGTATGTTGCACCACGGTACTTCCTGTCTTACAGAGTACAGACTAGTAAACAAACACTCCGTCTCTTATTATATGTGAACTAAAGAGTACAAGGTTTACACAACAGCCCCCACCCGCTGTTTTATTGTATATGTACCTGTCCGCTGTCAGCTGTTTATCTCTCTCTGAGAGCTTGATTAACTAGCGTTAGCTCCGCGGCTAATTTTAGCTCACCCTGAACTAAATCAATGACTAGGTTCTAAAGCATTCAAGTAGTTTTCACTGCACATATAAGTAGCCAAACAGTGGGAGCATTTCGGGAGCATATTACCAAAACCCAGCCAATTTCGAGCCCTTAATGAATCAAATAGAGTCTGCCATGGCTACATGCTAACGCTAACGTTATTGCGCAACTGTAGGAAAAACCTTGCAGCGATAAGGGAATCGAAAGTCACGGGAGCCACATGGTTCCATGCATCGGCCAATTAGGAACCAAACGGGAACCGGTTTTCGATTCCCATCCCTACCAGTGCTATGTGCAAAAAAAGTTAACATACAGCCCTGGGTAGAAATCTGTTATCCAACTGTTGAATTATCTGCTGACAAACCATGGCGGTCCTTTTATATTATTATTATTAGCTGCGGCAGCCTCAGATATTAGCCCTTCATTAGCAAAATCCAGAACTACCGTTAGCTTAGCAGTGTCTGTTTATCTGACATACATTATCCTAGTTTAGCTTGGCTTAGGAGTCCATGGCAGGGCTTGACATTAACTTTTTGAGCCACTTGTCACAGTGAACGTTGTACTTTACAAGACTCTTATTGTTACTTATTGTTTTTATCTGGTATTTTTAGGCCACAGCCCCCTGATATCCAGTACAGTGGAGGAGATGGCGTCTTGCAGTCACCTCTCTCAGCTGGGACTAAAGGAGCCGTCTGTCTACTTGGTGGACTGCATTAAAACACCAGGACTTAAAGGAACTGTGAATGAAGGAGGCGGTAAGGCTCTAAAGGGTAAATCCATCTTCAGTGTTCTTACAGATTCTTGAAATAAATCATGCAAAGACTAGGCAAAACCTTTCTAAATATATCCCCATTCATTCTTTCTATGCATGTTTTTCCATGATTCTCATTACCATAATTTTCAAGGTGACATAATA
Organism: Notolepis coatsorum; assembly: GCF_963971535.1. Classification (NCBI taxonomy): domain Eukaryota; kingdom Metazoa; phylum Chordata; class Actinopteri; order Aulopiformes; family Paralepididae; genus Notolepis; species Notolepis coatsorum. Next base: position 109,507,263 of record NC_140181.1, on the reverse strand, counting down.
CTGTGATGAATCTGAAGAAAATCTCCATATTCCAATAAATCTAACTATTTTAAACCTCACATGAAATGCAAAAAAGATTTGCATTATATCAACAAAAGAAATTGCCCATCAGTAATTTCCAGCCATTTCAATTTCCATTTACTACTAAATGGACCCTATAACATAAGGAAAAAAATATATGTTACAAAAAATGTATGTCCCATTTCAAGATTCAAGAAATGGGAGTATGATTTTTTTTCAAGAGGTTTATTTGTCACATACATACACGAGACATGTAGTGAAATGAAGGTGGCCATGCCCGCCTTGATTGTGCAAAAATAGAATAATAGAATAGATAATAAAATTGACATGATAAAAAGTAATACGAATAAAATACTATACAATGCTAAGCTTAAGAATTAAAGTTAATGAGTACATATATACAGTTATGTTTTTTAAAGTAACCTTTTTTGTAGTGTGTTTGTGAGTGTGCGCTTGTGTCTGTGAAGAGATCAGTGTTCTGATGGCCTGGCGGAAGAAGCTGAGTCTGTGTCTCTCTGTTCTTGCTGCATGTAAACAGAGGCGCTTGCCTGACCGCAGCAGCTTGAACAGGCTATTGTTGGGGTGGTGAGGGTCCTTCATTATTCTGCAGGCTCTGGATTTGCACCTCCTGTTGTACAAGTCCTGCAGGGGTGGTAGTGTAATACCCGTAGTACGCTCTGCTGAGCGCAGTACTCTCTGTAGAGCCTTCCTGTCCTGGGCAGTGCAGTTGCCAAACCAGGCAGTGATGTTCCCAGTCAGGATGCTCTCCACAGCCCTAGAGTAGAAGGACTGGAGTATCTTCCCTGATACTCTGAATGTCCTGAATTGTCTCAGGTGGTAGAGGCACTGCTTTGCCTTTTTTAACACCATGTCTGTGTGTTGTCCATGTCAGGTCCTCTGTGATGTGGACTCCCAGGTACTTAAAACTGCTCACCCTGTCCAAGATAGGATAGCCCCATTAATCCACAGTGGCGTGTAGGGATGCACCAAATATTCGGCCGCCGAAAATGGTTAAAAAAGGCCCTTTCGGCTTTCTGTTTCTATGTAAACTCTGTGAGCAACGCATCCAATAAATGAGTCTTTGTTCATATATTTTTTATTCAGCACAAAATCAAGACGGTACAGATATGCAGATATACTTTACAACTCGTTCTCAATTAACATCATGTCTGTACCGTGGCATTAAGAGACAGCTATGCTTGGGGAAGGGGCGTAAAAATAAATACATAAAGAAAGAAAAAAAGAAAAAAAAACAGGTAAACCAGAATATACTACATGTGTGGATCAAACCATTTAAAAAAGAAAATGACAATAAAATGGGGAATAAGATAGAAAATAATAAGATGAAAATAAATAATACGGTGCCTTTATAGCCCTATTCGCTCTATACAAGCCCACTTTCTATCGAACTGTTAACCTTGCAACCTGATCAGATGAGTCATCCTCTCCATGTCCTGAATTTCTTTAACTTTGTTTAGCCATTGGTTATGTGTTGGGGGACTGGGTTTTAACTAGGGATGTCCGATATTATCGGCCGATATCGGCATTAAAATGTGATATCGGAAAATATCGGTATCGGTTTCCATTTTTTATTTTTTTTATACCTTTATTTACCCAGGCAAGCAAGTAAGAACAAATTCAGATTTTATTTATTGTCAAAAGTATGCATAATGTTGTGTTAATTCCACAACAAGATATATGTAATGTTAATTACCTGAAATTATTCCATTTTTGGGGGGGGAAACCCTGCATATATCGGTATCGGTTGATATCGGTATCGGAAATTAAGAGTTGGACAATATTGGTATATCGGTATCGGGGGAGTTAACGTCGATCATCCTGGTCGGAGTGTATATTCCACCACAAGCGAACACGGGTGACGCGCTCTCGAAGCTCCACGACGAGGTAAATAAACTCCAGGCAGCTTGACGCCGCCATTGTAGTAGTGGGCGATTTCAATAGCGCCAATCTGAGAAGAGTATTGCCGGACTTCTATCAGCATGTGACTTGTAACACCAGAAGCGGTAACCTTTTAGACCACTGTTACTCGCAATTCAAGTGTGGATACAAGGCTCATTCTGCTAGTGGCTTCGGGAAGTCTGATCATGCGGCCATCTTTCTTTCCCCAAAATATAAACAAAGAATCAAGTGCGCCCCGGTAGTCTCGCGAGAGGTGCAGAAATGGTCTGTGGAGTCGGAGGAGACGCTCCAAGCTGCACTTGAGTGTGCAGACTGGAGTGTGTTCCGTGACAACACAGATAACATTAATGACTACACGGAGACAGTGCTGGACTTTGTTCGTACTTTGGTGGAAGAAACAATCCCCACTACAACCCATACCTCAGTACACCTTACTGTAAATTGTCCCTAAATTGTACCTCATCCCATTTCTGCTTTGCACTATATAGTATTGTATATTTGTATTGCATAGTATATTGTATATTGTATGGTAACTCAGTTACTTCTATTCTGCATCGAACATTGTACATATGTATATACTGAACACTGTCTACGTACGTGACTTCTATTATTACATGCTATACCATTTTATTTCATACTTATCGCTTGTCTAGCACAGTCTCTGGAGCGTAACAGAAGCATTTTGTATAAAAGTATTCTGTACTTCTGTATGACAACTATTAAAGAAACTTGAAACTTGGTAAAAAAAAAGCCAATATCGAGCATCCCTAGTTTTAACCAATTAATTGTGATCATTTTCTTGGCAGCAGTTAACAGTATTTGAAGAAGATACACACTTTTCCTTCCCTCAATGCCCTCTGGTATGACTCCGAGGATGGCAGTTTTGAAATCTTGTGGGATGTCCATGTCGAATACTTTTTTTACATCCCTGAATACATCATCCCAGAAGTGACATAGTTTTGGGCATGTCCAGAAAATGTGTGTATGGTTACCTATTTGTTCACCACATCCCCTCCAGCATTCGCTTGTGGGAGTCGTACCTGCTTTAGCAGTCAATAAGGGGGTCTTGAAAAACCTACTAATGACCTTCCATTTATATTCTCTCCAGGAATTCGAATTAGTCACCTTATGTGCTTCAGTACAAACATCGAACCACTCCTCTTGTGAGATCTCCTGTTGGAGCTCAGCCTCCCACTTCAACTTAATGTATAGCGAGTTGTTGGGGTTCATTGATAGTAGGTTTTGATATAATTTAGAAAAACTTTTTTGTATTTAAGCATCAATTTGGATATTAGCAATAAAGCGTTCTATAGCAGAAGGGTGTCGAATTTTGTCCCAATCTTCCTGGTTTTCTAAAAAAAATCTTAATTGGAGACATCTGACGAAGTCAGTACTAGGAAGGCTAAACTCCACTCTGAGTTGTTCGAAAGATTTAAGCTGGCCGGAGTGAATAAATTGGTGAACAAATTTCAGACCCTTTGTCCTCCATCCACTGAATCCTGCATCCAAAGTTGATGGTGTAAAGTCCGTGAGGTCAGGCCTGATGTTAAAGGCAACCTGAACTCTTTCTGGACCTCTCCATATTTTTATCGTAAATCTGGACCACATAGGGATGGGAATTGATAGGATTTTATCGATACGATTCCATTATCGATTCTGCTTATCGATTCGATTCTTTATCGATTCCCTTATCGATACCTGATCAATTTATAATTTAAATAGATAAATTGGAAATGCAACAGAACTAAGCTGGTTAGAATAACAACATGCAACTTGACATTTCTGATTGTCATTTATTGTTGAGCCCCCATGTCAGGGGCGACAGTGGCTCAGGAGGTAGAGCAGTCTTCTGGCAATCCGGAGGTTCCCGGTTCGATTCCCACTCCTCCCGGGCAGCGTGTCGATGTGTCCTTGAGCAAGACACTTAACCCCTAACTGCTCCCGATGAGCAGGTTGGCACATTGCATGGTTGCCTCCGCCGTCGTTGTGTGAGTGATTGGGTAAAATGTAAGGAACAAATTGTAAAGCGCTTTGGATAAAAGCGCTATATAAAAAAGCAGCCATTTACCATGTCAGAAAAATACAAAAACTGTAAAAAATAAAACATTAACTATAGCCTACACTTAAATAAAATAATGTATTTGAGATTCTCTTAATGTATTTATTTTTTTATTCTTAAACTAATTTAATCTATTGAATAACAGGTCGTTATTCCTCTGACTTCTGTCTCACACACACACACACACACACACACACAGAGCTCCCTCCCCGGGCCCCTGTGCTGTAAGGTATTGGCTTGTGTTGCTACACGGACACATTTGTATGTTGCACCACGGAACTTCCTGTTCCTGTCTTACAGATTACAGACTTGTAAACAAACACTACGTCTCTTATTATATGTGAACTAAAGAGTACAAGGTTTACACAACAGCCCCCACCCGCTGTTTTATTGTATTTGTACCTGTACTATCCGCTGTCAGCTGTTTATCTCTCTCTGAGAGCTTGATTAAATAGCGTTAGCTCACGTTAGCTCCGCGGCTAATTTTAGCTCACCCCGAACTAAATCAATGACTAGGTTCTAAAGCATTCAAGTAGTTTTCACTGCACATAGAAGTAGCCAAACAGCGGGAGCATTTCGGGAGCATATTACCAAAACCCAGGCAATTTCGAGCCCTTAATGAATCAAAGAGTCTGCCATGGCTACATGCTAACGTCATTGCGCAACTGTAGGAAAAACCTGGCAGCGATAATGGAATCGAAAGTCACGGGAGCCACATGGTTCCAGGCATCGGCCAATTAGGAACCGTGAACCCAACGGGAACCGGTTTTCGATTCCCATCCCTACACACCTAGTGAGTCCTCCCTTATCTTATGTCCAGAGAATAATAAGGTAGTAAGTTGTTTCTGTGTAGATAAGTCTTCTTCCATTTTTTAACCATCTTGATGACAAATCATCTGTAATCCAGGTGTGCAAGCAGGGCACGAAATTAACTTATTTGACTCACCGGCCAGTGGCGGGTAGATGGGAAGAATCTACCCGCCAAGCATATTTCTTACCTGCCAACTTTTTTTTGATTAAAAAAATATTTTTTTTAATAAAATATATATATTATATAATCATACTTGTAGTTGTATTATCTGCGAGACATCGCCACTCGCTGTCTGCAAACAGCTCCACTGTCTGTGTGTATACTCGAGTGGCCTCCAGCTCCAGCAAGGATTCTCCGGCGCTGCAGCTAGACCCTAAACTCTACATTCAGCATGAAAGGATTCTCCTGCGCTGCAGCTGGACCCTATTCAGCAGCCCTCATGCGATGTAAGCCAGGGGCTCGAATACGCATGTTGTAGGACATTGATGTCAGGAGCTATCTGTAGCTACTGCTGGATGGCGTTGGGACAACGCCTCTGAACTATTTAGTTTACTGGGACATTTCGTAGTGACTAGTGAGCTAACGTGGGCTAACATGAGCTACCTAGCCAACGGAGGTATTATGCACTGGACACTTGCTGGAGCAGTTGTTGATGTCGGGAGCTATCAGTAGCTAGCCGGCTGGATAACGTTACACAATGCCTCATGTATTAAACTAAAAGTGAATAGTTGACTGGGTCATTTTGTAACAGTAGCTAACATTAGCTCACGGAGGTCCCTCTGACTAGACTAACATCACGGTGACTGTCCGAGGCAATAGCCTCTGTTTACATGCAGCATACAGAACCCGGTGCGGGATGGGTAGGAGCAGCAGTGTGCGGTGCGCTGCATGTCTGTGCTGAGACAGCGAGTGAGAACTGCGCTAAGAATTGGATCATGATTTTCGGTTTTCACATGACTATTATTGCCCGCCACACGGCGGGCAGACCTCTCAGTGGGAGGCGCCAAACGTAAAAACTGCCCGCCAATGGCGCTTGGCGGGCTCTAGTTTCGCCCCCTGTGTGCAAGGGTCTAAGTTGAGCAGCCCAAAAATAATATTTGAGGTTAGGGAGGGCCAAACCGCCAGCAGTTTTGGCCAGCTGTAATGTTTTGAAACGCACTCTAGGTAATTTCCCCTGCCATATTAAACGTGAGAGTAATCGATTTAGTAAATTAAAAGTGGGGTTATCAATTGGGATGGTTTTGTCTATGTTAATTTTATATCCAGAGTAATAACCAAATGTTTTAATTTGACTCATGGAATCGACCTCACTGGGTCGGATAGGTAGGGACATCGTCCGCATACAATGAAATCTTATGTTCTTCCCCTCCCACGTTCACTCTCCTGATATTCACCTCTTCCCTTATTAGTGCACTGCAACCTTGCCCGAGCCGGCCCTACCCGACCCGACTGGTTCGGGCTGGGTAGGGCTTTGTTTTTAAATAAATAATTCGGGCTCGGCCGGGCAGTGCCCTCTTTTATTTTTTTTTGTTTTTTCGCTCGCTATACTCTTAACGAGGGTTATAGGATAACCTTAAGTTTCTGTTTAATTTTCGCGTAACGTAGTGCTGTCATCAGAGAGTGAAAGCCTCGTGTCTGAGGACTAGTCAAGATGTATAAGTTAACAGATAAAATAGTCAAGGGAAAGTTGCATTTTTGGAAACATTTGGATGTCTCCCTCCGCAGCCTGGAGGGAGAACTCGAGGGGAGCGCTCAGGTGGATGATGAATGAACCAGACCGAAGTGGCATAGGTTGAAGTTGGAATATAGCCAGTTGGCGAACGTTTTGATTTGTTCTTGGATGTATGTAGCCGGTTGGCGAAGTTTTGTTAACGTTGTTCAACGTAGGGCTGGGCGATATGACCAAAAACGTTATCGCGATAAAATTATAAAATTATTTTCATATAATTCGATATTGATAATTATCGTCGATATAATGTCTGTCAAGTTTAATTAACTTCTAATATGCTGCTGCGAATGTCTCAAGTCGAGTTGATGTCGTCATCAGTCCGCGCACGTTAACAGTTAGCCGACAAGCGGAGTATCTCATGACAATAAATATGACACTAAAATACTCTCTTCCGCCACAATATATTGAAACGACGTCCACTCCCACACTACTATAAACGTGGCCTCAGAATTCAAAACACACACATACTCGGCACGTAAATATATAAAACAGTGCCGTGCAAGCTAGGTATCCTAGCCAGCCTGTTGCTTCTAAGCGGTGTATTCCACGACAATGTGCTAAATATGACACTAAAATACTATCTTCCGCCACAATATATTGAAACGACGTCCACTGTATACCCCACACTACTTAAACGTGGCCTCAGAATTCAAAACACACACATACTCGGCACGTAAATATATAAAACAACGCCGTGCAAGCTAATTAGCCTAGCAAGCCTTGTTGTTGAGTGAGTCCTAGTACCTCTGGGTCTCCTTCCGGATCTCGTTCGCTCTCGGCCATCTCCTTCACTGATTGGTTGTTAGCTGTTGTGCGTATGCACGTCACGTCATCACGTAACGTTGGTTGTTGTTAGTGAGTGTGCTGAGCCGAGGCTGAACGGAGCCAAGCTTGGAAATCGATATATCGAAACTTTGCTACCACGTTTCATGTTTATTTCGAGGAAATAATTTATCGCGATAGTTATCGTTATCGTTTTATTGCCCAGCCCTAGTTCAACGCGTTGCTGACATCAACACAGCGAAGTGGTGAGTCTGATTATTATTATTTGCTGGTGTGTGGTAGGCTTGGGCGGTATCCTTATTTTCAAACCGGCAAACCTTTATCTTATAATACCCCGGTGCACGGTATTTGACGGTATGTCTTTCATTTTCATCAGCGGGGGCGGGGTACGTGTTACCAAGTAAACAAATCATCGTCAGCTCTCAGAATGGTAGTCCGTCCGCACCGGTAGAAGCCCGCACCGTTTTAGCGTTAGCATCTAGCCTATAGCCATGGCAGACTATTTGATTCCTTAAGGGCTAGAAATTGCCTGGGTTTTGGTCATATGCTCCCGAAATGCTCCTGTTGTTTGGCTACTTCTATGTGCAGTGAAAACTACTCGAATGCTTTATAACCTAGTCATTGATTTAGTTCAGGGTAATCTAAGATTAGCCGCAGAGCTAACGCTACTTAACATGAGCTAACGCTAGTTATTCAAGCTCAGTAGCTCACAGAGAGAGATAAACAGCTGACAGCGGATAGTACAGGACGGTACAAATACAATAAAAAGGCGGGTGGGGGCTGTTGTGTAAACCTTGTACTCTTTAGTTCACATATAATAAGAGACTGATTGCGCCACAACAACACTGCTCTCGTCACAACGCTTTACGGTATTTTCACAGCACTGTCGCAACATTACCGTAAAACGTGAACACCGCTGTGACCCACTCGCTCCACTAGAGCGGTCTCGCCCTCTGCTGGCGCGTGTGTGCACTACACTCAGTGTGTGCACTACACTCAAAATTCTGTTTCACTGTTATAGAAACTGAAGCGCATCTGTGATTTTGACGGTGACGGGCGGTATTGAAAATCAATACCGTAGGTATTTCTAAATACCCTGGTATACCTTAATACCGTCATACCGCCCAAGCCTAGTGTGTGGGGTCGCTGCTGGCCTGTTCTGTTGCGCTTTCATTATATAATAAATGTTGCTCTGCTCGAAATCTGATTTCTGTTTTCTGTTTGTTTGTATAGTGACTGAGTAGGCTATTGTGTCGTGTGTGTCAAAGAAGATTCCATATAGCCTTCAAATACGTTTTACGAGGCTGCCGTGTGAGTCAACGTGAGCGCTGGGAAATAGAATTAGCGAAACAGGCTATAGAATGGTTGTTAGTTTTCAGCGTGATATGTGTTATTTAGTTAGACCTATTGGACATTTTCGTTTTTGTTTAATATTAAACAGTATTAATAAACTAAAATAAAAATGTTGTTAATATATAAACAGTGTTTAGAATATTTAAAACAAAAAAATTATTTAATATTTGGCTATATAATTAATGTTTCTTTAGTTTTCACTATCTGTTATTTAGGTAGACCTATTGAACATTTTCGTTTTTGTTTATTTATTAAGTTCATATAAAACCGTGTTTTGAATATTTAAAACAAGTACAAAATATATTTTAATAATAAAAACGTTTATTTTGTACATTATCTAACGTTAACACGAACCTAAACTAACTTTAGGTTAGTTGTAGCGTAAGTTTAGGTTCGTGTTAACGTTAGATAATGTACAAAATAAACGTTTTCCGCTGCTATAAACGTTGCACTTTTATTTTGAAACCCCCTGACCGGAAGTAAAAATGATGCCTCGTTTTCTGCTTACACATCCTGTTCTGCGTTAGCTCCGGTTAGCTCCGAGCGTCCAGTAGGTAGTAGTATATTATCAATACCAGCCATTGGATTACTGTTTTCTAAATTGGGGAGGCTTTTAATCGTCAAGGTAAGAGGATTTTAAGTCATGGTATCTAGGGGTGGACGGTATAAACGGTATATGGTATAAACGGTATGAATTTGCTCTACGGTATGGATTTTGACTATACCGTGTAACCGGTAGGGTAGCTCTAAAATAGCAATGACGTCATGTAACCACAGCGCGACTATTTCAATCGCATTTGCCCCTAAAAATAGATCGAATTAGTCATAGATAATAGATATGTGCAAACTGGAAAAAGTTATTTAGGAGGCTTCGCGCAGTGGGCGCACTGGGCGTGTCAACACGCAATTGTCATTTCATAATAAACACATATCACCGCGGCTCACAGCAAGTTTCAATTTCAGTTCCTGGCATTTTTAACCAGTGGAGAAAGGTAAGACATCTTACCTATCGTTTTTCTTATATGAATTATTCTACGTTAATAAAACATACCTGGTGATCAACTACAGTTTGCTGTAAACATTATGATATGTGTGTAGTGTTATGATAACGACGGGAGGACGGCTGCAGCAGTGGATTTGCGAAATAGCATGCAGCTGCAGAGCCGCAGAGCCAGTGGCTCTTTCAGGTCTGGTCACAGGCCCGCTCAACAGCGCCCCCCCACCAAACGGCTGAACGACCTGAAAGAGCCACTGGCTCTGCGGCTCTGCAGCTACATATGCTTCTAGCAAAATCCAGCCCCGCTGTTTGCAATGGGAGCAGCACGGAGTCTCGACTCGGGACTTATTTTATTTGGAATATAATGACTTTATACGCAAAAGTAGCCTAGTTTTAAGTTAAAATATTATAAATCTACATGCCTTGAGGATGTCATTCTTTATATAGCCTGCCTATCAGGCAAAAAAAATTATTCTAACGGAAACACTGATACCGTGATATTAGGGCTGGGCGATATAACGATAACTATAAATATCGCGATATATTTTAATAATCGATATCGAATAACGAAATTTAAAAAAAAATCGAAAAATCGTTTTTTTTTTTTACCTGCAACAGGGCAGTTTTAAAACCAGAGACAGTGGACAGACTTGTCTTTCTTGCCTGCAACTTAAAGTAATGGCTTTGCTTGTCCAAATGACAATACTGACCAAATTCAGATTTCTTTTTCTCTTGTCCATTTATTTTGTTTGCTTTCTAATTTAAAATACATTTTGAAACCGTCTGTACACAGTAGGCTATGTGTGCTAGCAGAACTAGACTCCAGTCACGAGTCACAGTGCACATGTGCGGTGATTTGTCCACCAAAAAAGCGCCAAAAGATCGAAAATAAACTAGCAGAGCCAGAATTGTTCAACTCCTCTGGAGCCACAGCCAGCAGAGAAGCCGGTTTACTTTAGCTTTTAAACCAGCTGCAGCCTGAGAACTGGAGTGTGAGGGGATGTAACACTAAAGATGGCGGCAATGACAAAGAATTGCTGCAAAATAAACATACATCTGTTGTTAAAAAAAAAATAAAAATGTATATACCGGTACTTATAACAATTCGATAATTATCGATATCGAGAAATAAAATAAAATTATCATATCGTTATCGCGATATGATTTTTTTCCATATCGCCCAGCCCTACGTGATATATACCGTTACCGTCTATGCTTCAAATTATACCGTGATATAAATTTTAGACCATACCGTCCACCCCTAATGGTATCCATAAACTTCAATCGGTTCAGATCCTTTGAAGGAATGAGAATATCAACAAACCTGTAGAGGGAACGTCAGGGTACTGTCCCGCCTCACTTCCAGTGATGAAGCTAAGCTATGCTAAGCTATGTTCCCTAAGCTAAATGCACGCACAGAGACAAAAAAGGTATGTATCTTCTTGTCTAACTCCAGGGAAGATGTTAAATAAGCTAATTTCCCAAAATGTTGGCATTATCCTTTAAGCTACGTCATCCCCCGCTAAGAGTCACAGGAGATGTAGTAAATACAGTCCTTCCATGTAGGCTAGAACGCCATGAATTATGACCCATAGCTATAAGCTATTCTCCCTCTTGTGTGTGTGTGTGTCTTTATGCAGATCTTTATCCAGTTTTAAAGCACCTTGGCTTTGTCCTGAATGCACTTTGTTGTAGTTATCCTACAGAGAAAAGAAAATGCACTTGACTTTAATGCACATTTTGTTGTATGCAAAGAGAAAATGTTTAAATTGTACAATCTTTCAGCAGTCAGTCTGGAATTAATGTATGCATTCAAAAGTGCTGAATAAATATTTTATGGACCCATAATAGTGATTATTAATATTATTTAAGTTAAGTTGAGCCATAATCATGTATTTTGCCATAATCAGGTAGCTGAACAAAAATATATACATTATATATATATTATATATATATTATAATCATTTTCGGCATTCGGTTTTCGGCCAACTGTTTCCTATTTTCGTTATTCAGTTTCGGCCAAGAATTTCCCTTCGGTGCATCCCTAGTGGTGTGTGTGTCCCCTGCTGTATTCTCCTAAAATCCACGATCAGCTCCTTGGTCTTACCAATGTTCAGGAGTAGGCTGGGCTGTTATCCCGGCACCAGAGTGCCAGGACATAAACCTCCTCTCGGTAGGCCTTCTCGTCATTGTTAGAGATCAGGCCCACCACCACTGTCGTCCGCAAACTTCACTATGGAGTTGGAGCTGAACCTGGCCACACAGTCGTGTGTGTACAGTGAATACAGCAGGGGGCTGAGAACACACATGCTCAGGGTGATTGAGTTGGAGGTGTGTCCACCCACCCTGACCGCCTGGGGCCTGTCGGTCAGAAAGTCCAGGATCCAGGCGCTCAGGGTGGAGTTCGACTTGTCAGTCTGGTAGGGACTATGGTATTGAAAGTTGAACTATAGTCAATGAACAGCAATCTCACATAGCCCGCCTTCTGACTGTCAAGGTGAGAAAGGGTGTTGTGCAGTACCTGGGAGACCGTGTCTTCAGTGGACCTGTTTGTCCTGTAAAAGAGTTTGCATTTTGTACCTCATTGTTTAAATTTTGTACTTTATTTTGTATATTGTTTATTTTATTATTTTGTATAGTGTTTGGATCCTATTCTTTTTTACTGTATGAAGCATATTATCAGGGGGCTCATACAGAAGCAAGCATTTTACTGTAATGTACTTTATATGTGACAAATAAAACAACACTTAAAACTAAACTAGTACATGTAAAAGTATGCCTTTTGGATAAATAGCTCTGAAACCATTTGTAAGCAGATGTGTCAAAGCCAACACTCATTAACCTTTTCAATAGAAGAGAGTGATGCACTGTGTCAAATGCTTTTGACAGATCTACAAAACAGGCAGCACAGTGTTTTATTCTGTCAAGGTCAGATACTATACCATTTACAACTAGAGTAGTGGCTGTTGCTCTAAACTCACATTGATGTGGGCTTAATATAGAGTGATCTGAGAGAAACGGATCTTTGCAAGACAGGATAGCTTGGATATTGGTCGATAGCTATTAAGATTACTTCTATCTCCACCTTTATGTAATGGAACAACATGAGCTATTTTTCCAGATACTAGGAACTATACATGATGGCAATGAGAAAAAAAGTTAGTTCTGTAATTACTGGAGCAGCTAACCTGAGGAGAAAAAAAGAGTCTAGCTTAACCTCTCCAGTTGATTTCCTGGTATCAATGGTCTGTAATACTTCAAAAACAACACGGGGAGAGAAGGGCTGCAAGGTAAACTATGCCTCATAGCGTGCACCAGCTCATGATCACCAAGAGGGGGCTCCATTATTATCAAACAAATGACCGGCTTCAGAAAATGTGCCTATGAAAGGCCAGACAAATCTCTTTCTGCTCAGATATTAGACAATTAAATTGAATTCACCTTTGAATAACTTTTTTCATCGTATAAAGGGATCTAAATATGAGCTGGTGATAAAATTCAAATAGTAGTTTGATTTGGCATTCAATACCTCAGGTGCACATTTATTTCTAAATTGCCTAAATAATGACGGATGGGAAGGGTCTCCAGAGTGTCTGTGTGTTCCTTTCTCTAAATAAATCACGTTTATTCTCAGGTGAGAACCACAGGGTTAATCTATCTTTTATCCTCATTTATTTAAAAGGAACATGTTTATTGATGACAGAGAACAACATCAGGGGTGTCTTTTGGAAATAGTGTGAGATTTAGTTTTCTGGAGTTTTTGATACATGCTGTGGGGCAGTGATCTCTGATTCCCAACTCGAATACTCTGCAAGCTGAATTATTATTACATCTATTTTAGAAAATCAAATCAATTGAGGTGGATTTAGCCATGTTTTTCAGGTTTTGCCTGGTGGGTTCAGTAACCAGCTGGGGAAGATATAAATTACCACTAACCTCCTTAAAGTAGTTGGAGGCATTACTTAACCAATTAACATTAAAATCACCAAAGACAATCATCTCAACGTCTGAATAATGGGTGAGTAACTGCTAGTTTATCAATGGAGCTGATCACGTGATTCAGTTAACACTAAAATATCAGAATCAATCTGAGAGACCAGAATTTTCAGATGATCCATATTTTGTTCTTTTACCAGACTCCTTACATTTAAATTAGTGCTGTCAGTTTATCACGTTAACTTAATTAGATTAGTATCTGATTCTAGGGACATCAATGGATCTCAGGGAATGTATTCCCAGGGTCAGAAATACTGTTGGTACTAACTAGGCTTGAGTAAATTGCAATGAACCAAATGAGTATCAATTAAATATATATATATTTTAGGGATGCATGATAATTATCGGGCCGATATCAGCAATTATGACGTCATCTCGATAAACCCGATACAATTACTGATAGCTCCAATAAAAAAAAATCTTTTTATTTTATTTTTTTTAACAACTTTTTTTTACTACTTTTTTTTAACAACTAGCGAGCCGTTAATATAGAGAGATACGTTATTTCGATTGATATGAATTGGATAATGCAGGCTGTTAGTAGAGGCAGAACTAGCGAGCTGTTAATATAGAGGACTTGGGCTGTGGAACTGAAAGCTGATGCACGGCGATAGTCTATTGGGCGCTGAGAGGCCAATCAAGGTGCGCAAACCGAACGCGGAAGGACAACTGCCTTGGGTAAAGTATTTACGCCATCCGGACACATGCAATTTGAAATATGATTATAGAATATCAGGCCTAAAATGGTTATGCGATTAAAATGTGATTAAATTAGATTAATTAATTACAAATCATTATTCAACAGATTGCAGAATGGGTACAATCTGGCTCAATACAAACAATTGTTAAGGGGCCCAGGGGGTGCAGACTGTTGTAGTTTAGTCAAATCAAGCTAATTTACATCATGCTCCAAATATCTTTATTTTCTGCTGAGCGGGCTGGAGCGCGGAGCGCTTGATGCGCAAATGAAGGTGAGCGCTGAGCGAGCGTAGAGCGCTCACATGCTCTGGGATGTAAACAGTCAATCACGTGACTGGACAGCGTGCTGTAAGTTAGCCACTAGCATACGGCTGCTGTTGCGTTTATCTGATAATCTTCAATAATCAAAGGTAGAATTCATCTTTCAGAGGTTTATTCAAAAGTGAACAACAAACAGGAAAATAATACGTTGCAATGGGGAATGGGGGGGTCTGTGTCTCTATTTACCATATTGACCCATCAGTCTAGTCTCGAGTTCACGAGATCCTCCCTCACTCAACTAAACTGTTCTGATTTGACGGTTTCTGTGACGTTAATATAGCACTGATTTGCATAACTAACGCCCCCTCTATGGTTGACAGCGACAGCAAACAGAGCAGGCAGATAATGTAACCCGACACTTCCTCAGAGCGAGGCAGACAATGAGCGAGAGAGAGAGTCGGGGAAGCAGCACATACTCATTTACACAGTGCTTATGGGCGGAGCCAGGCCAACACAGCCTGAAACCCAAAGTGAGAAAAATTTGGCTTTTGAGTACTTGATTAGAAATATAAAACAATGATTTTTTTTTAAATAAAAGCATACAGATGTATTCAATAGACTCACAGGAATTGTGTAAAGTTGCCCAAATAGTGCTAGGAATAGCAATGCATGTCCCCTTTAACTTAAAAAGTTAAGAAGAAGAATCTTTGGTCAGCTCAGACTGCTGGCGAGCTAGCATAGACTGTAAACATAATGAGCATAGACTGTAAAAGATGAGATACTCATGTACATGTCTTACTTTATAGCCTTATGTAATAGAAATGTCAAACATTTGGCCAATATCTCATCAAGTGGAATCAGATCCATTCTGGAGGAAAGCTGGGAACCTTTTCCTTCTAAAAGAGGAAGCTTTATGACAACTTGGTAATAGATCTGACTAGGCCTGCCACGATAACACATTTTGCTGGGCGATTAATTGCCCCCGAAAATATCGCGATAAGCGATATTATTGCGACCGGTTAGAGAATTTTTTTTTGAGAAATGTATTTCCCAAAACTTATTTTGAAGCCCACCGCTCCGTCTTTTCCGGTTTTAGACTTTTATTTTGAAGCCCACCGACCGGAGCGGAAGTATTGTTGTTATTATCCTAGCAGCATCTCGTCCGGTTCTGTGTTTTTGAGCTAATGATAAAACAAATGTTGAGATTGTTGGTGAGCAACTAACTTTAGGTTAGTTTTAACGTTAGCTACTAACGTTAGATGCAGCTACTACAGGCAATCAACGATGAGGAGGAAGCGTCAAAGCCGAATAGAATAGCCCTGTGGTGCGTAGGCACGGGAGCGCAACTCGATTACCTGTTATAATAAATGTATTCATGTTTAACTTGTCCCCGTGTCCAGTCCTTTGACTAGTCCCACCCGTTCATTGTAAACAATGATGCATGTAATTGTATTAACGTTATTCTGTGTTGTAGCTATGCTATACGTTGTATTTCGTTTGTTAGCTATTTAGCTAATGTTGTTGGCATTGAATGAGCATCAACACTAGATCTTTAATCTTTATTTAGCAGTCCAGTTTCTCCGGGCAGTAGCGAGTAACTACTTGGGTCTAAAAATAGCTAACGTTACACTACAAAGAACGCTATTTGGTTAAAAGGAGCAACACTATTGAGAAATGTAGTTAAGCTATATGTGGCGTTGCTACTGCCCCACGGAGCTCCCGTGCTGTGCTCTGTAGTAAGGCCAGCGGCCCCCCACACGGAGTGACTGACGAGGGGTACTGGACTGGTTCCGCCTCATTAAAACAAACGCGCAAATAGCAATTAATCGCGCCCGTCAAAATCATTGCATTCATTTTAATTATCGCGGCAATTAATCGATTTATTGCTTATCGCGGCAGGCCTAGATCTGACCAACTGTAGTCGATACAGATCAATGAAATGTAGCTAGTATCACCCTGATGGTGATATTGGGTATATTATCTGTGCATCCCTATATAGGCCTATTCGTTCAACATGTTACTTTCCTGGCAAGGGTGTAGTGTTTGTTACTTTCAAAAGTAATGGTTACAACTAATTACATTTAAATTCTTCTTCTTTCTAGACTCCGGTACCTTACAACTGTTTATGTGTCAAGAGGAGGTTCCCCCTGAGCAGCAGGAGAGGAGCCCCAGTCTGGACCAGGAGGAGCCAGAGCCCCTACAGATGAAAGAGGAACAGGAGGAACTCTGGACCAGTCAGGAGGGAGAGCAGCGCCAAGGTCTGCAGGAGGCTGATATCATGAAGGTCACATTCAAACCTGTCTCTGTGAAGAGTGAACATGATGAAGAGAAACCTCAGTCCTTGTGGTTTAACCAAATCAAGGACACAGAGCCCCTACAGATTAAAGAGGAACAGGAGGAACTATGTCACGATCTAGAGGAGTCTGATAGGTGCAAGTTGATCTTACATCCTGTGAAATATGAAAACTATAGAGAGAATACTCTGTCCTCACTGCTCAGCCAAACCCAGGACCCAGAGCTCCTACAGATTAAAGTTGAACTACATCAAGGGCTGGAAGAAGCGGATCGCTCCAAGATCACAGTAGACCCAGTGAAATGTGAAGATGGTGAAAAGAATGATCAGCTTCTTCAAACCCAAAGGGAGAGAAACAGAGAAGCATACTCAACTCAACTCACCTCAACTGAACACATGAAAACAGAACCTGATGCTGAGGACTGTGGGGTATCAGAACCAGCCAGTAACCTAGATCCAGCTGGTGATTTAGAACCAACTAGAGATGGCCAGCTCCTCTCTTCACACTGTTCGGGAAATGAGACTGATGACAATGATGATGACAGTTCTGAATCTGAGACTGATGACAGTGATGATGACAGTCCTGAGACTGATGACGGTGATGAATGGAAGGAGACTGCAGGGCCAGGTTTGATGACTCTGAAACCAAAGAAGACACAGAAAATACAAAGTTTGTCTAACAGCAGTCCTGGGTTCAGAAAGAAGGGAGATCTGAAGATACACATAAATAAGCATATTGGAGAGAAACCATTTAGTTGTTCAGTTTGTGGGAAAGGGTTCAGTAGGAAATATATTCTGAAGACACACATCATGACTCATACAGGAGAGAAACCATTTAATTGTTCAGTTTGTGGGAAAGGATTCTGTCAGAAAGGAGATCTGAAGAGACACATGATAACTCATACAGGAGAGAAACCATTTAGTTGTTCAGTTTGTGGGAAAGGGTTCAGTACGAATCAACATCTGAAGGCACACACAATAACTCATACTGGAGAGAAACCATTTAGTTGTTCAGTTTGTGGGAAAGGGTTCAGTATTAAGGGAGATCTGAAGAAACACATGAGAACTCATACAGGAGGGAAACCATTTAGTTGTTCAGTTTGTGGAAAAGGGTTCAGTACGAAGGGGAATCTGAAGAAACACATGATGAGTCATACAGGAGAGAAACCATTTAGTTGTTCAGTTTGTGGAAAAGGGTTCAGTCAGAAAGGAGATCTGAAGGAACACATGAGAACTCATACAGGAGAGAAACCATGTTTATGTTCAGTTTGTGGAAAAGGGTTCAGTCAGAAAGGAGTTCTGAAGAAACACATGATGACTCATACTGGAGAGAAACCATTTAGTTGTTCAGTTTGTGGGAAAGGGTTCAGTCGGAAAGGAGTTCTGAAGAAACACATGATGACTCATACTGGAGAGAAACCATGTTTATGTTCAGTTTGTGGGAAAGGCTCCAGTACGAAGGGAGATCTGAAGACACACATGAGAACTCATACAGGAGAGAAACCATTTAGTTGTTCAGTTTGTGGAAAAGGGTTCAGTACGAAGGGAGATCTGAAGACACACATGAGAACTCATACAGGAGAGAAACCATTTAATTGTTCAGTTTGTGGTAAAGGGTTCAGTATGAAGGGAGATCTGAAGACACACATGAGAACTCATACAGGAGAGAAACCATTTAGTTGTTCAGTTTGTGGAAAAGGGTTCAGTATGAATCAAAATCTGAAGAAACACATGAGAACTCATACTGGAGAGAAACCATTTAGTTCAGTCCAAATGTAACGGATATGTACCGCGATAGTGTGACTACGGTACATAGAAGTAAAACTCACTCCCCAGAGGCATCCAAACTGAGCGCTTAGAGAGGATATCCTTTCTTGGCGCAGCGGTCTGTGTTGCTGGCCCCGGTGCGGACGCCCGGGGTTCGACTCCCACTCAAGGCATGGTCGAAGTGTTTGGCAGGTACAGTGTTGTACCGGCTACACAAGCTCGGAGTAGACTGGAAAAGAAGAGAGAACAGCCCCCAAAACACAATTTGCAGTATAAACAATAGGAACCCCCATATACTTTGTTTTATGTCACTCCAACACAAAGTGCTGTACAAGTCACACAACACATATTTACACAGATATAAAAAAGATGTCACAAGCTGTGTCAAGCTGTGTCAAAACCAAAAATAAAGGTGTTTTGATGATTTAAACACCTGCTGAGTGGCGGCCTGCCTAACATGCAGAGGCAGCTCGTTCCTGAATTTTGGGGCTGCCACTGCGAGAGCACGGCCCCCCCTAAGCTTCAGCCTGGACTTAGGAACAGCCAGTAGGAGCTAATCTGAGGGACCTTGAAGGAACATAAGGTTCCAGCAGGTCCGAGAGGTAGACCGGTGCCAAGCCGCTCAGACACTTAGCCAACAGTAAAATCTTAATTTTGATCCTAAAACGCACAGGAAGCCAGTGGAGGGAAGCCAGTACAGGGGAAATGTGCTCTGGCTTACGTGTTCCAGTTGGCAGACGAGCAGCAGTGTTCTGGACTAACTGCCAGCGAGAGAGGGAGGCCTGACTGACACCAACATACAAGGCATTACAATAATCAAGACCAGAGGTCATAAAAGCATGTATAACATTTTCAAAAACATTGAGATAAAAAAGGTTCGACCTTGGACAGCCTCCTAAGCTGGAAAAAGCTCTTTCCCACGACAACACGTATTTGTTTGTCCATCTTAAGGTCACAGTCGATCTTCATATACTGATTATCCTGTGTATGTTATACTGTAGGTTTCACTTTCTACTGTTGTCTCAGCTACGGAATTCTGCTTTTCAGGTTGACCTCTGACCCTGTGTTTCATATTAACCACCTCCCTATTGACCAGAGGGGTTCAGGCTGACCTCTGACCCTGTGTTTCATATTAACCACCTCCCTATTGACCAGAGGGTTTCAGGCTGACCTCTGACCCTGTGTTTCATATTAACCACCTCCCTATTGACCAGAGGGTTTCAGGCTGACCTCTGACCCTGTGTTTCATATTAACCACCTCCCTATTGACCAGAGGGTTCAGGCTGACCTCTGACCCTGTGTTTCATATTAACCACCTTCCTATTGACCAGAGGGTTTCAGGCTGACCTCTGACCCTGTGTTGCAGTCGTTCTGTCTTGTAGAAAGGACCAACTCCTGTGTCATCTTGGATATAATTCTGGATCTTTGTTCATTAAAGTGGACATGGCTTATAAAGTCACACTGTGTGTGTCAGGGTCTCATCATCATGAAAGTATAGGAATAATAGTATTTTCTCTGTCTCTTCACTAGCCACTAGGCATGTGTTAGCTCAGCACAAGCCTTGCACATCCACACCATGCCAGAGCCGGGATGCCGTGAGGGGCGCTGTTGGCTAGTAAAGACAAAATAATATTTTCCCTAATATTACTGTACTTGAATGACATTTCATGATGAGAGACGATACCAACACACTGAGTCAAAGTGACTTTATAAAATGTTTTACCAGGAGGCTTCTTTGTTTGCTACATATCAATGTGTTTGCTTCAGACACACATCCATGCAGGCTAGATGGTAGGTTAGCCAAAGGATGCTACGTGCCGACTAAATGATGCTAGTTTCTTTTACCTCTGCTCTTTGATTGCTTTTAAATACAGCACATATGGTACTAGGTCACAGCATTACTTAGCTTAGCTATAGATACACCGCATGTACAAAATGAGCTTGGCAAAACTGGTTTTAAATATTATACCCCAGACAAATGGAATGAACTTGAACACATGCAATGCACCTTGAAGTTAGAACGTTTCATTCCATTAGAAGATTACATATTTTTTTTAACTCTTGATATTTTAGTTTTTTGTACTAGTTTCATTTGATAAACATGTTTGTTGATGTTCAACAGAATATTTGTTGGAACTGTACTTTTCTGTCCAATGTGTTTTGGCAGCTCATGAAAAAAAGATAGAAAGTCTCATAGTGCTTTACCTGTACAAATAAAGGACAAATGCATAAATAAAATAAAGATATATGCCTCAACTTGTACTGATGAAACCCCCATTCACCTGTGAATGATCTTCTATTACAACATGTAGGAGTGAATGACTGTTCATGTCTATAGCACCACCTTGATTTATACAGTCTGCATCATCCAATATTAAAAGATTTTAGCGAATAATGAGGTGTCCAATGTTGATCATTATGAAATATATAAATCAATTAGAAATATGAGCAATAGGTTCAGTAATTGAATCAGCTACAAACTTTAAAAGATGAGGATCCAGGTTGTTGGGTCCAGATTACTTTATCAATATCTTTCAGAACTTTACTGATCTCCACTCTGGAAATAGGTCTAAAACAAAGGGCTCTCTAGGTTAGTCTGCACAGGACAGAGGTTCACACAACTAATGAGAGCTTAGAGACCCTGCTGCATACAGTATGTATTAAAAACAGACCCAGCTGATATAAAATGCTCATTAAAAAGCGCCCAACAATATCATCCTTGCTCTTCATTTAAGTTGAGTCACTAAAGTGCCTTCAGGAAGGACTGAAGTGGAACAATGATTTGATCCGTTTCCAAATTAGATTTGAAATTATATTCTGACTCGGATACCCTAGTCCGGATTGTGCATTTATAGCACTAATGCAGTCCAGTCTGCAGGGGAGTTTGTGTATCTAGCTATGGTCCAGAAATGCAGAAATCCTTCAAATAATTTAAAATACCTTTTAGAAAAGACACAACAAGGTTTGAACTTGGGTCATTTTGAGACATGCACAGGCAATAGCACAATGATCACTGACATCATGACAGAATACTGCAGTACGGTAAACTAGTTGTGGGTGAGAATGGGATCTAATGTAGATTTGCTTAAATGTTTTGGGTTGGGTCTAGTAAGAGTGTAACTGAGGGGTTACAAAACCCTGACTGTATTAAAGATTGTGATATATTAAACCACTGCTAGTTATGTACTTTAATTACTGGCCAAACAGTACATCAAATATATATGGTGAACACTCACAAGAACACGGCATTGACACAGAAATACTATTGGAGGGTAATTTATTATTATTAGGCAACGTTAGGTTACAGAATGAGAATTAGGGTCGCGCTTGTATGGCGAAGAATATACGTAAAGTCAGTCAAGAGCATAAGTCACTAAGAATAGCAGGAATCCTATGATGGGTCTAAGCTGACGCCACCTGTTGTATAGTAGCAATTATATAGGGCAACACCGGTACCAACTGGAGACAATGGGTAGAGGAATGTTCGGGTACTCCGTCTGAGTCAACAAGGAATAAAGAGACTCCAGGTACAGGAGTCGGTGCTTGTACTCCCTTGATCAGCAGCAAAAGCAATAGTTGTAATCCAAGATGCTCGACAGCATTGACGACAGCTAGCCAGCCCCTTCCACGAGGCAGGCCCGAGTGGTAATCCTCACGAGGTTGAATCCCAAATGATAGTGGAAATCAACGGTGCTCTTCTCCGGTGGTCACGGCCCCAAAGCAATATAATCCAACCAGGAATGGTTCTGCAATCGCCGGCGCCGATTCTCCTGTGTACATGTCCAACGGTTCCCCGCCTAGGACTCCTCGGGTGTGGGCGACGTATTTAGGCCACACAGCCTGGTTAAGTGCACTAGCTAAAGACACGACGAACCGATGGGTAATGCTACACACGGAAGAACTGTGGCCGCACGATATACAATAAATGATCGACTATTGACTTCACATTAGATTAAGTCGAACTCAACGTTACTTCATTAAACTCTGACACTTTAACATTCTATTCGCACGCGGTTCTCAATGCTCTATTTAGACGCAAGGTTGCTCACTTCACTGCACGTTGACTCGTGGTGAAGGTGGGTAAGGTTTAGGTAAGGTACTGCTGTTTACACCTGCGCCAATATATATACTTAAGTGAATATCTAGTCCCAACCTCAGTCCTTGTCTCGTATTACTACGCTGACTCTGGGCATGTTCTGACATGCCTGCAGTTGTCTTTGAACTTGCCGTTGGGGGCTTGCGCGTTGGCGCCTGGGGGCGCTGTCCAATAGGAGAGCGAATATTACTCTGGTCTGAACGCAGGTAAAGGGATATTCCGTGTATATATATAAATAATATACAAAATATATCAAACGATACATATATATATTCAGTTTAATCTGGCCCTTCACAACAACTGGGATTGATATATCTCTCTTCCACTCCTCTCCTATCTCATCCTGTCCTCTTCTCTCCACACCTCCCCTCTCGTGTCTTCTCTTCCTACTCTTCTCAACTCCTCTCCACTCTTCTCCCTTTTCCTCCGTCATCCTCTACTCTCTTATCCTCCTCATTCATCTTCGCCCCTCTTCTCTTCCTCCTCCCTCTTTCCTTCTGTGCCTTCCTGGCTCCTCCCCCTCTCCACTCCTCTTCCTCCTCTCTACAGTCTGAAGATCTGAATGGTCATGATCAATGATTTTTCAAAAATGTCTCACCCCAAATGTTCCCATTATTAGTATAATTTATTTAATGAAAAAAAATTAAAAGCAGAATGTTGGCTAGCAAGTTTGTACTGCATGTGCTTGCAACAAATCAAAACAAACTCCCCTAAATGTGGTGAATAACACGGTTTTAGGAAAAGTCAATGAGTGAAATAGTACATATGGGGATCAAACATAGTTCTAGTATTTTAAAAGCAAGGTAAAAATTACCTCAACAATTCTAGTGTAAGCTGATAGCTAGCAAGATTGCACTGCTTACTAACTAACGTTGATACACCCAGGTTTACCACACAGTTAAAACACAGCTACTTGCATAAGAAGTTTCACTGTAGATGTCAAGGCTCCTGTGTTGGCTGGGAAATGCATGTATTTGACCGTTCTATTGAGATTGTGAGTAACGGTTCTCGGTTATTATTCCGGAAGTCCACCAATCTGAAACTATACTTTTAAAGTCCATATCACCAGGTTGCCTGCATCAATTCCAACATCCAATATACCAGATATGATGCCAAGAGCATGCTCTACAACACAGGATCATCCATTTCTATCTACACTAAAAGCTGTTCACATGTAAAAGGGTTTTTATAAACTCATCTTAATTATGTGCTCAATAGTTTCATTTGATTACTATTTTACACATCATCCAATAAAATTTTCCAGGACAACTGTTTAAATTTCCATGTAAGTGTTCACTTTTGCTCAGTTTCCATGACTTTTCCATACCTGGAAAATGAAAAAATAAATTCCATGTTTTCCAGGTACCGTGGGAACCCTGTTTCACCTAAAGGAATGGAGTCAAATTGAACTCTTCATTCATCCAAACTGGATACATAGATTTGAGCCGATGAATCCATATACATTCCCGTTGCAAAAGAAGTTGTTCATGGTTACCACCCCTTCTATTAAGAAGGGATACCACCGACTACAAGAACGACCGCCTCTACCCATGGCTGACGCGCGGACCGCGACCCCGCCCCACGAAAACCCATCCACCCAGCGACTGGTCAGATACCTCTGGCAGCGAGCGATCCCAGGGACAGGCTCCACAACAACGCCGTTTTTTCGGGCGGAGACAGCCCGGACCCCCGACAAGATCCTCGCAGAGACTACGCGACAGAGAACAGGAAGATCCACACGACATGTGGCCCGCACCCGGCGCGGAAAGAGGGGCAAGGGGAGGGAGAGGGAGAGGGAGGAATTGGGGCCAACGCAGGTGGTGAGACCACCACCAGACAACCTCATCTTCAACCTCTCTTCTCACGTTCTCACTGACACTGAGAAACAGGTATTGACCAAGGGACTGTCGTCTGTTAGTTAAGGTTTGTTTGTCACAATTGTCATTTGCACACTGATGAAGGCCGGATGGCTGAAAACTTTTTGTGCGTTATTATACAACTTGTGCATAAAAATAAAAACGATATTCCCAGAGTGCGGTCCCTACCTCCTTTGTTGCGACTCTTTGTGAACTGCAATACATTTGATTCCTAAAGATTGAAAATGTTCTGCCAAAGTGCTGTATTGTTTTAAATCAAGAAGTTTATTCCATTCAATCACATAATACAATCTTTTCTATAGCAGTTGTGTCCTGCATGTCTTTCCATCTAAGTGGAACAAGATTAGTACCTACAACTGCACAATGACGAGAATAAAATGAATACAAATGTATATTTATTGTTTAATGTCTATTCACTATGAACAGAATGTGAAAAATTGTTGCAGCCAATCAGACCACAGACCTGCCGGCTGCCGGCGATGACAGCGCGGAGCGACAGAACAGAACTGCGTCTGCATTTGATCTCGTCTTGTCGATGGTGTAAAATGAATTAGGTATATTGTTAGTAAGTTAGCCATGTAATAAGCGGGATAATGTATAGCCTATACTCGGTCATTGTTGCAAAATAATTGACCTTCACTACATTTAGAACACCTCTGCGAGGCGCCTCGGTATTCTAAACTCCGTGTCGGTCAATTATTTTGCGACAATGACCTCGTTTATACATTATCCCTTACATATTCCACTCGGCACTATCAATGTATATATGCAGACATCATTGTAAAAACATCACATAAATATAACACTGCCTTCGTGGCACAATCTTGATGTAACTAAGAGATTGCCTGAAAATAAAAGATAAATCATGCATGGATTACTAGATTTCAACCAATACGTTCTCTTTCCTGGTTGTTAACCAAGGTGTAAATAGTGGAACTAAAGCCTGGTCTGGTTCAACAAAGAAAATAAATGATGAAATAACAACAGACTGGCCGCTGGTGGTGCAGGGTTGATTGATTGTTTAAGGAATTGTTTAAGGAAACTTTAACAAACTCCCTAGAGCACTCATAGTAAGTAAGTAAGTAAGTATTTATAAAGCACCTTTCATACATGTCATGTAGCTCAAAGTGCTGTACACAAATATAGGCATATATAACGATAAAAGCAATAAAGTCACAGTGATCAGTTAAGATCAATGTTTAAAAAAAATAATAATAATAATAGTAACGTAAAAATGAAAATAACGTAAAAACAGTCATTTGCTTACCAGTTTGGGAGAACAGGTCCGCACAAACATGTCCGCTCAGTAGCAACCGGAAGTGCACTAAACCAATGCACTTGTATGGTAGGTAGCAATGTTTAGCTCTTATAACGCTAGTGTAGTTACGTTTTTATCAGTGGTCATAGTTGGGTCCATAGTGCTTTACCAAGTCCCATGGATCCATCAGTGGCCGTGTATTGTGTGCGTATGTACCCGTTCCCTCATGTGGTCAGTGGCCAGAGTTTGGGTCCATAGTGCTTTACCAAGTCCCATGGACCCATCAGTGGCCGCGTCTTGTGTGCGTATGTACCCGTTCCCTCATCTAAAGAGTTGGGTCCACAAGACTTTTCCAAGCCTTACGGATCCATCAGTGGTCGTGTATTGTGTGCGTATGTACCCGTTCCTTCATCTAAAAAGTTGATCCACAAGGCTTATCCTAGCCTCATGGATACATCAGGTTTTTCCAAGCCATAACTATTTGTAAGCTAGACTGTATAGGTACGTTTTTAATTTTCCTTTAAAAATGTGTATAGAGCTGGCGTTTCAGATGTGTGTTG
Organism: Notolepis coatsorum; assembly: GCF_963971535.1. NCBI lineage: Eukaryota > Metazoa > Chordata > Actinopteri > Aulopiformes > Paralepididae > Notolepis > Notolepis coatsorum. Next base: position 109,480,783 of record NC_140181.1, on the reverse strand, counting down.
GTAGTGTGTTCCATAGTTTTGGGACATAGTTGGCAAATGCCATACTTCCTATCCTTTTTTGGTTTCTGGGCGTGTCTAGTAAACCTGTAGTGGATGACCGTAGCGTTCTTGAGGGCAGATAACTAACTAGGGAATTTGCTATGTATTTTGGGCCTTGCTCATTAAGAGCTTTATATGTTAGGAAAAGGACCTTAAAATCAATTCTATGAGTTATTGGAAGCCAGTGCAGAGTGGCCAGGACTGGAGTGATATGTTCTCTTCTCCTTGTATGAGTTAGTAATCGAGCTGCAGAGTTTTGGATAAGCTGAAGCTTCCCAATGGTTGCTTTGGGAAGACCAGTGAACAGTGCATTACAATAGTCAAGCCGACTTGATACAAAAGCATGAATACGTTTCTCTGCATCCTTTTTATTTACGAAAGGTCTTACTTTCGCTATGTTTCTTAGGTGGAAGAATGACGTTTTCATGGCCTTATTTATATGAGACTTAAAGGTCAGGTCTGAGTCCAAGATGACACCTAGGCTTGTAACCTCAGTCTTTACATAGGATGACAGACTCCCCAGGTTTTTACACAGCACTTCCCCTTTCGTCTTGCTTTCGTTTAATTTTAGGAAGTTATTGTTCATCCACTTGTTTATTGCTAACAGACAATTTGTAATGGACTGTATGGCTGTAGTGTTATTTGGTTCTGCGGAGATATATAGTTGTGTATCATCAGCATAACTATGGAAGCATACATTGTGGTCTCGAATGATGTCCCCGAGGGGCAGCATATATAGTGAGAAGAGTAATGGACCAAGGCAGCTTCCTTGTGCGACTCCAAAATTGCTGTCATGTTCCTCGGATACATTGTCTCCAAGCTTAACATAGAACCTTCTCCCCTTAATGTATGTTATGAGCCAATTTAGTACATGATCGGAAAAGCCAACCAGTTTTTCAAGACGACTGATCAAGATATTATGGTCAATCGTATCGAACGCTGCACTAAGGTCCAATAGGACAAGAATTGAGACTTTGCCAGCATCGGAGTTTAGCCTGAGGTCGCTAACTATTTTGGTAAGGGCAGTTTCAGTGCTGTGATTTGTTCTGAAACCTGATTGTAATTCCTCCATGATGTTATTATCTTTGAGAAAGGAGTTTATTTGTACTGAGACTATCTTTTCTAATATCTTGCTGATAAATGGAAGGTTCGATATTGGCCTATAGCTTTTTAGTTCGTTTACATCTAAGTTTGTTTTCTTTAGTAGTGGTTTTACTACAGCCGTTTTAAATGCATCTGGAAAAGTGCCTGTTTGAAGAGACATATTTATGATTTCAAGGACATGATTTGAGACACTATCGAACACCCGCTTGAGAAATGCTGTTGGTATAGGATCGAGGCAGGAGGTGGCGGAATTACACTCAGAGACAATCTTACAGAGGTCAGGTAATGTAATACATGTGAATTCCCCCATAGTTATCTCAGGTGGGTTTTCACTCACAGCCAGATCTATATCAGCGGTAATGCTTGCTCTAATCAATGATATTTTTTCATTAAAGAAAACTGCGAACTCTTCACATTTTGTGGCTGATTGCTGCGGTATATGGGGGGGTGGTATGTTAATCAGCCGGTCAATGGTGGAAAAAAGTACCCTGGAGTTACCCATATTTTCTGAGATCATTTTGGAAAAATATTCCTTTCTCGCAAATTGTATTGCCTTATTGTATGCGCCCATGGCGTCTTTGTATAAATTAAAGTGAGCTGTGAGTTTGAATTTCCTCCATTTTCGCTCGGCTATCCTACATTTTCTCTTGTTATCTTTAACATTGGTTTTATTTAACCATGGAGAGATTCTATCAGTTTTTACCTTTTTAACCTTCAGAGGGGCAACAGTATCTAACACTGTTGACAAGGTGCTGTGGAAGTTTTGCACTTTCTGATTTAAGGAGGATTCACTGCATTGGTCATATGATTTCATCATACTAGAGAATTTTGCTTCAGCTCTAGCGTCCAGAAGCCTTCTGTGAACTAGGAATTCGCTTCTGGTCTTATGTAATATTAGGCTTGTACCATAGAACACACAATAATGGTCAGAAATTGGAATTTGTTTTACTGATACATTCTCAATGTTTAGCCCTGTTGTTATTAGTAGGTCCAGAGTGTTGCCATGTTGGTGGGTGGCCTCGTGAACATGTTGCATCAGTCCAAAACTGTCCAGTAGGTTCAGAAACTCACAACCCCTGGGGTCATCCTTTTTGTTGATATGAATGTTTAGATCTCCATTAAGAATGATTCTATCATACCTGGTAATGCAGATCGATATGAGTTCTGAAAATTCCTGTATGAAGAGTGGCGAGTACCTTGGTGGTCGATACAATGTCACACATATTACTGGCATTTCTGTTTTCAATACAATAGCAAGGTATTCAAATGATAAAAATGTTCCCAGGTCAATATCATTGCACACAAATTGAGTGGAGATGATTGCTGCTATTCCGCCTCCCCTCCCACTCTGTCTGATTGATAAAATTTAAAATTGGAAGGGCAGGTCTCAATCAGTGTTGCTACACCAGTGATATTGTCTAACCATGTCTCTACTAAAAACATACAATGTACACCATGTTTTACTATGAGTTCATTTATCAGAAATGATTTTTGTTTCAGCGCTCTAACGTTGAACAGTGCTAGTTTTAGCTGTACGGGTTCTGTAGTGGGGTGTGAGAACACTGACTAGAGAGTCTGTGGTTGAACACTGATATTGATAAGGTTAGATTTACATATGGGACGTGATAATGAGTAATTGATTAGTCTTTTGGTGATCAGAATCGGGATGACACTCAACGTGTTTTTTTGTAGCTTAGGCTGCTTCTGTATATAGTCTACAGAGCTAGATATGGTTGGTTGTCAGGCCAGTGATGCTATACTTTGTATGACGTTATGTATTAGCACATTTACCCCTGATATGTTTGGATGGATGCCATCGGGTCTGTAATGGTCTTTCCTGGACCAGAGCAGATCAAAGTTATTTATATAGCAAAGTCCTATAGTAGTACAGTAGGTCTGTAGCCATTTGTGCAACCAGAACAGATGGCTAAATCGCTCAGATCCACGACCTATGGATGGAATGGGGCCAGACACAATGCATATTTTACCCAGGCTTTCAATAGTGAGTATTAGTGATTCAAAGTCAGATTGGAGTTTAACGGATTGTCTAGCCATTACGTCATTTGCTCCGATATGAATGATAACGGTGTGGGCGGACGGATATCTGTCGATGATTTCGGGAGTACACTCAAGTAAGTCAGTAACTTTTAAACCGGAAAAACAATACGTAATGCCGTGTGGTATTTGCAAAAACCTGGTGATGGAATCTCCGATGAGTAGGATCTCTGGCTGTTCATGGATGCATTCCCCGTCGTAGATGGCCAGGTTTCTATGGTGAAAAGCTGCAGGAGTAGCGTCTACATTGTTGGCGGGGTTTGATGGTTGGTCGGGCAGCAGCGCCGTGTGGAGGGGCTCGTTCACAGCGGCATTTCCATCGATGACACTCGCCGTTTGAATTATCATACTGGCATGGGCTGCAGAGCACCGCAGACGAGGACGTTTAAACTTTGGGGAGTCGGACCCATCGCGTGAGTCTGGGGAGTTTGGCGATGCGAGAGCAAACAGGGCAGAGCACTTTCTGCTCTGGGTTGCAGATATATTTCCATGGTTGAGTTGTGAGCTGGAGAGGGCCGCCGTCCTGGTAGCTTCGCTTGGAGCCTGGCTAGTAGCTAGGCTAGTAGCTAGCATCGGATAGTCTTTGAGCAAAGCTACATTACTAGCAGCAGGAGACGGAAACGAGGGAGAGCCTAGGAGGCTGGGATCATTACAAAGAGGATTGAATCGGTTTGATAGTTGAGGTGAATCAACGGGATCATATAGAGGAAGGGAGAGCTTCCTTCGGCCCCTCACCACTGTCGCCCAGGAGGGACTACTGGTGCAGCCTGCGTCCGCTTTTTCCATGCTAGCCAGCCTGGACATGAGCTCCGTTTGACGCTTGAGAAGATCCATTACTAGTATCTCGATGGTCTTCAGTTCCGTTCGCATTTCTGCGACATCTGATGTTGGAGCCATTTCCTCGGGGGAGTTTAGCACTGTGAGTACTGTAGCGTGTAGCTGTAGCTATGGCAACAACAAGCTCCGATAGCTTTAGGTCACGTCCAGTAAAAAGTCACATAAAACCAATAAATCCAACAGCATAAACGATAAGAGCAAAAGTCACAGTGATCAGTTAAGATCACTGGTTAAAAAATGGTAGAAAGAAAGAAAACAGTCTAAAGTTTGAAAGTTTGGGAGGTCCGCAAAAACACGTCCGTTCAGTAGCAACCGGAAGTGTAGTGGATCCAACCAACTAACACACAGGAATGCATGTAGATGTTTCTCCGTGTGCTAACACCATGCTGCCACTATTGTTCTGTTGTCCATCAGTTGTTGTTGTTCAGTTCAGTTGTTGCTCTGTATGTATGTCCTGCCTTTTTAATAATTTTACATTTACATTTACATTTAGTCATTTAGCGGACGCTTTTATCCAAAGCGACTTACAAGTTCTGTACGACAAGTCATCAGGAAGGGTATAACTCTATCAGCTGAGTAACAATGTTCATCAAAGTGTTGCGTGTTACAGTGTAGGTTAGTTTATTAGGACAAGTGGTTGTGTTTTATTTTTATTTATTTTATCCCCCATCCCCTTTCTCCTAGGGGGCTTTTTACCCCCAAATAGGCTGTTATTGAAAATAAGAACTTGTTCTTAATTAACCTGCCTATTCAAATAAAGGTTTGAGGATGATGATGATTGAGTAGGACACCCGACTCAACGAGGCCTGCACTGAATGTTTTTGTAGTTCTTTGTCTTCCAACATGGCTGCCTGTAACATAGCGGCCATTGTTTTGAACATGACACTATAGATATTTGAGAATTATATCAACAGGAAAGCCAGTGGAACAGTAATATGCTTTTCCAATGTTTTCACATCTCAACCTTGGTGCTCAACCAAAAATAAAGGGCACATCAAAGCCTCCCTCTCTCCCTGATCGCTTAAAACAATCAATAACGCACAACACCAACACTTCACAAACACTGGTCTTATAATGTATGAGGGTGCAGGCTATGACCAAATACAGTATGTATTTAGCTTATTTCACTCAGTAATGAATACCACTGATCCTAATTAATTTAATTTCAAACCTTTATTTTAAATAGAAAACGTTAAGGTTGCCCTCATTCACACGATGTTGAATATAATAATAAATATTTTAAATAAATATTTATATCAACGTCATCAAGTTCCTCTCCGTTTCTCTCCCAATCTCTCACACACACACACACACAGCAAATTGGGGAACAAATGCCTGTCCCCCCAAAACACACTGAAGCCTCCTTCACACCTGCACTGGACTCCTGACAATCTGCACATTAATCGGAGGGGCTGTATGTGCGAACGCAGAGTTTACCCTCCCAGCACCCAAGTAATAAAACCACGTAATGCCAAACTGAGCCCATGTCGGAACACAAGCAGATCATTGTTGGCAGAATTCACACAGCGAGCGAGTGGACGTATTGATTAACTAACCATGTTCCAAACACAACAATGTTGCTGATTGTTCAATGAAAGTGTATGGCTTTAGTCTCATCAAGATTTGAGTGAGTTTGCAAGATGTGCCCAATATGTTCCAAACAGTGTAGAGGCGAGCGCCAAGAACGAGACTGCAGCAAAGTCGTACATTTATATTAAATGTGTGCTTCTCAGTGTTTTAGCCTGTATGAAACTATTGAGTGGTCATCATTTGTGAAATAGTTCAGATTTTGCTCAATAATGCTTTGGAACAGGAGATTTTTTAAATATCAAGTCAAGATGATATGCTGACCAGTTTGCGCAGATGTCTGACTGAGGATGAGAAACGCTGTTTGCTTACCATGTAAATGAATGACTAGTCTAGAATGCAAAGCACTTTCACTTTTCACTGCACATAGAAACAGCGGGAGCATTTCGGGAGCAGCACATGTCCTGCATGTTTTGCTCATACTATTTATGTTAGGCTAACAAGGCTAACTCTCTGCACTTCCTTCCTTGCGGTCTGTGGCAACATTGTCGGGCGGGCGTTATTATGCAGCTGAGAAACGTCTGACGTCACAGATATGCACATTTTCAGATGACTCAGTTCAGTGAGGGTGAATATTGTGAGAGGAGAATTAGAGACATAGATCCTATTAATATAAGTCCACATAGCTAGGAAACAATGCTAAACACTGAAAAAGGCCATTTATAAAATAGTTCCCCTTTAAAATAAATATTTACATGATGACACTTCATACACAGGAGGAGATATTGTCTCTTTCTGCGTCCTGCCCTGCTCTACCTAGGAGCGAACCCTCCTAAACCACATGCAGTATTTCCTAGTGAGTCATGTTGCAAATCTTACAGATGTCAAATAATAGTTGGGAGTCTTTCAAAACTTTAAAATGCATTGTTGCATCTATATTTAGCACATTTGATAGAATTTCTATAGAAAATTAACAACAACTAAAATACAATTACCACCATCCAGATAAGGGCCCTTGGGCATGTCTGTTTACAGGCAGCCATGTTGGAAGAGAGACAACTATTGTTGGAAGAGAGGACTAGAGAGCAATGCTCTATTTAAACCATGAAACTGGTGTTTGAAGATGAGTGTCAGAAGTTCTTCTGATGCAGATCACATTAGTTGGATTGCTGTCCAGGATGAATGTGTTGTTAAGTATGTTGAGTTTTTAGGCAGATTTCTACACAATTTTAGGGTTTGAAAACCTGAATGAATATACTGGAAGATAATGGTATATCTCTACTGTATGATTGCGCTGGTGTATCTTTAAGTGGTCAGATCTACTGAAGCTCTTCTCACACTGGTCAGTGTAGTAAGGCTACTCTCCTGTATGAATGCGCTGGTGTTTCTTTAAGTGGTCATATCTACTGAAGCTCTTCTCACACTGGTCACAGTAGTAGGGCTTCTCTCCTGTATGAAGGCGCTGGTGTCTCTTTAAGTCTGTAGAGGTACTGAAGCTCTTCTCACACTGGTTACAGTTATAGGGCTTCTCTCCTGTATGAATGCGCTGGTGTTTCTTTAAGTTTCCAGACTGACTGAAGCTCTTCTCACACTGGTCACAGTTATAGGGCTTCTCTCCTGTATGAATGCGCTGGTGTTTCTTTAAGCATCCAGATATACTGAAGCTCTTCTCACACTGGTCACAGTGGTAAGGCTTCTCTCCTGTATGAATGCGCTGATGTTCCTTTAAGTTGCCAGAGGTACTGAAGCATGTTCCACATTGGTCACAGTAGTAAGGCTTCTCTCCTGTATGAATATGCTGGTGTTTCTTTAAGTGGTCATATCTACTGAAGCTCTTCTCACATTGGTCACAGAAGTAAGGTTTCTCTCCTGTATGAATATGCTGGTGTTTCTTTAAGTGTCCAGACTGACTGAAGCTCTTCTCACACTGGTCACAGTTATAGGGCTTCGCTCCTGTATGAATGCGCTGGTGTATCTTTAAGTCTCCAGAGGTACTGAAACTCTTCTCACACTGGTTACAGTTATAGGGCTTCTCTCCTGTATGAATGCGCTGGTGTTTCTTTAAGTTTCCAGACTGACTGAAGCTCTTCTCACACTGGTCACAGTTATAGGGCTTCTCTCCTGTATGAATGCGCTGGTGTTTCTTTAAGCATCCAGATATACTGAAGCTCTTCTCACACTGGTCACAGTGGTAAGGCTTCTCTCCTGTATGAATGCGCTGATGTTCCTTTAAGTTGCCAGAGGTACTGAAGCATGTTCCACATTGGTCACAGTAGTAAGGCTTCTCTCCTGTATGAATATGCTGGTGTTTCTTTAAGTGGTCATATCTACTGAAGCTCTTCTCACATTGGTCACAGAAGTAAGGTTTCTCTCCTGTATGAATATGCTGGTGTTTCTTTAAGTGTCCAGACTGACTGAAGCTCTTCTCACACTGGTCACAGTTATAGGGCTTCGCTCCTGTATGAATGCGCTGGTGTATTAGAAAAGCAGCCTTTTTGATGAAGCTCTTTCCACACTGGTCACAGCAGTGAGGCCTTGACTCGTTCATATCTCTGCTTGTTGTTGGGGAGCAATGCAGAAATTGTACCTGGAGAAGAGAGAAGTACACCAATGAAGAGTTCAGATCTTGTGTGTGTTTTGTATTCGTTCAGTTTGTATTTCTCTAGTTCTAAAAAAAATGTATACTCCAAAGTTAGTTGGATTTAAAAGTGAATCTGCTCCAAGGGCGGTTATTGAAAACTGGCCAACATTAATAAAATACTGAGATAAAACCCAACAGGCAGTTGCCTGCAATATTGCATTTTGGTTGTATCTGTCCTGTATCTGTCAATGTTGTTCCTAGTTTGTGTTGTTCTGGGGAGCAATTAAGAGTACACAGACCACTAGTACAGATAATTCAGTCTGAAATTATATATTCAATGGAATGGACATTATATTAGCAATATAAATTACATGTCAATTAATCCATATATTGTTTAGCCAAAGAGTAGCCTATTGATCATTCGTTTGTAATATGTTTATCAGATCAAGAATTAAGATCACATTTAGCCTGTTTCTTTCAACAGTCTTATAGTATCCAGCATATTGCCACCTATAACCTTTCAGTCTGCCCAGCACCAAGACAACTGTTGTAGCCTTGATGCTGCTTGTTAATCCTGTTGTGGCCTATGGCTGAAAGGCAAAGGAGGAAAGACCTTTTTCTGTTGATTTGTTCATATCTGTCTGTCATAGTAGTTACATCTGTGCCCATAGATGTGAAATAAGGTGTGAACTAACTAAGTTCATTATATCTATTATGCTTATGTCGATCTGATAAACATATTACAAACAAATTATCAATAGGCTACTCTTGGGCTAAACAATACATCTGTATTGTCAATTGTCATTCACTCATCAAAAAAGGACAAGAAAAAGAAAACACTATCAAACAGCAGCTTTCTTTCACTGATGGTTTACTACGTATGTGTATCCCAGCAGCTCTCTTCTTTTTGACCAATCCATTGACAATGAATGTCTTTACAGCTACATGGAGCTATCAGAGGTAGCTTCCAGTACCGAGACAATTGTAATATTGTATTGCGAAGAAAATTACGTTGCTGCAGATGCTAGCAGTTAGTCGACTATGGAGATGTTAAAATACTACAAATGTAAAACATTTAGCTGAGAGGGAATATGTTTTGCAATTTGGTTAAAGGTATTGCAAAAGTTAGGTATGGTGTTAGGTATGGGCACAAGGTTTAAAAAAATCACTGCATACAACTTGGGGTATTCGCCTGGTGGCCTGTATGCATAAAATCCAATATGGCCGCCGTCGGAAAGAGAACATGTCATATCTCAGCTCCTATTAGAACTAGATCCTTGTAAAATATCACCTTTTCTATGTTTGTTGGTGCAATGGATCAATTTATGAAGTAATTATTATGTCTCAAGGTCATTGTAAAGGTCAAATGTCATTTTCAAGGTAATGTTTAGCAAGAACTGATGATAACTATAGAACTAAGCCACATAGGAAGATTAACTAAGGCATGGTATATAATTATTTAATTCATTAATCATTAATAAGTACATTTTGTATTTCAAGAACATGTTCAAGTTAATTTCCTAAATCTACATGCAAAACCCCAGACATTTTAAACTTGGACAACTTGCCCAAACAAATACCAAATTGTAAAAGTCTTCACCGTCTTAACTTGGGGAGACTGGGCCAGTGGGTAAGTTGACCCGCCCCCTGTAGGCAACTACACATTTTTGTAATGCAGCCATAAATTCAGGAAGCACCCATCATTTCTATCTGGATGTGATGGAGAGAAGTACAAAAAAGTGGAGAGAAGTTTGCAAAAAAGTTTGAAATCATATGGCATTATTAGAAGGATTTCTTCTGTTGTTAATCACTCCTGTCTTTTGACACTTTATTATAGTTTAATATACCCATATTTATCATATTGTAATATTATTTGGGCCAGTACTTTTCCTACTTCTCTTCTTAAACTTTTTATATTGCAAAAGAAATTCACAAGGCTTGCCACTACTTCTAATCACCATGAACCATCTGCTCCTCTTTTTAGGCAACTTAAAATACTATCAATCTTTGATATTAATGTATACCAGATATGTATTTTTATGTTTAACTGCACTTTTAATTTAGATTTATTTCCTATTGTTTTCCATAATTTCTTCAGGAATAATCCAACACCAATCTCTCTGAGCAGGGTTTTACTCACACTAGTAAGAACAAGAATAGGCAAGCTTAGTTAACCCTTTTCTCGCCAATGACGTGTTACCACGTCATTCCTCGCCATGCGTAATCTGCCAATGACGTTTTACAGCGTCTTTGAGATCAATATTTCAAATTTCTGTCATGGTATTCATATTTCACCCACGGATCCTTGACTGGTGCTGTAGATCTCCGCTCAACTCTCCAACGCTTCAATACCGCCACCTGGTAGCTGATCGGCGAGTTGCAACCGGATGTTGATAATTGTGACGCCGGTGTGTCTCCCTATTCCGTCCGGACTCTATCCAGACACCGTGCATATCGATCCGTTGCCATAACTCAATAAACAACATGATTGGACGTGTGTTTGGAATATACAACCCGGAAATGGTTCACCTAGATCAACATCCCATAATAGCGATCTTTTTGCTCCACGCTCATCACCCAACGCTACGAGGAGACTGGGGTGAGTTTCAGCCTGTTTGTTTACCATTTTCGATACAAACTGCTCTGATCTATATATCACCCATACGACATGAATGATTTAACATCGGCCAGGGAATTATAAACGACCCCCCCCCCCCCCTCCGGTCAACCGTGCATGATGAGTCATAACGTCTGGGATCATGTACAGTTGACATTTTTTATCTGGCATCAATCGGTATCAAACTGCATTTGATGATCTAATATATGCATTTATGGCTATAACCCACGTTCTATGAAATACTGTAGAAAACGATAAAAAAAAATTTATACTCTAGACCGTATTTTTGTATGAATGTGTGAATGAAAAAGTAAAACGTTCCTACATCCTGAACGATAGATAATTGATGTTGAATGGGCCATAGTAATGTCAATTTAGCAATACAATTTAAAAGGTTATAGCCCTGCAAACATCTCCATAGACAAATAGTGCTGGCAGAGAGGCTACAAGGATGAGAATAAGCTCCGGCAGATAAAGGGTTAAGCAAGACCCAGCCAAGAACGAGACTAGGCAAGCTTAGTTAGGCATTTATTATTATACTTATTTTTTTTTAATACAGTATATCTATATTTTTATCATGTAAAAGTTTATATAAAATCTAGGGTTGGGACTTTATCGCATTCATTTCCATTAATTAACTACAGAAAGAATTAAAAGTAAAAAGAATTGATGCATTTAATGGCATGATGATTTTTCTTTGTGTAAGAATGTTACCTTTCAAAGGAGACCAGACTCATGCATGTGCTATAAGTATAAAGTATAATAAATCGCAAATAATATTTTTTCTTAGTCTGGTTTGTTGATATATATTTTTGCAATGGTCAACTGTTCTGGAATGTACTTGAAAGTACTGTGTTTTACTTTTACCTCGAAAATGCTTGAGTTTACAAAAGGTCCTTTGCGCTATATATTATTCCTAAAATTGCTGCACTTTGTTAAAAATGTCATTGATCTGTTGGTCTGTGTAGTAGCTAATACAGTATTTTGCTGCTTAAACGTATGTATAATGTATATTCATTGATTTACTCGTATACCAAAATTATATTTGGTATACAAATTTAGCTTTTCGCATCAAATATTGATATGCGATTAAAATGTGATTCATTTAGATTAATTAACTATAAAGTCTCAAATTAATTAGATACAAATGTTTAATAGAGTCCAACCACTAATAAAATCTGCAAAGGGATTTTGCAAAACAACTCCCAATTGTAATATTTTCTTCCCCATCTTACCGTTGACAATCTCTTGAGCGGGATTTCCAAGAGTCTTGTCTGTAGTTTATTCTCTCCAGTATGACTTATCCGTCTCTTCAGATCTCCCTTCTTGCTGAAGCCAGGACTACTTCGTATTTTCTGTGTCTTCTTTGGTTTCAGAGTCATCAAACCTGGTCCTCCACTCTCCTTCCATTCATCACTGTCATCAGTCTCAGTTCCAGAACTCTCATCATCACTGTCGTCAGTCTCAGTTCCAGAACAGTCTGAAGAGAGAAGCTGGCCATCTCTAGTTGGTTCTAAATCACCAGCTGGATCTAAGTTACTGTCTAGTTCTGATACTCCACAGTCCTCTCCATCAGGTTCTGTTTTCATCTTTTTAGTTGAGGTGCTGGGTAAAGAGTAAGCATCTCTGTGTATCTCCCTACGGGTTTGAAGAGGCTGGAATGGCTGAGCGTTCTCTTGACCATCTTCACATTTTACTGGGTGTCCTGTGATCTCAGAGCCACCAGCTTCTTCCAGCCCTTGATGTAGTTCATCTTTAATCTGTAGGAGCTCTGGGTGTAAAGTCATTTTGGAGCCATCAGCCTCCTCTAGATCTTGAAATAGTTCCTCTTCTTCCTCTTTAATCTGTAGGGACTCTGGATCCTGGGTTTGGTTAAACCATAAGGACTGAGGTTTATCATTATCATGCTCACATTTCACAGAGACAGGATTGAATGTGAACTTGATGATATCAGCCTCCTCCAGACCTTGAAGCTGCTCTCCCTCCTGACTGGTCCAGAGATCCTCCTGTTCCTCTTTAATCTGTAGGGGCTCTGGCTCCTCTTGGCCCAGACTGGGGCTCCTCTCCTGCTGCTCAGGGGGAACCTCCTCTTTACACACAGGCAGCTGTGGGGGGTCTGGAGGGAGAAATAATAATAATATGAGTAACAAACATAAAGATACAGTAGATACATTTTTTTTATTTAGTTTTTTAGTTTTTATTTGCCACATGGAATCATACAATCAGAGTTTCTTCATTACACAATCATAAATATCATTCCATGGACAAAAAGAGCAGGAAGAAGAATAAATCGTATAGTTACCTGCCCCTTATTCCTAAACTAAACAAGTATTTACTTAATGGTCGGCGTACAACCTAATTTACACAAATAATAATTTATACCATTATACAAGAAACACACAATCCACAGTTAAACAAGAACATTTTTTTATAATAATAATAATAATAATAATAATAATAATAATAATAATAATAATAATAATAATAATAATAATAATAATAATAATAATAATAATAATAATAATAATAATAATAATAATAATAATAATAATAATAATAATAATAATAAAGAATAAACGAAAGAGAAGAAGAAAAAAAGCATTAAGTGAAACTCTGCAACTGAGAATAAAAAGCGCTTTCAATCAATTACTGCTTGGCTACAAAATGTGCCTATTTAATACAGTGAGGACATGTCCTCATCACGCTGTCAATCACAACTTGGAGGTTGATCAGATGTTGTCAGGAGGTGAACATGTAAACAAATGGAGTGAGACTTGAGGTTCTCCAAACTAAACAAGGGAACTATGGATATCTGAAAAACATATGGATTGTTAGCTTGACCAATTACTAGGGGTGGAACGGTTCACAAAATCCACGGTTCAGTTCATATCGTGGTTTTGGGGTCGCGTTTTTGGTTACGTATGAGTTGTTTTTTATTTAAAAAGAATTTAACACTCCAAAAATACCATACATATGTATAAGATATATAGCCTAAAAATAATCCTACTTTTCAGTTATTCTCAAGGACGTAGTCATGCAAAAACTGAAAGAATGAGGCAGTTTGACATCAGGCACATCATTTTGACAGTGCTAGAGCTAGGAGAGATGTTGGTACAGCAAGAGGGGAGGCATTGCTGATTTAAACATGCTTCTCATTTATTTGGTAAAAAAAAGGTTTACAGCGGTTTGCCTTAAATAATGTTTGGCACACAAAGAACGAACTGACTGAAAAATATAGGCTACATTTGTCAAAGTATTAAACCTCTCTATTTTTCTGGCGACATTATAGACAAAGGCCATCAACATAAAGTATGCATATGCTCAACCAGCACTAGACTTTCCTTTCTTTAAAATAAACACAAAAAAACAATGTCAACAATGTTTAAATTCCCTGATTGTCAGTTCTTAATGGAAAGATTAGTTTTCCACTTGAAATGAAAGTGCAGTATTTGAAATACAATGAAAGGAATATGGCTGGATTTCTTATAAAAAAAAGTCACTGTGTTATTTAAAATAAATAAATCATGTGTACTAAATATATATATTTACTTTTTCTTTTCTACACGACCGGCCGGTTGTACCAACTTGATTTCAATTGTACCTTGCTTATTCACTTTTTATAATAAATACCCTCAAACGTGTTTCATCTCTTTTATCTTTAAATATCTTATCACAACTTTCACGTATCCGAGTCTAAAACGTGACAGTGTTCGAAACTCACTACAAGACGTTTGGATATTACACCTACAACCACCATCAGGCCAGGCCCAGGCGTCACCTGCTCAGCTACCACCATCAGGCCAGGCCCAGGCTTCACCTGCTCAGCTACCACCATCAGGCCAGGCCCAGGCTTCACCTGCTCAGCTACCACCATCAGGCCAGGCCCAGGCTTCACCTGCTCAGCTACCACCATCAGGCCAGGCCCAGGCTCCAGCAGCCTCAGCTACCACCATCAGGCCAGGCCCAGGCTTCACCTGCTCAGCTACCACCATCAGGCCAGGCCCAGGCTTCACCTGCTCAGCTACCACCATCAGGCCAGGCCCAGGCTTCACCTGCTCAGCTACCACCATCAGGCCAGGCCCAGGCTTCACCTGCTCAGCTACCACCATCAGGCCAGGCCCAGGCTTCACCTGCTCAGCTACCACCATCAGGCCAGGCCCAGGCTTCACCTGCTCAGCTACCACCATCAGGATACCAGCTACCACTTCCCTTACTGAATGTTTACAAGAAATAAATGTATGATTCACAGTCAACTACCTAAAACTAAACAGTGACAATAATAAAAAATTCAACTCCGACATGAAAATCGAATGTGGAGACTGGCATCGACTATTAGAACAGTCTCTCTTCCAAACAGTCTCAGAGAGCCACTGGCACATCTCAAGCTGCCAGCAGTATCACACAGTCTCTCTTCCAAACAGTGTCAGAGAGCCACTGGCACATCTCAAGCTGCCAGCACAGGGCTCTACAGTGCGACCATATTGCTCACATATGCCCCTAAAAATATGTGTGTGCGAACCTGAAAAATCAATTACTCGCACGTTGTGCGAATGCATATTACAGCCTCAGTTGTTCTTTTTATTTCTCCGCTGAGAATCGTTAAAAAACTACAAGTCCCACATTGCACTCAAGCCAACGGTCCAATCACAGTAGAGTGACGTGACTGGTTTCATGGGAAATAAAGCAAATGACCAATCGGAAGCTCTCATTTTGTTTGTTTACTTCCTGAAAGACGAGCGAGCGTTTTCTGAGCAGCAGAACTCCGTGGAGTCCAGTCCGAGTCCAGTCCGCTCGACTATGGGAGCACCTTTATTATAGTCTTACCAATAGCAATAGATTTTAGAACACCTAGATTTAGCGATAGCAATAGTAATATAACGTTAATGCAACAAAACGAATGCCTTGCTTTGTTAATCATAACGTTGATGCAGTAGCGTATGTCCTTGTGTCGCACACACAGGGTATCTGCAGGTTTAGCCCAGTCAGATTTAAGGCTTTTTAAGACTTAATGCCACTCAGAATTAAATTTAATACCAATTTCACAATAACAAAATGGCAAAAATCATGCAACGACACCAATTAGTTTAAGTTTAGGGACACGTTGGTCCAAAGATGTTTATTAAAAAATAACTTGGAAACTTAAAAATCTTGAACTTAAAGGAGTAACTGGATTGGATGAATTTCAACAAAGGGGTGACCAAACATAAATAGCAAATATAGCTATACAAAATATACCAGGGGCCAAGCAGCAAGTGCAACAGCCACATTTCCGTCAGAACACATACTACCATAGGACTGATACCTGTAAGAACACATGATTATCACCAATGGGACTGATACCTGTCAGAACACATAACTATTACCACCCTCCCCAGGGTATCAAAAAAGTCAACCAACAAACTAGATTCTTGTGCCGGATCTCCTCTCTGGTAAACAAGAATACCCTGAAGACTCTAACAGGAGCACTCATTCAAGGGTACTACGACTATGCTTGCACCTCATGGTACCAAAGCACCTCAAAGGCCCTAAAAACAAGATTACAAACATCACAAAACAAACTGGTCAGACTACTGCTTAACCTCACTCCTAAAACCCACTTTACCCCTGCCCACATTCAAAACCGCTCTTAAAGAGCACCTACGGGAGGCTGCAATTAGAAACTGGGCACCGTAAATGTCCAACGCCCCCCCCCCCCCCCCCTAATGTACAGTCTCCTCCCCATCATATGTATATATTTTCTGTTAGGATCTCTGGGTAACAGTACTGTATATTTGCATATGTCACAAATGTAACAGTACAGTTACTATGAATTGAAAATGGGGGACCCTGATGTAAACAAGACGAAAGTCTCTCTGGTCTGCATCCCCTTAACAATTGTGTGTATTGATCTGTTATCTGTTAATAAAGTTTTTCATTTATTCATCCAGTCGTTTTGTTTTTGTGGTTTGGTTGAATGAATGAAAACTTTGTTTAACAGATTGCAGAATGGGTACAATACAGTACGGCTCAATACACACAATTGTTAAGATGATGCAGACCAGAGAAAGACTTTAGTCTTGTTTACATCAGGGTCCCCCATTTTCAATTCATAGTGACATTTATGACACTCAACATACATGACATTTATGGCATAGGGACATACAGGTATATAGTACTGTTACATTTGTGACATATAAGATATGCAAATATACAGTACTGTTACCCATAGATCCTAACATACATATGATGGGAGGATACTGTACATTAGGAGGGGGTGGGTGGGAGGAAAAAATACATAGTGGGTGACTCTCATCGAACATAAACACAAACGTGTCCTTGTTTACATCCGTGAATAGATTATTTTCAAGTTAAGACCTCAGCTTCAAGTGTTGGCGTGGAGCCGCATGTTATCCAGACTTCTGTTGGTGCAGATGTTATAGTCCTACCTGAGATGGCGGGGCCGAAAAGAAATTCGAAATAGTAGTTTGCAGGCGCCGTTTTTGCAGAGGTACGCTTAGCGCTGCTCAGCATGTGCGACTCGACTGCTCTTTTTTTGTTGTTGCAGCGGGCCTCGTAATGGTCTTTGACTGGGACCAACCATGGCGCAAACAGTGGATTGTCGAGCCAGTTCTCGTTGAATTGGCACTTTCCCATATTAACGAGTGCAAATGCTAAACTAAACGTAACGTTATCGCTTCCGCTTCGCCTTGCTAACGTTAGCTAGACTCCACTGAAATTGTTCCCGGCCAACATAAGGACCCGTGTTGGTTCCGCCCCATTCCGGTCTGCGTGATGCTACAACGCGGTCAATAAAAACTCCCGA
Organism: Notolepis coatsorum; assembly: GCF_963971535.1. Taxonomy (NCBI): domain Eukaryota; kingdom Metazoa; phylum Chordata; class Actinopteri; order Aulopiformes; family Paralepididae; genus Notolepis; species Notolepis coatsorum. Next base: position 109,463,221 of record NC_140181.1, on the reverse strand, counting down.
CTTTATCTCCCGTTAACCGCACTTCCCCAGATTTCATAATAAAACATGACATGGCATTTTATCTTTCCTTTCTATGGCATTTTTAAGACCTCTGAAAATGGATTTAAGACATTTTAAGACAAACTAAGGCCTTAATTATTGATAAACCAATTTAAGACTTTTTAAGACTTTTTAAGGATCCGCGGACACCCTGCACACAACAGCAGAGGTGGGCAATAGGGTCTAGCTGCAGCGCCGGACGGCCGGAGTGCAAGCAGTGTGACGTAATTGGCAGAATCGACCGTCAATCAATGGTCTACCTGACACGCAAACTCATAAACAATGTTTCTGTACTGGAGGTGTACAGTATTTCAATAGGCAACCCTGAAAGGATTATTTTTCTAGAAGAGCAACACAGCCAAAACATAGGCATTGTATGCATAAAAGGGGCAAAAGCTAAAGTTAAGTCACTGTTACTTTTGTAGCAGTAGTTTGATTTGATAGTTTATTTGATAGGGACAGCACATGTTAATGAACATCAAGTACAAAATACAAAATGTAAATGCAGGGTTGTAGCAAGAGCTAATTTACACCAGGAGACAGCAAAACTCTTTCAATAAATAAATAGCCTGCTTAGGGTAAAAGCATGGTGACAATCAACGATAAAAACAAGAAACAAGTTACATAAACTAAATCAGATTAAAAATGATCACAGTTCTGGTTTCTGGTTTGCCTTAAGATGCAGTTTAAGATGAGTCTTGAACATGGAGTATGTGGGGCACTCTCTAATCACAACTGGTAGGCTATTCCAGTAGTTACCACCTTTAACAGAGAACACAGTTTTAGCAAAGGTAGTATACCAAAAGGGCACCTTACAGTCCCCTCTACTGATGGCCCTGGTGGTAATGCCAGTGTCTCCTTTTTGTTCAATGTCACTGCCTTTCTTATTAGGCCTAGTTGTTGGCTACAACTTTGCCACATTAGGCATTAATCACTTAATAGTTCAAATGTCTGTGTCCCATTCCCGTTTGCACACGCAGATACACACACAGTGGGCCAGTGACTTTGGTGGTATGTGGTATTGCACAGATGTGTGTCCCGTTCCCGTTTGTACATGCACGCACAGTACAAATATACATTTATTTTTGAAAAAAAAATAAACTCTGTTACTTGAAATATTTTCACTGTGCTCCTAAATATTTTTGGGTGCTCCTAAATTTCTTTGTGTGCTCCTAAATTTTTTCATTTAGGAGCACATGTGCTCCTTGGGGAAAAGGTTAGCGTAGAGCCCTGCAGCAGTATCACACAGTCTCTCTTCCAAACAGTCTCAGAGAGCCACTGGCACATCTCAAGCTGCCAGCAGTATCACACAGTCTCTCTTCCAAACAGTCTCAGAGAGACACTGGCACATCTCAAGCTGCCAGCAGTATCACACAGTCTCTCTTCCGAGGACAAACCTCACCTGCAACACCCACTATCCACTTTATGTGTCTAGGCAACAAGGACGCTACTAGCATGGCACTTTTGTAACTCCACTTCCCATGTGTGTGTGACACAGTATCTAGAAAGGGATTTATTAGCCTTCAAGGTCCATCAATTATCAATGGAAAAACGAGAAAGCAAGTTTGACTTTTTCTTCACCGTTATCTTTGTTACAAGGAGCGTGAGCTGCTAAGCAGCTGTGTCCATAGAGATGTATTCTGTCCGTGGGTCAGGAACACCACAGCCACACACTCGCATCTTTTCCACAATGTTCTGCGACTGGACACATAACTACAACATTGAAAGTGGGCAGGACAAAATAAGGTGAATAGGTCACATCTGTCGAGTAGATGAGAAGACGATATACACACATGGATGAAGAGATCTAGCGCTAAGCTCAGCTCTACACTGACATTAGTAGTAAACAGTCAAAGACACAAAGAGAACCCAACACTTCCTCCTGTTACCCCTTCTCCTCACTCCATCCCAGCACCCCCCCCCCCCCCCCTCCTCCTGTTACCCCTTTTCCTCACTCCATCCCAGCACCCCCCCCCCCCCCCCTCCTCCTGTTACCCCTTTTCCTCACTCCATCCCAGCACCCCCCCCCCCTTCCTCCTGTTACCCCTTTTCCTCACTCCATCCCAGCACCCCCCCCCCCTTCCTCCTGTTACCCCTTTTCCTCACTCCATCCCAGCACCCCCCCCCCCTCCCTCCTGTTACCCCTTTTCCTCACTCCATCCCAGCACCCCCCCCCCCTTCCTCCTGTTACCCCTTTTCCTCACTCCATCCCAGCACCCCCCCCCCCTCCCTCCTGTTACCCCTTCTCCTCACTCCATCCCAGCACCCCCCCCCCCTTCCTCCTGTTACCCCTTTTCCTCACTCCATCCCAGCACCCCCCCCCCCCTTCCTCCTGTTACCCCTTTTCCTCACTCCATCCCAGCACCCCCCCCCCCTCCCTCCTGTTACCCCTTCTCCTCACTCCATCCCAGCACCCCCCCCCCCTTCCTCCTGTTACCCCTTTTCCTCACTCCATCCCAGCACCCCCCCCCCCTTCCTCCTGTTACCCCTTTTCCTCACTCCATCCCAGCACCCCCCCCCCCTCCCTCCTGTTACCCCTTTTCCTCACTCCATCCCAGCACCCCCCCCCCCTCCCTCCTGTTACCCCTTCTCCTCACTCCATCCCAGCACCCCCCCCCCCCTTCCTCCTGTTACCCCTTTTCCTCACTCCATCCCAGCACCCCCCCCCCCCCTTCCTCCTGTTACCCCTTTTCCTCACTCCATCCCAGCACCCCCCCCCCCCTCCCTCCCTCCCGTTACCCCTTTTCCTCACTCTATCCCAGCACCCCCCCTCCTCGCGTTACCCCTTTTCCTCACTCCATCCCAGCCCCCCCCCCCCCCCCCCCCCCCCGCTGGGTTGCATAAGAGCAGCATTAGTAATACCTGTAAAGACAACAATGCAGTAATTACAGCTGACGCACGCACACACACACACGTTAGTAATACCTGTAAAGACAACAATGCAGTAATTACAGCCGACACACACGCGCACACACACGTTAGTAATACCTGTAAAGACAACAATGCAGTAATTACAGCTGACGCACGCACACACACACACGTTAGTAATACCTGTAAAGACAACAATGCAGTAATTACAGCCGACACACACGCGCACACACACACGTTAGTAATACCTGTAAAGACAACAATGCAGTAATTACAGCTGACGCACGCACACACACACACGTTAGTAATACCTGTAAAGACAACAATGCAGTAATTACAGCTGACGCACGCACACACACACGTTAGTAATACCTGTAAAGACAACAATGCAGTAATTACAGCTGACGCACGCACACACACGTTTGTTTCCATCCCGAGACATTTATACAACAAACAGACACCTTTGAAACACAACACGAACCAGAGATAGAGCTTCACTATAAACATTAATTATGGTAATGAGTGGGTTTGACTATATAATTATCAACACACAGCAGGCTGGACTGAACCCTCGTCAGCCAAGCTGTGTGTGGCATATTCAGGGATTAAAGCAAAAAAAAATCTCCTGACTGAACTTTTTTTCTGGCCAAGTCATATTCTTATTTTAACCTCCACTGTATTTTTTTTTTTTTTTAATAGCGTTAGCGTTTTAAGGGAGCCTACTTGTAGAGCCTACTGTCCTGACTGTGACTATAGACCCTACTGTTGTGGTTGTTGTGCCAGACAGGGAGGCTGTGTGCTGGAGAGCGTGAATGCAAGTCTTGTGGCTAGCTTCTGATTGATGGCGAGATAGCACCCTTTTCCCATTACTTTGAACCATGAACTAAACGGCTTGTTATCATACAAACAAGGGACTAAACACGTTTCACAATTATGGTACAACAACAATGGACAGTCTCCTCCCCACCGTTTGCATATCTTTTTTACCACCCACCCACCCACCCCCTCCTAATGTACAGTCTCCTCCTCATCATATGTATATATTTACTGTTAGGATCTCTGGGTAACAGTACTGTATATTTGCATATCGTATATGTGACAAATGTAACAGTACTATTACTATATACCTGTAAGGCATGCATGTCATAAATGTCATAAATGTCATGATGTCATGTATGTTGTGTATGTCATAAGTGTCACTATGAATTGAAAATGGGGGACCCTGATGATGTAAACAAGACAAACGCCTTTCTCTGGCCTGCATCCCCTTAACAATTGTGTGTATTGCTACTGGATTTACAAGATCCAGAGTGAATGAATGAATGAAAACTTTATTTAATACACGAGACCCTCTTCCTGGGACCAAGTAAGGTTGTCAATAATCCAATGTACAGTTACAACCCCCTAGTGATGCACCGATGTGAAAATTGTGGCCGATACCGATAACCGATATTAATATTGCTGTTCTGGCCGATACCGATATTTACCGATGTCGATATCTCTGTATAGAAAACACTTTTTTATGATAATCAAATAAAGAGCTATTTTCCAAAACGCATAATTCTTTTACTTTTGTAACTTCTTTTCAGAAATGACTGATATTTTGAAACTATTTAAGGCCAAAACATGTAAAAAAAAAAAAAAAAAAAAAAATTATCGGATATCGGCCCCATCTTGATATCGGACCGATACCGATGTGTAAAAAAACGGCCATATCGGCCGATATTATATCGGCGGCCGATATATCGTGCATCACTACAACCCCCCCATCCCACCTCCAATGTACAGTTTCTTCGTCAAATGTATATACTCTTTTTAGACTATTTTTGTATCACAAACAATAGGCTACTGTATTTGTAAATCTGGTATGTCATAAATGTATAGATGTAGCAGTATTGTCTATCTGTATGTCATGTGTGTCATATATGTTATGATGAATTGAAAATGGGGGACCCTGATGTAAACAAGACGAAAGTCTCTCTCTGGTCTGCATCCCCTTAACAATTGTGTGTATTGAGCTGTACTGTATTGTACCCATTCTGCAATCTGTTAATAACAATCAATCAATATTTAACAGATAGCAGAATGGGTACAATACAGTACAGCTCAATACACACAATTATTAAGGGGATGCAGACCAGAGAAAGACGTTCGTCTTGTTTACATCAGGGTCCCCCATTTTCAATTCATAGTGACATACATGACATACTACAGGAGATAGTAATGTTACATTTGTGACATATATGATATGCAAATATACAGTACTGTTACCCAGAGATCTCCCGGACAAATGGTAGAAAGACGTTTATTGAGCTTAAAAACAATTGATAACGCAAATAACGGTCTGATTAACAAAGGCATTCGTTTTGTGGCATTAACGTTACCTAGATTTATCAACATTCATACATTTATCATACACGGAGGCGCAAGCTCACACACGCAACACCACCACCACCACCACCAACAACAACAACAACACACTGGTTGAACTTGTCGCGTAAATAACGTTCTGATTAACAAAAGGCATTCGTTTTGTGGCATTCACGTTACCTAGATTTATCAATAGCAATAGTAATATATATGTTTCTTTAGACTAGAATAAGTCAAATGAACTTACTGTCTCGGAAAAGTTGCCGCATGTTGATGAGTCCAGTTTACTCTCGAGTAGAGCTAGAGAGCAATGGCGGAGTTTCAGAAACTCAAAACGAAAAATGGCCGCTTCCCATTGGTGCTGAGCACAGCGGAGGCGGGTGAAAGGAGTAGGGAGTATCTGCAGAGCCGCAGAGCCAAATGACTGTTTGGTGCGGCCGCGGTAGGGGAAAAAATGATATTTGACGCCTCTGATTGGCTCAGGTTAAAATCCGTCACGACTCCGAATCAAATGACGGAATCTCCAAATCAAATGGACGGATATCCGTCCCAAGACGGAACGCTTTAATGCCTGGGCATATTATAAGACATGTATGCTAAGCTCTCTTGCCAACGACCTTGACCATGGTAGAGACATTACATCTGACCCATCTCAAGCCCTGCCCTCTTTTCTTGATCCTCCCATCACAACTGTTGCCTCCCTCGCCCCAGACAACTGGAAGCAACGGTTGCGATTGGAGGATCAAGAAAAGAGGACAGGGCTTGAGATAGGTCAATTAAAGTTGGTCCCACGGGTGTCCGTCTGTGGCTGTCAATACTCCTAAGTTGTTAGGATGTAGAGAATCATTTCCCTACAGGGATTAATGAAGTTAAACTTGACTTAATAATGGTACCCGACCAACTGCACAGGTCGTCCAGGATTTAGCAGATTCTCTGTAATTAAACAATGCTTGCTTTGCAGGGTTTTTATATATAAAAGTGCACGGCTATAAATGCAAGTAATTTAAATGCCATCTACTTGTTGGCAAGAGATTTTATTAGGCCATTAGTTGCCGACTGAATGAAGAAAGCATCCACACTCAGATCTACGCTATGCAACAATCGCTTTTTTTATTGCAAGCGTTCAGTCAGAGACCTTCTTCAAAGCAACGGGTGCGAGAGGTTTTCATTTTGCAATCTCAAAAGGGACTGAATGTAGTGTAATGTCTCAATCTTCCTAACACACACACACACACACCTCTCCTCTCCCCAGTGAAGGGCACTCCATCCTCGTGTTCCAGAGCTTCCTTCTCCAGGTAGCTGAGCAGTCGTTCCCCGTCGTAGGTCCCTGTGTCTTTCTTTACCGTCTGGTCCTTCTGACGCATGCCTGCTGGGAGGAGTGCATTCTGGAGGAGACAGTTAAACAGCAGGACAGTTAGTTGGTCAAGAGATGTATAGTCAGAGTATATACCAACTGGTTAACTGTGTTAAATGGATACTTTTAAGAGGAGTTTACAAAATGTGTCACAAAATGGGAGTGACTCAAGTCCATGCAGAAAGCACAACGGTGTGTTTTGAGATATCAAAAACGGTAGTATTTGTTAGTGATGGGGAACCAAAACGCTCCCAAACATCCTCCCCGTTTCCTCTGCTACGAAAACCATTAGTAAGCCATTTGGAATGTGGGATCGCTGAAGATATATAGGTTTTGCGGTATTGTGTGGAGAGAGACAAAAGAAAAGAACAATGTGTTCCAACCACTGTTTGAGCATTTCCATTCAGGGTTTGTGTGGTTACCCTGTTGGCCAGGTCACCCCTCTGTTTAAACAGAGAATAAATGAACCTCCAAGAGCCCAGGAGAGATTTCATTCTACTCCACTGCTCTGCTCACAAATAAACACACAAACACTTGGCAGCCTGTTGACGGGAGCCAAACTCTCTCCCCCCCCCCTCTCCCTGGAACAACAGAGCTGTTCTCTGAGCCAGGGGCGTTGGAGGACCGACGGCGGCTGCTTTGATGTTAAATGCTGATAAGAACAATATGTGGTCTGTTTTTCCTCAAGTATGATACCTTCCGTCGTATTAGTCTGCCTTTTATCTCTCCACATGACCACCAAATAACTTCCACCTTCAACCCTCTTTCTAACTCCTTCTGCCTCTCTCTCACCTTCAACCCTCTTTCTAACTCCTTCGGCCTCTCGCTCACCTTCAACCCTCTTTCTAACTCCTTCTACCTCCTGCTCACCTTCAACCCTCTTTCTAACTCCTTCGGCCTCTCGCTCACCTTCAACCCTCTTTCTAACTCCTTCTACCTCCTGCTCACCTTCAACCCTCTTTCTAACTCCTTCTACCTCCTGCTCACCTTCAACCCGCTTTCTAACTCCTTCTACCTCCTGCTCACCTTGGCTAATGACGCCCACTAATGGCTATGATAGGAGAAACATTGGGGTGTGTGTAAATCTGTTATAGGCTACTCTTTTTGACATTATCTTCAACAATCCTGATGCAGAAACAGAGATATATCTATTTTGTTCAAAAGGAAGATAGATTTGTATTTAAATAAATTGTGAAAACTGTGAGACTGATATTTCCTCAGACATTTCCTCAGACAATAATCGTATCATCAAATCATGACATCCCTAGTATGTGGCAACACTGATGGGTGTCTGAAAACAAATCTAGGGAAACACTGATAGCTGCCTGCTATAAACCTTAGGGTTACAAAGCCTTCATATTGTGCGAGTCTTTCTGCTCGGACAAGCTGTTGGATTTAGCAAGCGACCGGTGGATCGATTTATAGTTCTACAGTCATGAGTTGAAACGTTGAAATCATATCACAAGACCCAAAAGAACCCGTGCCAGGCAGCTGTACCGAGCCTTTACCTCCGGGTCCATCTCCTCCAAGGCCGGCTCCAGCTGGTTGAGCTCCTCGGCAGACAACTGGTTAAGGATCTCATCCTCGTCCATCTCCTTGTACTTGTCCAGGTCCTTCTTGTAGGACAGTGCCATGGTCCCTGCTACAGCCAGCTCGCTACGTACTACAGCAACACGCAGAACAGAACGTCTACTGCTCCTCAGGATCCCAGCTTCAGAACCAGAGGCTACCTAGACAGAAGATGAGAGAAAGAGAGAAAGAGAGAGAGAGAGAGAGAGAGAGAGAGTATTCCTGGTTACCCAAGAGAGAGAGATTGTATTCCCGTTACCTGATAGGTATTCACGGTAACTTTAGATATTGATATGTATTCCGGTTACTTGTGAAAAGGAGAGGTTACCAGGAATACCGTTACCATATAGGTATTCACGGTAGGGGTGGACGGTATGGTCTAAAATGTATATCACGGTATAATTTGAAGCATAGCCGTAACGGTATATATCACGGTATCATCGTTTTTGATAAAAAAAAATTTTATTTTATATAATGTTTTTTTTTTTTTATAAAATATATATATTATATAATTAGACTTGTACTTGTATTATCTGCGAGACATCGCCACCACGCAACAAGCTCCACTGTCTGTGTGTACTCTAGTAGCCTCCAGCTACGGCCAGGATTCTCCGGAGCTGCACCTGGACCTATACTCGAGTAGCCTCGAGCAGAGCTACGGCCAGGATTCTCCGGCGCTGCACCTGGACCCTATTGTATTGGTATAACGTTAGCAAGCCCTCAGCTCGAATATGCATCGAATCAGTGTTATAAGACATTGATATCACGAGCTATCTGTAGCTACTGCATATATAACGTTAATACAACGCCTCAGTGAATTATTTAGTTCAATGGGACATTTCGTTTTGAACGGTGAACTAACTTGCGTTAACGTGAGCTAACATGTAGCACACATGTCTCTACTAGACTTTGTGGAGCGTTTGTTGATGTCAGGAGCTATCGGTAGCTGGCCGACTAGATACCGTTAGGTTAGACAATGCCTCATCATGTATTAAACTAAAAGTGAATAGTTGACTGGGTCATTTTGTAACGGTAGCTAAGCTAACGTTAGCTCAGGGAGACGCCACAGCTCCCGTGTCCCGTCCCACTAGACTACTACTAGACCCGTGTTTACATGCGTGCGGTAGGGGCTGGCACGACCACTGCGCGAAGCCTCCTAAATAACTTTTTCCAGTTCGCACATATCTATTATCTATGACTAATTCTATCTATTTTTAGGGGCAAATGCGAGTGAAATAGTCGCGCTGTGGTTACATGACGTCATTGCTATTTTAGAGCTGCACTACCGGTTACACGGTATAGTCAAAATCCATACCGTAGAGCAAATTCATACCGTTTACACCGTATACCGTTTATACCGTCCACCGAAAAAGGGACTGTCCATTAGGGTGCGGACGACTGTGTGTCAGCAACTCCCTCCCGACTACCAGGAAAAAATAACAAACTTCGGCGAATTCACACAAAGAAAAATAGAGGAATATTCCATCGGACCGGACCAGATCATAAATATGGATGAAGTGCCTTTGACGTTTGACCTGCCTCTCACTAGGACTGTTAACAAGAGAGGTGAATCGTCCATCACGTTGAGAACCACTGGCCACGAGAGAACGTATTTCACTTGTGTTCTTGGCTGCACAGCCTCTGGATTAAAGCTTCCGCCGATGGTGATTTTTAAACGGATTACAATGCCAAAAGAAAAGATCCCGAACGGCATCTCCTTTAAAGTCAACAAGAAGGGGTGGATGATGGAAAGTGTAATGAAGGAGTGGCTGAATGAGTGCTACGTCAAGCGCCCTGGCGGATTCTTTCGCCAAAAAAAAGCTTTGCTCGTTTTGGACAGCATGAGGTGAGGGCCCATATCACAGAGTCTGTGAAAGCAGCCATCAAGAGCACAAACTCAATTCCAGCTGTGATTCCTAGCGCTAGGAAGCGCAGTCATTGTAATTGCGGGAGCTACACTGAATGGGAGGTTTACACAAAATCACTATTTATAACTAACAGAAATACATTTTGGAGAATATTCTTTCTTCTCTCTAAATGCATTCCATTGAAGTGGGAACTAGGATACATCGGTGTGGTCTCGGTAAACACGTTTAAAAAGCATCTAAAGACGGTGTTGTTCAAACAGGCTTTTGGCTAACTATGTCTGTGTAAATATTTTGTCTTTTTATCTTGTTTTTTTTCTTTCATGTTTTGAATTACTTTATTTTTAACATGCTGCTATCCTTGCACTTTATTGATGTTTTTATATGTGAAGCACTTTGTGACCCTGGTCTGTGAAAGGTGCTATATAAATAAACCTTACTTACTTACTTACTTACTTACCCTGGTATGTATGCCCTCTCAGAACACATACTGTATGTGAGAATGCTCTTCATTGATTATGGCTCAGCATTCAACACCATCATTACCTCTAAACGTGTCTCTAAGCTCGTTGATCTTGGACTGGAGCTGGATATTGGACTTCCTCACTGTAAAACCCACTAAGTTTCCAGAACTTAAAAAAATTTACGTAACCCCCTGCCTCAAATTTTTTAAGTTGATCAACTCAAATGTTTTCAGTTGGCTAAGATTTACAATGATCAGTTAAGGCAACTCAAATATGGTCTGTTACTGTGACTTAAGGGTCTCAGTTAAGTAAAATCAAATATGGTCAGTTACTGTGACTTACAGTTCTCAGTTAAGGCAACTCAAATATGTTCAGTTACTGTGACTTAAGGTTCTCAAGTGGAGTCAACTCAAATATATTCAGTTACTGTGACTTACAGTTCTCGGTTAAGGCAATTCAAATATGTGCAGTTACTGTGACTTAAGGTTCTCAAGTGGAGGCAACTCAAATATATTCAGTTACTGTGACTTACAGTTCTCAGTTAAGGCAATTCAAATATGTTCAGTTACTGTGACTTAAAGTTCTCTAGTGGAGGCAACTCAAATATATTCAGTTACTGTGACTTAAGGTTCAACCTTAAATCCATGTGATTAAGTTAACAGAACTCAAAGAAATTGAGTCATTCTTATGCCTCATTTCTTTTAAGTTAATCAACTCACATTTTTAAGTTAATCAACTCAAATATTTGCAGTTACTATAACTTAAGGTTCAGTTTTAAAATCCATGTGAATAAGTTAACAGAAAAATAACTACACAAGCACATTATATCAACTTCAAACTCTTTATTATTTTCTATTCAAAGAGTTAAGTATACATATATAATATATAAACTGTATGTTAGCAATGTACAATAACACTGTAAACACCGTATACACTGTTTTTGGACTATATTACACGTATGTTAACAATACCGACCAGGTATTAGTGCCTCGCAAAGTGCAGATATGAAGTTTTCCCCTTTTTTTGTATGCATTTAGGAGGTTTTGTTCTTCATCAAATCTATTTATCTTACAAAAACATTGTGTTACAACTTAAAACTCTTTATTTATTTCTATTCAAAGAGTATACATCTATTTATCTTACAAAAACATTGTGTTGCCCTCTCCAACATTATGGCAATGTTAAAATTGAAAATATATATATAGAAAATATATATAGAAAATAAATACATGCATGTTATAACATGTACATACAATGTAATGTATATTAAACATTTATTCCCACTGGTCACAATAGTGTAATAATGTTTGTTATAAGGCTCTGAAAATGTTACTGAATGATGTATCAATGTATTTCCAGCAAATATTGAAATAATAAAGGGTCTCAATATGTGCAGTGTCACATGACCAGAGCTGTTTACATCCTGGCTGAATTACTCAAATTTGTATAGTGTGGTCATAGAATAAGCAAACATGTTGACGGCAACTATTGTGACCGTTGGGATAACACAGTGTATCTATGTACAGTACAGAATAAAATGTATAGATTATGTGAAAATTGTCAATCCGCTTGGCACATGTAAAATTCACAAACTTTGTGCTGTATATTGGGTCCTGCCAATGAGCGTCGCCCAGGCGCACCCGGCTGCCACGAGCGTGGAGCCAGGGACGCCCCACAATGCACAGAGGACGCGGCAATAGAGAAGCGCTGGTGGAGGGTGGCATTGTACACATCTCACCCCTCCGACGGTGAAGACATTATCTCTTTGATTTTTCGAAAATTTGCGAGAGAGAAAAAAAAATACAATGTCGAGTCGACGTAGCTCCTTTCCAACAAGTACTTCAACTAAACCTAAAGTGGTGTATACAGGCACTTTTTCTGTGGTGAAAGTAGGGAAGGAGCCGATGGTGTGGCCACGACCCCGCTTATGTAGGAGCGGATATGGGTGTGGCCAGGCAGAGGCAATTAGGTGTGCACATGTGTGTGAAAATTGTTCATTAGTAGAATGGACTAAAGGGATAGTTCCAATAGGAGCAGAGCGTAAGCTATACGATAATATAACTGCTCAACCAAATTATACAGCTAGTAACTCCATTACCGACTGCTTATTGGCAATAAATAAATGGATGAGTAAGAACTTCCTGAAACTAAATGAGAACAAAAACAGAAATTCTTCTCCTTCTCCTTACATACAAAGCTCTAAATGGACAGGTACCTAGCTACATCGCCAACACTATATTACAGGCCAGCAAGAACACTGCGATCATCAGCTGCTGGACTACTAGAGGCTCCCAGAAACAGTCAAAAGAAGATCGGTGATGCAGCCTTTTGAACTACGCCCCAAAACTATGGAATAAACTACCCAAAAACATCAGGGAAGCCAACTCGCTAGATATCTTCAAAAGACAGCTTAAAAAATAGAACAACAGAGCAGTGCATCACTCTTAACACTTTGAGTTTCTTTACAAAGTTCAGTTCTAAATTACCTTATAGAACAACAGTGCAGTGCGTCGCTCTCAACTTAACAACAGAGCAGTGAATCACTCAACTTTGAGTTTCTTTACAAAGTTCAGTTCTAAATTACCTTATAGAACAACAGTGCAGTGCGTCGCTCTCAACTTAACAGAGCAGTGCATCACTCAACTTTGAGTTTCTTTACACAGTTTAGTTTTATATTACAACAGAGCAGCGCTCTTAAAATTACAGTGCATAATAAGGTAATTTAGAACTGAACTTCGTAAAGAAACTCAAAGTGTTAAGAGCGATGCACTGCTCTGTTGTTCTATTAAGAGTTATGAGTGATGCTCTGTTGTAAATATGATTGTATATTTTTATTGAACTATTTTATCACACTTTTTTACTATTATTTTTATAATTGCCTATTTTTAAACTGAATCAAACCGCACTTTTTTACACTGTCTATTCTATTTTATATGTGTATTACTGAATGAAAGCGTAAACAGAGAGGCCTATTGGGATGTTATGTGAACAACTGATGGACCTTACCTGGCTGCCTCTCTCTTGTTCTGCTCGTGGAGCCGGACTAGTTCTACTCCTCAGCAGACCCTTGTTGCTACGACTCTGCGTTTTGTTGTGTTTTTCCAGACAAAAAGATTCAGGTTCATCTTTAACTGAAACTGGTGGTGTATTTATGTTCAGCCTGTTAGGTAATAAAGACAGAAACAGTGCAGCAGCATTAGGGTACAATGATGGCGTCTGCAGCACACAAGGCCCAGCCTGGTTATGAAACCACTGCAAGCGGCTGGTAATATGCAGAATAAAACATTCAATTAATGTCGTAATCTCAAATGGGAGCCTATTGATCAAGAGGGTGACATTAAAGTGCAAAGGACCTTCTGATTTAACAAACCTGCTTTGTGTTTCTTCATCTCAGTTTCAGCATCAAAACATTCAGTAGTTTCACGGCGAATAATCTGGAGATCAGTCTCTCCTCTAGTTCATCCTCCTCCACGGTGCTGCACCTTAGTCCGTTCAAACACTTCAAATATATCTTCTGCAGCTGCAGTTAGTCCATTCATTACACCATCTCTGCATTATAGTTCTAGATATGATCAGAGAATTAGATTAGCATTAGCTTGTTAGCCATAGACAACGAGGTGAAGCTGCAGTACACAAAGAGCGCGTGCTGACGTCATTTCCGCTGGGCGGGGACTGCCTCAAAGATCTATAAAGGAGAGGACCAACTCTAATGCTGCCAGTAGAGGGCGCTCGAAGCGCAGTCATTGTAATTGCGGGAGCTACACTGAATGGGAGGTTTACACAAAATCACTATTTATAACTAACAAATACATTTTGGAGAATATTCTTTCTTCTCTCTAAATGCATTCCATTGAAGTGGGAACTAGGATACATCGGTGTGGTCTCGGTAAACACGTTTAAAAAGCATCTAAAGACGGTGTTGTTCAAACAGGCTTTTGGCTAACTATGTCTGTGTAAATCTTTTGTCTTTTTATCTTGTTTTTTTTCTTTCATGTTTTGAATTACTTTATTTTTAACATGCTGCTATCCTTGCACTTTATTGATGTTTTTATATGTGAAGCACTTTGTGACCCTGGTCTGTGAAAGGTGCTATATAAATAAACCTTACTTACTTACTTACTTACTTACTTACCCTGGTATGTATGCCCTCTCAGAACACATACTGTATGTGAGAATGCTCTTCATTGATTATGGCTCAGCATTCAACACCATCATTCCCTCTAAACGTGTCTCTAAGCTCGTTGATCTTGGACTGGAGACCTCCATCTGCAGCTGGATATTGGACTTCATTGTAAAACCCAATACGTTTCCAGAACTTAAAAAAAGGTACGTAACCCCCTGCCTCAAATTTTTTAAGTTGATCAACTCAAATGTTTTCAGTTGGCTAAGATTTACAATGATCAGTTAAGGCAACTCAAATATGGTCAGTTACTGTGACTTAAGGGTCTCAGTTAAGTCAAATCAAATATGGTCAGTTACTGTGACTTACAGTTCTCAGTTAAGGCAATTCACATATGTTCAGTTACTGTGACTTAAGGTTCACAAGTGGAGGCAACTCAAATATATTCAGTTACTGTGACTTACAGTTCTCAGTTAAGGCAATTCAAATATGTGCAGTTACTGTGACTTAAGGTTCTCAAGTGGAGGCAACTCAAATATATTCAGTTACTGTGACTTACAGTTCTCAGTTAAGGCAATTCAAATATGTTCAGTTACTGTGACTTAAAGTTCTCTAGTGGAGGCAACTCAAATATATTCAGTTACTGTGACTTAAGGTTCAACCTTAAATCCATGTGATTAAGTTAACAGAACTCAAAGAAATTGAGTCATTCTTATGTCTCATTTCTTTTAAGTTAATCAACTCAAATTCTTAAGTTAATCAACTCAAATATTTGCAGTTACTATAACTTAAGGTTCAGTTTTAAAATCCAAGTGAATAAGTTAACAGAAAAATAACTACACAAGCACATTATATCAACTTCAAACTCTTTATTATTTTCTATTCAAAGAGTATACATATATAATATATAAACTGTATGTTAGCAATGTACAATAACACTGTAAACACCGTATACACTGTTTTTGGACTATATTACACGTATGTTAACAATACCGACCAGGTATTAGTGCCTCGCAAAGTGCAGATATGAAGTTTTCCCCTTTTTTTGTATGCATTTAGGAGGTTTTGTTCTTCATCAAATCTATTTATCTTACAAAAACATTGTGTTACAACTTCAAACTCTTTATTTATTTCTATTCAAAGAGTATACATCTATTTATCTTACAAAAACATTGTGTTGCCCTCTCCAACATTATGGCAATGTTAAAATTGAAAATATATATATAGAAAATAAGTAGTATACCCAATAGGAACCCCATGTACTTATACTAAGTAGTATACCCAATAGGAACCCCATGTACTTATACTAAGTAGTATACCCAATAGGAACCCCATGTACTTATACTAAGTAGTATACCCAATAGGAACCCCATGTACGTATACTAAGTAGTATACACAACAGGAACCCCATGTACTTATACTAAGTAGTATACTCAATAGGAACCCCATGTACTTATACTAAGTAGTATACTCAACAGGAACCCCATGTACTTATACTAAGTAGTATACTCAACAGGAACCCCATGTACTTATACTAAGTAGTATACTCAATAGGAACCCCATGTACTTATACTAAGTAGTATACACAACAGGAACCCCATGTACTTATACTAAGTAGTATACTCAACAGGAACCCCATGTACTTATACTAAGTAGTATACTCAACAGGAACCCCATGTACTTATACTAAGTAGTATACTCAATAGGAACCCCATGTACTTATACTAAGTAGTATACACAACAGGAACCCCATGTACTTATACTAAGTAGTATACTCAACAGGAACCCCATGTACTTATACTAAGTAGTATACACAACAGGAACCCCATGTACTTATACTAAGTAGTATACTCAACAGGAACCCCATGTACTTATACTAAGTAGTATACACAACAGGAACCCCATGTACTTATACTAAGTAGTATACACAACAGGAACCCCATGTACTTATACTAAGTAGTATAAACAATAGGAATCCTTAGGACTTATTTTTGTTTTGTGATTGATTTCTGTTTATCTTCATTCATATCAAACACAAAGATTCTGTACCTCCTTTTTTGATTTAGTCAATAAAATATATCTCATGCTTGTTTTGACTCTTTCATTATGAGTGTTATAATTTCAAATGCTCTGTAGCCATTAGGACATGATATGTTACTTAAGTTAATATAGTTAAGTTAAATAGTTGCTAAATGAAATAAAAAGGTCTATAGACATTAATGTTGAGTTTTTCAAATGTATTATTTTGGCACAAACCCGGTGCCATTTAGCTCCATTGTATTGGAGTGACAGCGGACATCTCTACTGCAGACATGTCGTGCTCTAGTGGGCTTCACTCATAAGTAGTTCAAGGTAGCAGTCGGAACAACACGGCCCTGCTCCCAAGTAGCCCACCCTTTTCCCCCTGACTCTTTTCTTTTAAGCCACAGATCCCGTTGTTTTTGTTTTTGTTAATTTTGCACCTTGCTTCCCCTTTTTTTTAACTATACATATATATACATATGTTTTACCCTTTTTTTATATAGCTTCTCTCTTTGTAAAGTGTCCTTGAGTCTGAGAAAGGTGCTTCTCTCTTTAAATCCAATTTATTATTATTATTATTATTATGAAGTATAACATTTGCATTTGAATATAGCATTGAGCAATTGTTTTATTTGGTTTCATTCGGAAATAAAACTCCAAATGGCTGTTTTTATCTTTGTCATTGGAGAACAACATTGAAAAATAGATTGGATGTTTTTTGTTTTTTGTTCTATTTCTTTTTGGGGTTTCTGTATTTTTCACCCATCCAAATTTAGAGTCGCCAGTTGCTTCTTTTCACCTGATAGCGAGGAGTTTCACCTGGAAGAGGTTCACCCAGATCCCCTCCCCGCCCGACAACGACCGTCCAGGACACATACCCCACCGGCTTCCCACCCGCTAACACTGCCAATTGTGTTAGTAGGGACGACTGACCAAGCCGGAGGTACCGCTGACAGCTGGATTCGATCCCAGAGTCTCTGCGGTGGTAGGCGAGTGCTTAGTCCACTGCGCTACCCAGCCGCTCCCTAGATTTCATGTTTAATACAGTTCTGTTTTTCAATTTGAACTTGGCTAAAGGAAAAAACTGCATTTGGATATTCTGTGTGGTTTTGTTACGAGAGAAGACGAAACATTTATTTAAATGTGTTTTTGAATTGAAGATAGATTGGAGACTCCATACATGGGTCATTGTGATCATTTAGGATGTGTCTACTTTCATTTTTGTCTGGTGAATAGGATACATTGTCAATCAAACCGCTCCTACCCAATTTCCATCAACAAATGCTGCTCACTTGGTCCCTCATTTATAAACATGATTTCTCGCCTCACAAATGTTTTATTGGGAATAATATAAACATATATTGGTTTAGTTTAGTTTATTTGACAATTATTAAAATACATTACATGTTACAACAAATCATGCATCCTAAAATGATCAAGGATAGCACAAAAAAGTCATACATAAACATGTATTACACATATTATCGTCAGCCTACAGTATATTGCTAAAAATATAATTAAAAAATAAAATACATTATTAATAAAATATGTACAAAATTTACAGACACACTAAAACTACACTACATTAAAACTAGAACCTTCCTTAGTTACTCTGGGACATTTTCTAGGAGCCATTTCCTAACGTTCACCTTGAAAACTATACAGGTTCAAGATCTGTTTGGTGGTCAAAGGCAACTCATCCCACTCCTGTGCTCCTGTGTGAGCAAATGAGCACTGTCCCATCTTTGTTCTACACCTTGGAGGATGAGCTCTGTCCCATCTGTGTTCTCCACCTTGGAGGATGAGCTCTGTCCCATCTTTGTTCTACACCTTGGAGGATGAGCTCTGTCCCATCTGTGTTCTCCACCTGGCTTGGAGGATGAGCTCTGTCCCATCTTTGTTCTACACCTTGGAGGATGAGCACTGTCCCATCTGTGTTCTACACCTTGGAGGATGAGCACTGTCCCATCTTTGTTCTACACCTTGGAGGATGCAGGTTTGCTATGCTAGATCTCGTTCTGTGGCTGTGTGATTCACCAACACTAGGAAAATAGTTGATCAAATATTTGGGGGCCCTGTTATTGATTATTTTGTGTTCCATGTTGAGCCTATAAGCTGGGCTACTCTGGCCTCAACTGGTAGCCAGTTGAGCTCCTGAAGATGTCTCCTCCCAACATGATCACGAGGGCCTAGGCCCATCACAACCCTGATCAGCTTATTCTGTGACACCTGTAGTTTCTTCTTTAATGAAGCTGACAGTCCCTCAAACCAGGCTACACTAGTATAATCAAAATGACACTGCACCAGGCTGTTGGCTAGTAGTCTAAGGCTTTCCCTGTCAAGAAGATTGGCCTTTCTAGCCAAAAACCTGGTGCGGGCATTTACCTTACCCAGCACCTGTAAGGCCATCCAGCATACAGCCCAGGTACTTCACTGCTGTTCTTGCTGCTATAACCTCTGACCCTAATTCTACCTCGAGTTCAGGAGCCTTTTTTAATCTGGGCTTAGATCCGAAAAAAATAGACACTGTTTTGCCTAAGTGAAGTGAGAGCCTATTGTCAGACAGCCAATTCCTAACCTTAGAGAGTTCCTCTCCTAGCATTCTTTGGAGTGTACTCAGATCCTTATGGGAGATGAGCAAAGCTGAATCATCTGCTAATAAGAATAAATTACAAGAACATGCATCTCTCATATCATTTATGTACAATAAAAATAGCAATGGTCCTAAAACACTTCCTTGCGGCACCCCACAAACTATTGGCTCACTCACTGTGCCATTCTGTTTTCATAATCTTTAACCATTACTGAAAATGTGGTGCTAATTGGCTTCCAGTGTATCTTAAAATGTGTCTTAAACACATAAACCCATAAAAGTCACATTTCACTAACATGGAAAAATAAATGCATCTCAGTAGTGGTGACTTTCATCAGTTTATGTGGAGTTTATTTTATATGTATTTTGTGTTGTTTGTTCCCTTGCATTCACCCCTCCTCTTAATTCTCCACAATGTTGTACTAATCAGAGACAATGCCCTTCGGCTGGGCGATGAGGTCGCGTGTATCACTTCCGCAACGGATTTAGTCGGATTTCGGTTTCCGGGTTGGCCTGATTGGCCACTACGCCCACGTGACCCTACGCTAGCACGCCCCCCTTACCCCGCTTACGCCTGAGAGTCACACACAGCTAGCGCTAACAGCACTATTAGCCATCAATCTCTAAAGCTAACCACTAGTTGGCCGGCATGAGTGCCCGATTTGGGGTGGTTCTCTCCTCTTTGTGTGCCTTTGTCCTTGCGGGTGTTCTGCCGGGGGAGCTTGTTGACGCGACAATAGTGGTGGTTGTAGGGTGTTTGAGCTTGTAGCGTTAGTTAGCTCATAGCTATCGTTAGCTTGCAATGGTGTATACACAATATGTACAACGACACAATGATCAAACACCTTATAAATACTATTGTCATGTCCATAAGTTCCCTGGCAGAATACTTGTGAGGACGCGGGTATACAAGGAGGAGAGAACCATTTTAAATCGGGTATTCATGCTGGCTAACAAGCTGGGTGTCGGGAAGTTGTTAGCACTTGAGCTTGTAGCGTTAGTTAGCTCATAGCTATCGTTAGCTTCTAAACGGTGTATACACAATATGTACAACGACACAGCGATCAAACACCTTATAAATACTATTGTCATGTCCATAAGTTCCCTGGCAGAATACTTGTGAGGACAAGGGTATACAAGGAGGAGAGAAGCACAACAATAGCTACCAAGCTAAGCTACGTTAGCTTCTAATGGTGTATACACAATATGTACAACGGCACAATGATTTACATTATTACATATGGTAACGTGGTTGTGGCTTTTACAAATAGTGGTTAGCTTTAGAGATGGATGGCTATGATCACGGAGCAATAGTGCTGTTAGGTGAAACAGATACAGCTTCATTCATCACTCGGCTAGTAGTAGCAAGGCTCGCTGCCTGCCACTAGCTGTGTGTGACTCTCAGGTGTAAGCGGGGTAAGGGGGGCGTGCTAGCATAGGGTCACGTGGGCGTAGTGGCCAATCAGGCCAACCCGGAAACCGAAATCCGACTAAATCCGTTGCGGAAGTGATACACGCGATGAGGTCACCCCCCCTTGATTGGTGCACACGTCTGGTCAGCCCTGAGTAAAACACGGACTGGGAGGTCATGCAGGAGAGAGCCTGAGACATGAGAACAAGATGGACGAGTGCAAACCCAGAAAGAAGCTCTTCTTCTTTTCCTGTCCATATACAAAGCTATTCAGCTTATATAACGTCCAGCCAGTGCTTGGTACATGGCTGTCCCTTGATGTTAGGTCCTTTGCTGTGCAGGGTCCACCAGAGGACATGGAAGGAGGTGCTCCATGGTCTGGGGTTCTGTGCCACAGTCGCATGTGGTTGGGCCACTAAGATAGCCCCATCTGCTTGGGGCTTCCCTGGAACGGCCAACACCTGGAAAGGAGCTAAGCAGCTATGACCCACATGGCGTGTGGCCGGGACTACACACAATATCGGACCTTAAAAGGAAACCCAACAGCACCGCTAACATTGCTGCCTCGCTACCGGATGAGCTGAACAGCTTTTACGCCCGTTTTGAACGGTACCACCAACCTTCCAGGGGAAGCCCCCACCACTCATTAACCCCTCCCACATGTCTGTACGATGAACGGTTCATGAGATATGAAAGGGGTGGAGCTTATTGCAATGGACAATAATTTATTCATAAATATTTGTAATGCATGTATATCAATGACAATAGGTTCACTATGACATGTCTATATATTGTTAACAGGTGCCAGAGAGCTGATTACCAGCGAACCTGTGTAATATCACCCTCTTGTGGTGAAAAGCTGTAACTTCATACTGAATATGCATTTCAAAGATGGAAATTAATTAACCTAAAATACTTGTCCAAAACTGCCCTATTGTGAGATTAGCTGCGGACAGAGATAGACAGGTGGACAGAACCGACCTGATGGGAGATAATTATTATATTATATATAGTGTAGAGGCACTAAACCAACACTCATCTCTATGTGGGGGAATGGTATCCAACAAACAGTAAAGTAGCAACGGTTACGTCTCTAAACTCTTACTGACAAAAAAATCACTTCCTGTTCGTTATATTACGGGGAGAAGGGGAGGGGCTAATATGTTAAACCCACAACATTAAGAGATTTCTCACAAATTAATAATATAGCCATACCATCAGTAATATGAACAAAAACTAAATCTTTATATTAAATCAAATTAGATTAGTGTAAATATTTCAATTCAATAATGTAAATGAGAACAAATGAATATAAAAACTTCATGAACACAAAATCACTATTCTGGCTGCTACATTTCCAATCCATAATTGTTAGCATGGAACAATTATCAATGAATGATAATATTGCAGCCACATTCTACAACATTGATACACACAACATAATATATCATATATACAGTAATAACATTATGGAAGTGCATTTTTCTTTTTTTGTCCAGGTCCAATGTGATGTGTCCGTCTTTCAACATTGAACACTGAAGTCTTCCTAGGGATCAGAGCTTCAAGCACGTGACCCACCAGTTCTGTGGTGAAACAGGCTCTGAGGTTTTGTCAGATGCTCTCTATAGTTATTGAAGGAATACACTGTTGCTGTCGCACCTCAGTCTTCTGACTGCTACCTTGAGCTAGTTATGAGTGAAGCCCACTAGGGCAGTGGTTCTCAATTGGTCTAGCCTCGGGACCCAACATTTTCCTTAGTCATTAAGTCGCAACCCACATTTTTGAACCACTATGATTTATTAAAAAAAATTTAATTGCAGTAATACACAATCTTTCATGCACTGTTAAAAACATGAAATAAACACAAATAAGTGCAACAAAAGTGCAACTAGGGCTAAAAACCCAATAAAATAATAATATTAATAATAATAAATAATTATGCTTCTTAGCAGACTTCTTAGCTTAACATAACAGACCGACAGTAAGTTTGGGGGAACTAATGGGATAACTGGGGTTGCAACAAAAGTGCAACTAGGGATAAAAACTAGTGCTGTCAGGCGATTAAAAAAATGTATCTAATTAATTACAGGATTTGTAATTAATTAATCTAATTAATCGCATTTTAATCGCATAACCATTTTATGCCTGATATTCTATATTCTATAATCATATTTCAAATTGCATGTGTCCGGATGGCAGAATTCAGTACTGTAGCTACAAAACCTTCTATTTAATCATCTTCCATCTATTAATTTGCTTAGATTTTCAGGTCTGGTCAATTTGAGCATAGTGTTATTCACAGTCAAAGATACAATTTTTTTTTGATATTCTCATTTGGTTCATTACAATTTACTCAAGCCTAGTAACAGACACAGTATTTCGGACACTGGGAATACATTCCCTGAGGTCCATAGATGTCCCTAGAATCAGATACCAAGAACATGCAAATGGACCACATAAAAAGTCTGTAAATGTGTATTCTACATTCGTATGGAATGAATGAGATAAAAAAAAAGTTATTAAATTTCTTTAATTTTTAATTTTTGTAATACATTTTGAGTTAATTTTCATAACACGATAATTTACTGTGTAATTAATAAAACTAATAAAAACACAATGAAATAAAATAATAATAATATATCCTTCTTAGCAGACTTCTTAGCTTAACATCCCAGGGAACTAATGGGATAACTGGGGATATTGTTTGCTCCTGACAAGAGTCTCAAAGTCTGGGGTGATGGTAGACAAAGCAACTCTGAGGTCATGCTCAATGTCCAATCTGTTCCTCTGCTTTGTCTTCAGCTGGACCAGAGCTGAGAAGCCACTTTCACAAAGATAGGTAGTGCCAAAAAATAAAAATAAAAAATAAAAGATTTCACACACTCAAAATGGCCCTGCGACCCACTTTTGGGTCGCAACCCACCAGTTGAGAAACACTGCACTAGGGCACAACATATCTGCTGTAGAGATGTCCGCTGTCACTCCAAGACAATGGAGCTAAATGGCACCGGGTTTGTGCCAAAATAATACATTTGAAAAACATTAATGTCTATAGACCTTTTTGTTTAATTTATCAACTATCTTCTGTAGAGTATTCTACTTTTAAAATAGCATGTCCTAATGGCTACACAGCATTTTAAATTATAACACTCATAATGAAAGAGTCAAAACAACCATATGAGATATATTTTATTGACTAAATCAAAAAAGGAGGTACAGAATCTTTGTTTTTGATATGAATGAAGATAAACGGAAATCAGTCACAAAACAAAAATAAGTCCTAAGGATTCCTATTGAGTATACTACTTAGTATAAGTACATGGGGTTCCTATTGTGTATACTACTTAGTATAAGTACATGGGGTTCCTGTTGAGTATACTACTTAGTATAAGTACACGGGGTTCCTATTGAGTATACTACTAAGTATAAATACATGGGGTTCCTGTTGAGTATACTACTTAGTACAAGTACATGGGGTTCCTATTGAGTATACTACTTAGTATAAGTACATGGGGTTCCTGTTGAGCATACTACTTAGTATAAGTACATGGGGTTCCTATTGAGTATACTACTTAGTATAAGTACATGGGGTTCCTGTTGAGTATACTACTTAGTATAAGTACATGGGGTTCCTGTTGAGTATACTACTTAGTATGGGAACAGAATGTTTGGGCAGCACGTGGTGTAGTGGTTAACACTGTCGCCTCACAGCTAGAAGGTCCTGGGTTAGATTCCCGCTTGGGGACCAGGTTGCCGCGTTGCCAGGTAGGGTATCTCCCGGGCCTTTCTGTGTGGAGTTTGCATGTTCTCCCCGTGCTCGCAAGAGTTTCCCCTCCAGATAAGATAAACCCAAAGGAAAAACATGCAGAACAGATCGCTAACACTGTCGCGTCCCTGACGAAGATGGACAGGAGCACTTGGATTGGTCCCCGGGCGCGGCCCATGCCACAGCCCATGTCTGCTCCCGGCTGCCCTTGGGGGAAGGACGACGGGATGGGAAAAGTGCAGGGAGACATTTCATCAGTGCATGTGTGTGTGAGTGTTCCTGTGTGTCGCCCATCTCGCATGTGTGTTCTTCTTCTAAAAAAGTACATGGAGTTTCTATTTAATATACTGCAAACTGTGTTTGGGGACCTGTTCTCTTTATTCTTTTCAAGTCTACTCTCAGCTTAAACGGAACAACTAAACGGGTTCTTTCCTGTATGAGTTCTAGTGTGTTTCTTCATATCTCCTTTAAGCCTGAACCCTTTCCCACAAACTGAACAGCTAAATGGTTTCTCTCCAGTATGAGTTCTCATGTGTTGCTTCATATTTCCTTTATCATTGAACCCTTTCCCACAAACTGAACAGCTAAATGGTTTCTCTCCAATATGAGATCTCATGTGTCTCTTCATATTTGATTTAACATTGAAGCCTTTCCCACAAACTGAACAGCTAAATGGTTTCTCTCCAGTATGAGTTCTCATGTGTGACTTCAGATCTCCCTTCGTACTGAACGCTTTCCCACAAACGGAACAACTAACTGGTTTCTCTCCAGTGTGAGTTATCATGTGTGTCTTCAGATGCGTTTGCCGACTTAACCCTTTCCCACAAACTGAACAACTAAATGGTTTCTCTCCAGTGTGAGTTATCATGTGTTTCTTCAGATCTCCCTTCATACTGAACCCTTTCCCACAAACTGAACAACTAAATAGCTTCTCTCCAGTATGAGATCTCATGTGTCTCTTCAGATGTGTTTGCCGACTGAACCCTTTCCCACAAACAGAACAACTAAATGGTTTCTCTCCAGTATGTGTTCTCATGTGTGTCTTCAGATCTCCGTTTCTACTGAACACTTTCCCACAAACTGAACAACTAAATGGTTTCTCTCCAGTGTGAGTTATCATGTGTTTCTTCAGATCTCCCTTCATACTGAACCCTTTCCCACAAACTGAACAAAGAAATGGTTTCTCTGCAGTATGAGTTATCATGTGTGTCTTCAGATCGCCCTTCATACTGAGTCCTTTTCCACAAACTGAACAACTAAATGGTTTCTCTCCAGTATCAGTCTCAGTTAGAGAACCGTCATCATCACTGTCATCAGTCTCAGTTAGAGAACAGTCTGAAGAGAGAGGCTGGCTATCTCTAGTTGGTTCTAAATCACCAGCTGGATCTAAGTTACTGGCTAGTTCTGCTACTCCACAGTCCTCTCCTTCAGGTTCTGTTTTCATCTGTCCAGTTGAGGTGCTGGGTAAAGAGTATGCTTCTCTGTTTTTCTCCCTTTGGGTTTGAAGAGGCTGGAAGGACAGAGCGTTCTCTTGACAATCTTCACATTTCACTGGGTCTACTGTGATCTTGGAGAGATCAGCTTCTTCCAGCCCTTGATCTAGTTCATCTTTAATCTGCTCTGGGTCCCGGTTTTGGCTGAGTTGTGAGGACAGAGTTTTCTCACCTTCATTTTCACATTTCATAGGTTGTAAGGTCATCTTGGAGCCATCAGCCTCCTCTAGATCTTGACACAGTTCCTCCTGTTCCTCTTTAATCTGGAGGGGCTCTGTGTCCTGGGTTTGGCTGAGCTGTGAGGACGGAGGTTTCTCTTCATCATGTTCACTCTTCACAGAGACAGGAAGCTCCTCTCCCTCCTGACTGATCCAGAGTTCCTCCTGTTCCTCTTTCATCTGTAGGGGCTCTGACTCCTCCTGGACCAGACTGGGGCTCCTCTCCTGCTGCTCAGGGGGAACCTCCTCTTCACAGATAAACAGCTGTAAGACCATGGAGTCTAGAAAGAAGGGCATACAATAATTTAAATGTAATTTGTTGTAACCATTGCTTTTGAAAGTAACAAAGGGTCAGGCCACTATTTCACACTACTCTCTTAACACTTTGAGTGCCAGCAGGGGGAGCCAGAAATAGCGCTTGAGTGCCAGCGCTCTATTCAATGAGAGCGAGCACATTTGCGAACGCATAAACTATATCTTAAATTATGGCTATGTGTCTTATACGCCCGTCGCTTATCAATGACTTGCTTCCAGTCAACATTGTCGAAACGGATTGTTTTTAAATCGGTACATTTCCGTTTTATACCATTTTGAAAAACGCTCGTTTTTCAAAATTTCCAGAAAAGAAGTGATTCTGCAGCAATCGCTTTTTACTGGAATACACAAAAAAAATGTAATTTTTCGGCCTATTTCTGAATCGTTTTCAAATAGATTATCGATAGTATATATGTACTTATGCCTCGCCCTGGTTGAACTATAATGCGGTCAACAAAGAAAAAAGGAAATGCCGTGCGGCAGAACGAAAATGGAGAAAAACAAAAACCACCATCTGCTGTGATACAAAGATGCTTTAACTGCCTACAACAAAACCATCCGCTTAGCAAGGAAAGACTACTTCTCTAAAATCATTACAGAAAACGCTGGAAACTCTAGAATCCTTTTTTCCACTATTAATCTACTACTAAACACTCAGTCATCAACTGTTAAATGTGAAGAACTTGCACTATTCTTTAATAACAAAATAACCTTGATCAGGGCCAGCATTACTCATGATGGAAATAAAATTGATTACAGCAAACCGCGCAATGTAACCATGAGAAGATTCACATCCATCATATTAGACGTACTCTCCAAAACTGTCTCAGAATGCAACTCATCCACCTCAGACATCGACCCTATACCAACAGCCTTCTTCAAACGGGTGTTTAATAGTATCTCAAGCCCTGTGCTAGATATCATAAACACCTCCCTTAGAACCGGTACTTTCCCAGATGCCTTTAAAACAGCAGTTGTAAAGCCACTACTAAAAAACCTAACTTGGATAGTAATGTAATGGCAAATTATCGTCCAATATCGAACCTACCATTCATTAGTAAAGTACTCGAAAAGATAGTTTCAGTTCAAATGAATTCCTTTCTTGAAGAAAACAACATCTTAGAAGAATTTCAATCGGGATTCAGAAAATACCATAGCACTGAAACTGCCCTCACCAAAATAATCAGTGACTAGGGATGGGTACCTTTCACATTTGAACCGATAGGTTACCGGTACCTGTGAATCGATACCGGTACCCAACGGTACCTTTTTTCGGTACTTTAGTCTCTAAAAATGTAATTTACCTACCTTAGTCGTGAAAAAAAGAATCCAAACTTCAAATAACTACACTTTCGACCGTTTTCGGCTTGCCATTGCCCCGACTGCTTTGTTGTTGAATCAAGTCAAATCCTAGGTAAGCGTATATTGTGCGTGTGAACGTTGACATAAAAAAAAATAAAGTAAAAATAATTTAAAAAATATATATATATTTTTTGGTATCTCACGTGAATCGATACTCGGTAGTACCGACGTGTTTCGGTAAGTACCTTTAAAAGTACCGAATTCGGTACCCATCCCCATCAGTGAGCTCAGGCTAAACTCTGACGAGAGTAAGATCTCCATCCTTATCCTGTTAGATCTCAGTGCAGCATTTGATACAATTGATCACGATATTCTAATTGATAGTCTTGAAAACCTTGTCGGTTTCTCAGACCATGTACTAAGCTGGTTTAAAACATACATCAGAGGGAGGAAATTCTATGTTAAACTAGGAGACCACATGTCTGAGATATATGACAACAACTATGGAGTTGCACAAGGGAGTTGCTTAGGTCCTTTACTCTTCTCCCTTTACATGTTACCGCTGGGTGATATCATCAAAGAACATAATGTAGGTTTCCATAGCTATGCGGATGATACACAATTGTACATATCTGCTGAACCAAATGATACAGCAATTAACTCCATTACAGACTGCTTACTGGCAATAAATAAATGGATGAGTAAGAACTTCCTGAAACTAAACGAGAACAAAACTGAAATTCTAATTATCGGCCCCAAATCAAAAAAATAAACGTTAATAAAGAACCTGGGAGGACTAACCCCTTGGATCAAATCTGAGGTCACTAGTCTCGGGGTTAACATAGATTCAGAACTGAACTTCAATTCTCATATTAACAAAGTGACAAAAACATCGTTCTTCCATCTCAGAAATATAGCAAAAGTACGACCATTTATTAAAACTTTGGTCGCCAAGGACGCCTTAAAGTGGAGATGAAGCAGTGAACAATGTGATCCTAGTTTGTTTGTTGTGTACCTTGTGTAAGACAGGGTTCTATAATCAAATGTGAAATCTATCTTATTTGTCTGAAAAATCAAATATAATATCCCTGTTTTCAACATGGGCGCCGCCATTTTGTTGCCGACGTCATGGCTGACGTCATGGGGCTTGTTTGGTGTATACACTGCTGGTTAGCTGCCTATAGTGAATGGGTCAGTCAGTAAATAAAATGTTGCCTACAAAACAACGGGACCGCGGTGGTTCTGTTTGTATTGCTCCTGGCTGTTCAAACTAATTTTACCATGTGAGAGAGAGGAAAGTTTTCCACAAACTACCAGTGAAAAAAACAGTGTTGTTGGCATGTTGGCTCAGGCTGGCTGCACTCAGGCGGCGTGATCAGCCTGTTGGACAGGGAATGAAGATCCCCAGAGAACACTTCATTGCCTCGGATTATGTTGTTGGGGGTGGAAGGTTTGTCCAGAAGACCACTAATCAGCTGAAGCCTGATGCGGTTCCCTCGGTCTTCGACAGACAGACCGGCGTTAGCTCTCGGGAGCGATGGCTAGCTAGTTAGCACCAGCCGGGGACCGGCGTTAGCTCTCGGGAGCGATGGCTAGCTAGTTAGCACCAGCCGAGGCTGTATTCTGCACTCGCACACTGTGCGCGTAATTGATTTTTCAGGTTCGCACACACATATTTTTAGGGGCATATGCGAGCAATATGGTCGCACTGTAGAGCCCTGGTTATGGAGATGTTTGTGGTTGTGTTACTACGTGTTACCCCTCACTGTTGCTTGGTCCATGTTGTGTTGTACCTTGCGCTGCGCTGAGGGAGCCTGGTCCTTCTCCATTCTTTTTTGCCCCTCTCTTCTCCTGCTTAGGCAGGGTTGGGAGGGGGCTGTTGAGGTGGTTCTTGTGGAACTCCTCTGGCATCCCTGTGTACGTCCCGGTCCGCCGGGCCCGGGTTCGAAATTAGAGAGTCGAGGGGTTTTTGTGGAGGCTGTGACATGGTGCACAACAATGCCAGCATACGCCCCTTCCGCCGGGGTCCTGTTTCAGCATACCCCTTTGGCGCCTGTCTAGTCCGCAGTGCTCCAGGCTCAGGTTGAGTGGCCTGTTGCCTGGATTGAGGGATCGACCTCTTTTGGGGGTTGTCTCCCCGGTGCGCTGCCTGCTCCCGCTGTGGGTGTAGCCTCTTGAGTGCTTCGGGGCGGCGTGCTGTAGGGGGGAAGGGCCTGCTCTTGGATGGGCCCTGTCCGAATACGCTGGCGATGTGGGGGGTGGTGTCACTAGTGACCGCCTGGTGGGGTCTCGATGCTGCGGCGTCGTTGGCCTCTCCAGGCCCCCTTTTCCGGGGGGGGGGGGGGGGGGGGTCCAGTCCCTTCCTGGGTCTGGGTCCTCCTTCGCGCTCCGCTGCTACGGCCTTGCCACAGGGTTGGGCTTTTGCTCTTGACCCCGTGATATTAGGGGTTGTAACGGGGGTTTGTTCCTTTCCGTTCGTTCCCTAGTGGCATGCGGGTTGCGCGTTTGTGTAGTCGTGGGTAAGTCCCACGGTCTGCTCACCCTGTGCGTTGAGTTGCTAAACTCCTCTTCGCACAGTCGGATCCAATACCCTCCCGTCCTCCGCTAGGGGGGTCCGGGGGCTCGGGTCCTCCCCGGTTCTGATGGTTGTGCGGTGCCTCAGCTGGTACATTTGTCGAGCTTCCGCTCTGCTCAGCTCCTGTATTGCAGTAGACGCAGAGAGGAGCTATACGATATATAACGTACAGTTATGTATATAACCATAGTTATATGAGCATAGTGACGCTCTGCGTCGGACTCACTGAGGACCCCGTGGTCTTGCCTTGTGGTGAAAGACTTGGGAAGGAGCTGTTAGTATGGCCACACCCCTGCTTATGTAGAGGAGCGGATGGGGGTGTGGCCAGACAGATGAGGTATGTAAAGGTGCATGTGAAGATTTATTCAGTGCTAATACTGATATGGAAGAGTATTGCAGTAGACGCAGAGCGTCACTATGCTCATATAACTATGGTTATATACATGACCGTACATTCTCTCAGTTAGTTTACTATGTGTACAGATGTAGTGAAGATATATCTGTTGAGAGAATATTGTACACCACTGCACTCAAACTACAAAAAAGCAAGCTTACAGAAACAAGTATCTTATAATGATGTCATGATAATATTACTTAAGAGGGCTACATGGTGTAGTGCAAGTAAGATGTTTGTGGCTGCAGGACTTCCATCCCAAGCTGTCTTAAGAAATCTTATGTAGAAATTAGGGGTGGAACAGTATGCATTTGAACCGTACACCGTTCGGCACAACTTCCGCGGTTCGGCGCGTGTGGGTATTGTTCGGTTCAGGGGATGCAAAAAAAAATCTTCATTTGGCACGGAGAGGCGAAGCGCCGGCTGCAGCAACAAGCATCCCCTTAACAATTGTGTGTATTGAGCTGTACTGTATTGTACCCATTCTGCAATCTGTTAATAAAGTTTTCAATCAATCAATCAATCAATGCTAACGTTAGTCAGTTCGTAGAAAGTGCGTGGAACCGGCAAGCGCAATATAAATCAATCTTCATTACGACATTAAAACATTTGGCATTAACATTACATAGGCCTACATCTTGCCATAATGTTAGCATGGTTTGTGACGCTACAAGTACAACGCACGTTGGTAGCCCGCCAGCTCCAATACAGCCAGTGAAATCATTATCAGACATCAATGAAATGTTACCGTAGCTAGCAGAGGATAAAATGGGAGTCTGAGGCGGGGTGTCGAAAGACAATGACGTTTATTCAACATCCAAGAAGGCTAACATTGTGTTTACTAACTCCAACCGGGACTATTGCCGCTTTCCCACTGCATGGTATCAACTCGATTCGACTCCACTCAACTTCCACTGTAGGTAGAGTCGAGAACGAAGGTACCACACGCAAAATTGTCCGTGCGGACGCCCAACCCATAGACAGTTCAGTGTGCGAATTACGTTAATCCACCACCGTTTCACAATTACTGTGTTGCATAACTTGCACTCAATATTTAAATAATGTTAGTCTAAATAAATGTAGACAGACAATGTACGTATTTTAAAAATAGAATGAACAGAGTAGTGTTGTTTTGAAACAGTAGGCCTACAGTGTGTGTGTTAGTTTGATTTATGCTGCATTTGATATTGATGGCCTTCTAATTTGTTTTTTGTTTATTTATTTTAAATAACACAGTGACACTTTTCCTTTTGATAAGAAATCCAGCCATATTCCTTTCATTGTATTTCAAATACTGCACTTTAATTTCAAGCGGAAAACGAATCTTTCCATTAACACATTAATTGCCATTGGCCGCCATGCGTTGAGTGCCAACAAAGAGTAAACTTGTTGTTATGATCGTTATTTCTTTTATTCGCTATTTGCATTCATAATTCATCCAGGAAGCCTCCGGGAGCCAGCTGGACCCTGTCTGATATTGCAACACCTCAATACCGCCGCCTGGTGGTTACACTCCACTCTAAACCGGAAGTGGCGCTCGGTGCATCGGGGAAAAAGCTCCGCCAGAGATATCTTGTAACGTGGATCAATATACACACCTCGAGTGCATTGGATCGCTTTCGAGACGCAAGAATCAATATGCTTTCGGCGTTTATTGCGTCATACAAACGGAAAATGGATCTAGCAGATCGACGTCAAATAATTGGATTTTTTTTCTCCAGACGCATCGGCCAGAGGTAAGAGAAATCTAACGTTATTTCCAGCTTGATTGTCTTCAGATTTATTTCATTGCAATCTGTCCGATCAACGTATGGTGTCTTACTAAAGAAAGCCGTTAGTGACAATCAAGGAATCATAAATGACCCCACTCCCTTTCCTTCACGCATGATGGAGCATAATGTATAGCGATCATATGCATTTGAAATTTTTAATATAACGTGTATAGGGACAAAACGCCAATTGATAATGTATAATACGCGTCGGGGCCTATAACACGCATTCTAGGAATGACTGCTATAGTCTAAAAACACTTATATTCTCGATGGTACTAACACGACAATGTATGAATGGAAAAATATAACGTTCCAACATCCGGAACGATAGATACCCGATGTTGAATGGGCCATAGTAATGTCGATATAGCTATAATATTTAAAAGGTTATAGCCCTGCAAAGAAGGTGAGCCACTCCATAGGGTTACAGCGCTGGCAGAGAGTTGTAAAGATGGGTATAATGCATGGCACCCAATCTGTTAAGAACTGACAATCAGGGAATTTAAACATTGTTGACACAAGTTCATACTTTGATAAATGTAGCCTATATTTTTCAGTCAGTTCGGTCTTTGTGTGCCAAACATTATTTAAGGCAAACCGCTGTAAACGTTTTTTTTTTTTTTCAAATAAATAAAATTAAATGTTTACATTTTTAGAGTGTTACATTAAAAAAAAACATATATATCGAACCGAACCGAAAACCGCGAGCACAAAACCGTGATACGAACCGAACCGTGTATTTTGTGAACCGTTCCACCCCTAGTAGAAATGTATTTGCAGGGTTAATGACTCTGTAAATGAGGTCATCTTGGTTTTGAGAAATGTATTTGCAGGGTTAATGACTCTGTAAATGAGATCATCTTGGTTTTGTACTTTTTGGAAACACTGAGACAGTTGTCTTTATGCAAGACTCTGTATTTTATTTTCTTGTCTTATTATTTAAACTATGTTTTATGGTGCTTTTATATGTAATTTATTCTATGTATTGTCTTTTATATGGACCCCGAGTCCGTAATAAAATGTAGATTGATTGACATCCATGAGGTGTTTAGGAATGATAGAAATTAAGAACAAAATTACTTTAAAGAATGTAAGGAATGTAAATAAAGTGGTAAAATGATCACCTCTGGCCAGCTCGTCTGTGTCCAGCAGACCATCCTTGTTGCCACGGGTGATGGGAAGCGTGTGGACGTCTGGACAATCCATTAGGGGTTTCTCTAGACGTTGACACAAAGATGCCCAAAACAAATTCATCATGGTGGACGCAGTGGATTATTTGCCAAAAAACTAAAGGCTAATTTACAGCAGGTTACAAGAAAAGACGATTAGATTAGCTATCATTATACAGCACAAGTACAGTACAACAAAAAGAAGTTTGGCAGATTTAGGCTATTGTCGGTATATTATGAACCATGACTTATACATATAGTTGTACTTTTACTCAAAACACACTTTTTACTCCTTACATTTCAAATGCAGACCTACAAAGTACAAATCTTGCAGGTCCAACCATTTTAATTAGTATACTATATTCGTTTCTCTGGCCAAACTAACATTAAGGTTATTAATCCTCTGGCCGCACTTTGTTTAAAAACAGCCAATCAAATCCCCATCAATGGAAAATGAACCCGCCCATACCCATGCTGATTGGTCCTTGTGCAAGACTAGAAAGCGGGGATCTTTGATTAAACACCTGCTATCAGAAGAATAGACAGTCTAGAGCAGGGGTGGCCGACCCGTGGCTCGCGAGCCGCATGTGGCTCTTTGCCCGTCAATATATATATATATATATATTAGAGCTGGGCCGTTAACGTGCTGCGTTAAAGGATAACTCCACTTTTTTTTTAAATTAGCTTATTTAACATCTTCCCTGGAGTTAGACAAGAAGATGCATACCTTTTGTCTCTGTGCGTGCATTTTAGCTTTGGGAATAGACGCTCCGTTAGCATAGCTTAGCTTCATCACTGGAAGTGGGGGAGGACAGTAGCCTTACAGTGCCTTACAGTGTATTGCAAGGTCTGACATTGACCAAACTTGATATGCATGACCTTGGTGGGCTCTAGGTCAACTCCTGAAAAGGGGGTCAATGTCAGACTTTGCAATCAAAAGTTAGGGGGCTAATAACCCTTGCCATAATTTCAGTGCGCCCCTAACTTTTGATTGCAAGGTCTGACATTGACCCCCTTTTCAGGAGTTGACCTAGAGCCCACCAAGGTCATGCATATCAAGTTTGGTCAATGTCAGACCTTGCAATACACTGTAAGGCACTGTAAGGCTACTGTCCTCCCCCACTTCCAGTGATGAAGCTAAGCTATGCTAACGGAGCGTCTATTCCCAAAGCTAAAATGCACGCACAGAGACAAAAAAGGTATGCATCTTCTTGTCTAACTCCAGGGAAGATGTTAAATAAGCTAATTTAAAAAAAAAAAGTGGAGTTATCCTTTAACGCGAGACTAGTATCGCGCGATAATATAATTGAAAAACTTAACATTAATGTCTAGAGCTTTTTATTTCATTTAGCAACAATTTTCTGTAGAGTATTCTACTTTTAACTTAAGTAAAATATCATGTCCTAATGGCTACAGAGCATTTGAAATTATAACACTCATAATGAGAGTCAAAACAAGCATGAGATATATTTTATTGACTAAATCAAAAAAGGAGGTACAGAATCTTTGTGTTTGATATGAATGAAGATAAGCAGAAATCAATTACAAAACAAAAATAAGTCCTAAGGATTGTGTATACTACTTAGTATGTACATGGGGTTCCTGTTGTGTATACTACTTAGTATGTACATGGGGTTCCTATTGTGTATACTACTTAGTATGTACATGGGGTTCCCATTGTGTATACTACTTAGTATAA
The DNA here is from genome assembly GCF_963971535.1 of Notolepis coatsorum. NCBI lineage: Eukaryota > Metazoa > Chordata > Actinopteri > Aulopiformes > Paralepididae > Notolepis > Notolepis coatsorum. The sequence goes on along the minus strand of NC_140181.1, from coordinate 109,427,843 downwards.
GTACATGGGGTTCCTATTGGGTATACTACTTAGTATAAGTACATGGGGTTCCTATTGTGTATACTACTCATAGCTGTCAACACTACCATTTTCCCCGGGATTCTCCTGTTTTTTCAACCCTCTTCACGCCATATTCACGGTTCACGTATTGGCACGTATTTTGTACTTATTAATTTTTACAAAATGGCTGCAATTCCCCTCCGTGACGACAGGTGGCAGCAGTGTAGATTAGAACGTTATCAGAGGAAGTCAGACCGGGAGACGGTTGCGACCCGAAGAAGAATAAGAACAGAACAGCGAGCGGATTTGCTCAGAGCTCAGGGGAGAGACTGATGCGGCACCGAGGGTGTCAAATCAACTTAGCCAGTGTCTCTTGATTGCCCACTCTGTGGCTTTCGTCTCTGGAACAAAGGGTTTGCAAATCTTCTGTGGATAAAACAATACAAAGTTACTGTGTATGTGATGCAGGAATGTATAAATGTCTTGGTGAACAGCCGTTTGCTCTGCGCCTCCCCTGCAAGGTTCACGCGTCCCCCTCCTTCACTCTGACGCCCAATTTCCTGAATGCGATTTATAAATAATAATTGATCAGTTTTAAAAGTTGTCGTGAATTGTCATGGTATGACAAATACAGTTACTGGTAACTCGCAGGCATTGCAGAGATAGAGGAAAAACACAAAATCGCATTGGCTTTTCTTCTATCTCACATTTCTCTGTAGACACACACACTGTTCCAAAATGATATTCCCACTGCTAAATTAATGACCATAGGTATTTTTTTTATAGCTTTAACGAGTTGTAGTATTAATATGTAGCCTACAGTGATGAAGGTATAAAGACACTATGGTAATACATTGATTGATTGCTTTTATAGTTTCACAAACACATCAAGACAAATCACAAACACAAAGAAATAAAAAGAACAATAGTATGTTGCCAGACACTGTCACATCAATGAACAAACATACACCATGTCATATGCTAGTACACTAAGGACGCAAGGGGCTGATTCTCTGACATATATACACACATTACATATATACACATACACATATATATATAATATATACACCAGCGCCGCCAATAGATAAAAAAAATTAACTAATCAATCTCACAATTTTCTGTAATCAATCTAGATTAATCTAGATTAAAAACAGCATTTTTCTACATAAAACCGAAGCTTGTAACAGATATTTACTTGAGTAAAATCATGGAATTAATGTAAAATCAACACAAAGAAAGTATATTTAGATTCAAATACTATTTTAATAGCTTTCTTTGAATACAGTTTCTCTCCTGTGAAATACAAATGTTCAACAAAACCATAATTTACATAGCATTTACACTCTAAGTAGGAAAAGTTTACCCTACAACGAATGGCTGGGTACATACAGGTTTTGACCAGCAGATGGCAGCGACGAGGCAGCTCCATTGGGAGGGGGCGGGGCCGGGTGGGAGGGGGCGGGCTGAGGGGGCGGGGCCAGGAGAAGGGGCGGGGCTAAAACGTGCACGTTTTCTCAAATCCAAATGTTGACAGCTATGATACTACTTAGTATGTACATGGGGTTCCTATTGTGTATACTACTTAGTATAAGTACATGGGGTTCCTGTTGAGTGTACTGCTTAGTATGGGAACTGAATTTTTGGGCAGCACGGTGGTGTAGTAGTTAACACTTGTATTCACTTGTATAACACTTGTATAACACCTTGTATTCACTAGGAATATTCTTGTTACAAAGATCCCCTCAATTTTATATAACAATTTATCAATAAGTCTTGACAGACACAACCATTCCACTAGACATGCTTCTGCACGAGGTTTTACACTTCCAAAAGTGAGGTCGAATACAATGAAGCGAACTGTCATGTTCCGTGGTATGCAGGAATGGAACTCTCTTCCCAGACATGTTAAGCAGGAGAATAGTAAATGTCGTTTCAAAATCGTGGTAAAACAACATTTTCAACCAAAGAAATTGACATTCCCTAATAGATAGTGTGTACTTAAATGAAAATGTATGTGTCTGATAAAGAGATAGGTATATATGGATGAAAAGGCATGTGTCTGATAGGGATATATTATTAAAATATTGTATAATTGGCTGATATGAACATAGATAATGTATGTAAAAGCTAAATAGTATATTATGCTGTATTGTATTATGAATTAATTATGAGTAGGTATTATTGTATTGTATTATGAATTCATTCATAAGGAGTATATATTTTTATATTGTATTATGAATTTGATTAGGGTTTTTATTGTTGTTTTAATTGTCTGTATGACATGTAAATGTTGTGAGTGTATGTAAAGTGTCACAGCCAACTAGTGACACTGGTTATTATGACATCCTGTTCTTATATATGATTATGACGAATGTCTGTAGATTCTTCCTCCCACTTGTGTAAACTGTGAGAACTATGGACTGTGGACTCCGGAACAGTAACTTGTGTACACTACAATATCTTGCGTGATCCTAGAGAATGGAATCAATGGAATCAATGGAATCAATACAATAGGTTTATTGTATATATTTGTTTTAAATCTAGGCATATGTTACTATAGGTGTCTAGATGTGATATGTATTCTGGCTGGTAATGCCCAGTCAGAAAGGAATTGAGAAGAAACACGTTATGTGTAAACACATGTTAAGTGCCACAAGTCAACTAGTGACACTGGTTATTATGACATCCTGTTCTTATATATGATTGGAGCTATGTATGTGACCTGTATATTCTTTATACACTTTAAACTATGTTACAGTTAATGTGCAGTCGGAATGGAGGCAGAAGCCTTTTTTGATAAGTGCAGTCTCTGTTAGAGGGGGGGGGGATGTGCTCTCTCTATCTGTGGCCTTGAGCTAAGAGCAGGCCCGAGCAAACAGCAGGCTGGCACACATGTTAACCCTTGCCTGCCTGCATAGAGTAAAACATGTAACCAATGATTGGTACAGGTATATTGTATATATATATATATACAATACAACATACAATATATATTGTATATTGTATATAGTACAGGTGTATTGTATATTGTACACTACACAGGCCAGTTCTTCCCTCTCAATACTGACTGAAGCCCAGAGGAATGTACGGAGCCTCTCTGCTCCCGAGGGACTTTCCACTCTGTTACTGTTACAATTACTTTTTAAGTTACAAATCAGTGGAGTAGACGGCAGCCAATGACAACTAGGAGGGGAGGAGAGTTGGTCATTATGTAGTGTACGTTGGTTGGCTAGTGAAATGACATCACAGTGATATCACTGTTTTTGGGCCAATAGAACAGAGGTCTTGACATGATATAAAAAGGACTGCTCCCATTCGAGAGACCAGAATTTCAGAGTTTTCCATGGCAGGCACAAGCCGTGTCAGGCCATTGCGATCTTAGAAGATAGGATGTTTTGTTTTATATAATCTTTTAAACTGTAATGGATATTTCCAATACAGTGCTTTTTTGTACCGTTCTAAATAAAAACAACTTTTTATAATATCTTTTGGGTCCTTGGACTGATTTCTGCCAGCACTGTGCCATGATGCCAGCCGACGCCCTGATTTCCTATGGAGGGTGACTATGAATGTACTGTAACCTAATACAGATCGAATCAATTGACATTGATATATATATGCTATGTACTGTATAAATAATATACATGGCAATGTTTGTTGTTTGCGGGTTCCGGTATCTCTGTGTCCGACGGACTCTGTCGAGTTATGTGGGAAATCGATCATCTAAATCACTGCAGGATTGGATGGTCGGTCCCGCTGGCGGAGGAGGAGAGGAGGACAGGAGGTACTGGGGCGTGCAAGCAATGATTACGTGTTAGTACAGTGGTAATACTTATTAACAAAGTAGTAATACAACCAAGCTTTCAAATGAGCAGTATTACAATCCCTTTCGTAAAATGATGATAATAATGATGATGATAATATTATGTTTATTATAGTCTATAAGAGTTCTCCTAGACATACATTCGGTTTATTACAAACAAGAAGAGATTAACAACTCTTCATGATTACATTTCATATCAACTGGATATAACTAGACCAGTGACTTGAAGTAATCTAGACAGAAATAGTAATTGACTCGAGAACTTGGCGAGTTTAGCACCTCGCCGGGGGATATCGAGCGGCCGCGGGTTTATATCTCGAGTAGGTGATTGAGATATATAGAGACTACCTGTAGCATTTATCAGTGTATAAGGGTTTTTATTGTTGTTTTAATTGTCTGTATGACATGTAAATGTTATGAGTGTATAAGGGTTTTTATTGTTGTTTTAATTGTCTGTATGACATGTAAATGTTGTGAGTGTATAAGTCTGTAACTGTATTTTATGTGTTATGGACCCCAGGAAGAATAGCCCCAGCACTGCTGTGGCTAATGGGGATCCAAATAAACTTAAACTTAAACACTGTCGCCTCACAGCTAGAAGGTCCTGTGTTCAATTCACGCTTAGGGACCAGGTTGCCAGGTACCCAGGTGGGGTATCTCCCGGGCCTTTCTGTGTGGAGTTTGCATGTTCTCCCCATGCTTGCAAGGGTTTCCCCTCCAGATAAGATAAACCCAAAGGAAAAACATACAGAACAGTTCACTATCGCGTCCCTGACGAAGATGGACAGGAGCACTTGGATTGGTCCGCGGGCGCGGCCCACGCCACAGCCCTTATCTGCTCCCGGCTGCCCTTGGGGGGAAGGACGACGGGATGGGAAAACTCCAGAGACATTTCATCAGTACATGCGTGTGTGTGTTCCTGTGTGTCGCCCATCTCGCATGTGTGTGTGTTCTTCTTCTAAAAAAGTACATGGGGTTTCTATTTAATATACTGCAAACTGTGTTTGGGGACCGGTTCTCTTTATTCTTTTCAAGTCTACTCTCAGCTTAAACGGAACAACTAAATGGTTTCTTTCCTGTATGAGTTCTAGTGTGTCTCTTCATATTTCCTTTATCATTGAACACTTTCCCACAAACTGAACAGCTAAATGGTTTCTCTCCTGTATGAGTTCTAGTGTGTTTCTCCATATTTCTTTTCTCATTGAACACTTTCCCACAAACTGAACAGCTAAATGATTTCTCTCCAGTATGTGTTCTCATGTGTGTCTTCAGATTTGTTTGCCGACTGAACCCTTTCCCACAAACTGAACAACTAAATAGCTTCTCTCCAGGATGAGTTATCATGTGTCTCTTCAGATGTGTTTGCTTGCTGAACCCTTTCCCACAAACTGAACAGCTAAATGGTTTCTCTCCTGTATGACTTCTAGTGTGTTTCCTCATATTTCCTTTATCATTGAAACCTTTCCCACAAACTGAACAGATAAATGGTTTCTCTCCAGTATGTGTTCTCATGTGTGTCTTCAGACTTGTTTTCTGAGTGAACCCTTTCCCACAAACTGAACAGATAAATGGTTTCTCTCCAGTATGAGTTATCATGTGTCTCTTCAGATGTGTTTGCTGAGTGAACCCTTTCCCACAAACTGAACAACCAATTGGTTTCACTCCAGTATGAGTTATCATGTGACTCTTCAGACTTGTTTGGTGACTGAACCCTTTCCCACAAACTGAACAGCTAAATGGTTTCTCTCCAGTATGAGTTATCATGTGTTGCTTCATATTTCCTTTATCATTGTACCCTTTCCCACAAACTGAACAGTTAAATGGTTTCTCTCCAGTATGTGTTATCATGTGTGTCTTCAGATGTCCCTTCCTACTGAACCCTTTCCCACAAACGGAACAACTAAATGGTTTCTCTCCTGTATGACTTCTAGTGTGTTTCTTCATATTTCCTTTATGATTGAAACCTTTCCCACAAACTGAACAGATAAATGGTTTCTCTCCAGTATGTGTTTTCATGTGTGTCTTCAGACTTGTTTGGTGACTGAACCCTTTCCCACAAACTGAACAACCAATTGGTTTCACTCCAGTATGAGTTATCATGTGTCTCTTCAGACTTGTTTGGTGACTGAACCCTTTCCCACAAACTGAACAGCTAAATGGTTTCTCTCCAGTATGTGTTATCATGTGTGTCTTCAGATGTCCCTTCCTACTGAACCCTTTCCCACAAACTGAACAACTAAAAGGTTTCTCTCCAGTATGAGTTCTCATGTGTTTCTTCAGATCTCCCTTCATACTGAACCCTTTCCCACAAACTGAACAACCAATTGGTTTCACTCCGGTATGATCATCAGTCTCAGCTCCAGAACGGTCATCATTACTGTCATCAGTCTCAGTTCCAGAACCGTCATCATCACCGTCATCAGTCTCAGCTCCAGAACTGTCATCATCACCGTCATCAGTCTCAGTTAGAGAACAGTTTGAAGAGAGAGGCTGGCTATCTCTAGTTGGTTCTAAATCACCAGCTGGATCTAAGTTACTGGCTGGTTCTGATACTCCACAGTCCTCTCCTTCAGGTTCTGTTTTCATGTGTTCAGTTGAGGTGCTGGGTAAAGAGTATGCTTCTCTGTTTTTCTCCCTTTGGGTTTGAAGAGGCTGGAAAGACAGAGCGTTCTCTTGACCATCTTCACATTTCACTGGGTCTACTGTGATCTTGGAGAGATCAGCTTCTTCCAGCCCTTGTTCTAGTTCATCTTTAATCTGCTCTGGGTCCCGGTTTGGGCTGAGTTGTGAGGACAGAGTGTTCTCACCTTCATTTTCACATTTCATAGGTTGTAAGGTCATCTTGGAGCCATCAGCCTCCTCTAGATCTTGACACAGTTCCTCCTGTTCCTCTTTAATCTGGAGGGGCTCTGTGTCCTGGGTTTGGCTGAGCTGTGAGGACTGAGGTTTCTCTTCATCATGTTCACTCTTCACAGAGACAGGAATCTCCTCTCCCTCCTGACTGATCCAGAGTTCCTCCTGTTCCTCTTTAATCTGTAGGCGCTCTGGCTCCTCCTGGACCAGACTGGGGCTCCTCTCCTGCTGCTCAGGGGGAACCTCCTCTTCACAGATAAACAGTTGTAAGGCCATGGAGTCTAGAAAGAAGGGCATACAATCATTTAAATGTAATTGGTTGTAACCATTGCTTTTGAAAGTAACAAAGGGTCAGTCCACTATTTCACACTACACTCTTAACTCTTTGCCCGCCAAACCCGAGAAAAGTCGGGTTTCGGAGATACAGGATATGGAGAGGATAACACACATGCTGAGGTTACAGGAAGAGAAATTTGGAGAAAGATGGGGAAAGTGGGAGGATTACAAGGGGAACGAAAACGACATCACAGAGGAAGAACCAAATACATCACAAGAGGGCGAAGGATAAAGGAGGAAAGAGGTTCAAAGAGGGTCTCTGAACCCATGTCACACACTTAATGTTTTACAATTGTTTTATGTTTTTTTAAGTCAGTATTTATATTTTTCGTCTTTTGGGCATTACATTTTTTCTTTATTATTTACGTCTGTTTAATAGTGTTGTTGAAGTTATTGTATATGTTGTGTTGTTTGTCTCAATAAAAATGTAAGTTTAAAAAAAAGAAAAGTCGGGTTTCGTCGCCAACCGGTGAGCGCCAAACAACTTTTCTCGGGTTTTGATCCTTAGATCTTTTTCCTTTGATCCCCCTTCTAAACACTCGGCCGGAGCTCCCTGGGTCTCCCTGGCACAGCTGCCTACGTTGGAATGGCAATGACCATCGAATCTCGCCAGGTGGCAGTATGGCCTACAGTTTGAACTGGGATAGTTTAGTGTGGGGCCACTTTAGCACACACACGCACTCACTGCAAGTACTCCTCCCCCTCAGAGGGAATCAGGACAGAGCGATCGCTCTGAGATTTTCTCGCCTCAAACCTATTGTTTCCCATATACACGAGTAATAGTGATCGCGATGGGATCACTGGGATTATTCTTCTGGCTAAGGTAAGGTATATTCTATGTCTATTTTACCGAACCTAAAACATGTTTTTGTACCGATCAGTGTCGTATTTTACCGGACCTAAAACATGCTTTTGGTAATGATCGCAGTATCGAGTTAAAACGACCCCCACCCCCCCCTTGATGATTTTGTAAAGACACATATGTATAATGGTATATACATTTGATTTAGAAGTATTTGGGGTTTCAGGCGAGCAACCCGAACGATTTGGGCATAATGCATATAACGAGTCATATCTCGTGATTTATGAAAAAATACTGGATTATTTTGGAAAGGGGAGATGTTTAGCATGGAATAGCGCACAAACTACAGTATGTAGAAATGAACTGGTTAGTCAGTCTTGGACTATAAACAATGCCTGTCAAATGAGCCATACTATTGTCTCCATAGCTATAATACAGAACACACGATGGGTCCGCAAACATCGCTAAAATGGTCAAGAGCGCTGGCGCCATTGAGTAAAGATGGGAAAAGTGGCGGTCAATGACACACTGAACCAATATATAGGGATGCACAGATCCTATATCCAACACCACTATCAGGTCTGATACTAGCTACATGTGATCAGTATCGACTACAGGTGGTCTGATCCATTACCACGTTGTCATAAAGCATCCTCCTCCACTAACATCCCAGCAGCAGTGCATGGTGGAGAGGAAGAAGGACAATGTTCCTGCCGATTCTGCTTGATGAGATGTTGGACATCAGACACAAAGATTCTAAGCACAGGGACCCCCCAAGGCTGCGTGCTGAGCCCCCTACTGTACACCCTCTTCACACACGACTGTGTGGCCTCCCAGAACAACACCAGTATCATCAAATTCGCAGATGATACTACAGTCATTGCATGAATTTCTGTCTGATGCATATATGGTCAATCTGGTTCTCTGTTTTGTGGTCCGGTGAAATCCATGTGGCTTTATGAACTCTTTTGTGCGGAAAGACGCTGCCTCCTATGACCAGGTTATGGAATGCGCAGAAGTCTGTGAATTGTTCACCATTGTTGTTCATTTCCCCTAGACCATGTTTGCCCATTATTTGCTCTTTTCCTGTGTTGTCTTGTCCTATTTTTGTGTAATCTGTGAAGAGGAGGTTCCCCCTGAGCAGCAGGAGAGGAGCCCCAGTCTGGTCCAGGAGGAGCCAGAGCGCCTACAGATTAAAGAGGAACAGGAGGAACTCTGGATCAGTCAGGAGGGAGAGGAGCTTCCTGTCTCTGTGAAGAGTGAACATGATGAAGAGAAACCTCAGTCCTCACAGCTCAGCCAAACCCAGGACACAGAGCCCCTCCAGATTAAAGAGGAACAGGAGGAACTGTGTCAAGATCTAGAGGAGGCTGATGGCTCCAAGATGACCTTACAACCTATGAAATGTGAAAATGAAGGTGAGAACACTCTGTCCTCACAACTCAGCCCAAACCGGGACCCAGAGCAGATTAAAGATGAACTAGAACAAGGGCTGGAAGAAGCTGATCTCTCCAAGATCACAGTAGACCCAGTGAAATGGGAAGATATGGCTGTAAACATATAGTTTTTGATTTGCCTTCTTGACTAAGCTATTGATGTGATGTTTGTAAGTGAGGCGTGTGTGTCAAGAGTTACTCCAAGGTATTTATTACTAGTGCCTGTTGTCTTTAACTGTAGTGCAGTGTTAATTTTGTTGTCTAAAATGGTGATGAAAGATGTTCGTCAACAAAGGTTTTTTTCATGACGACGAGACGTGACGTCACGTTATTGAAGACCATGTCACGTCACGCTAACGAGACTAAATAGTTTATTAAATATCGCTGACCACAACTGAGGACACAAAAATGTAATTTACAAAAACTAGGACGAAATTTCTCTTCATGCATGTTGATATTGTTGACTAAAACAAGACGAGACAAAATAATTATAACTTTTCTTAATGCCATCGTCCCGACAGAACAGTGTGACGGCTGACGGGAGGTCTGTGTTATTAGCATTAGGTGAAGAGCTATTTGAAAAGCTAGTTTTAGCTTAACGTTACCTTGGCTAAAGTTGGGACTATTCATAATCCAGCTGCAGACCAAAAGCCACTGGCTTGGACAACATTTCTGCAAAGTTTTTAAGAGATGGGGCACAGGAAATAGCTCCCTGTGTTGCACATCTTATTAACCTCTCCCTGGAGCAAGGCATTGTACCAAGTGGTACTAAACATGCAAAGATGATTCCCTTGTATAAAAAAAGGAATAGCTCTGAGCCTGGTAATTACAGGCCAGTATCCATTTTGAGTGTCACGTCCAAGATTTTAGAAAGAGTGGTGCACGAGCAGATATCAGAATATGTTAGCAAGGACAATCTTCTATATGAATTTCAATATATGGAAGTCATATTCTACAGACTCATGTTCCTTTATCTGACTGATTGTATTAGAAAGGAGATGGATGAAGGGAAACTGTGTGGAATGGTCTTACTTGATCTTCAGAAAGCCTTCGACACAGTAAATCATGGTCTACTGCTTAATAAACTGAAAGCTCTGGGACTGAATGATACAGCTGTAAAGTGGATTGCCTCATATCTGACAGACAGGGACCAGAGGGTAGAGGTCAATGGTTTTTTGTCGAATGCCAAACCAATAGTTTGTGGGGTGCCGCAAGGAAGTGTTTTAGGACCATTGCTATTTTTATTGTACATAAATGATATGAGACAAGCATGTTCTTGTAATTTATTCTTATTTGCAGATGATTCAGCTTTGCTCATCTCCCATAAGGATCCGAGTACACTCCAAAGAAGGCTAGGAGAGGAACTCTCTAAGGTCAGGAATTGGCTGTCTGACAATAGGCTCTCACTTCACTTAGGCAAAACAGAGTCTATTTTGTTCGGATCTAAGCCCAGATTAAAAAAGGCTCCTGAACTCAAGGTAGAATTAGGGTCTGAGGTTATAGCAGCAAGAACGGCAGTGAAGTACCTGGGCTGTATGCTGGATGACAGTCTGGGGGGGGAGGGAATGGCCTTACAGGTGCTGGGTAAGGTAAATGCCCGCACCAGGTTTTTGGCTAGAAAGGCCAATCTTCTTGACAGGGAAAGCCTTAGACTACTAGCCAACAGCCTGGTGCAGTGTCATTTTGATTATACTAGTGTAGCCTGGTTTGAGGGACTGTCAGCTTCATTAAAGAAGAAACTACAGGTGTCACAGAATAAGCTGATCAGGGTTGTGATGGGCCTAGGACCTCGTGATCATGTTGGGAGGAGACATTTTCAGGAGCTCAACTGGCTACCAGTTGAGGCCAGAGTAGCCCAGCTTAGGCTCAACATGGTACACAAAATAATAAATAACAGGGCCCCCAAATATTTTAGTAACTATTTTCCTAGTGTTAGTGAATCACACAGCCACAGAACGAGATCTAGCATAGCAAACCTGCATCCTCCAAGGTGTAGAACAAAGATGGGACAGTGCTCATTTGCTCACAAAGGAATGAGTTGCCTTTGACCACCAACAGCTCATGAACCTGTATAGTTTCAAGGTGAACGTTAGGAAATGGCTCCTAGAAAATTTAAAATCACAACAGAGCCTCTGCTACCTAAACGGAGCCTTCTGGAAGCAAGTGCAACAACATATAATGTCTGTGTGGAACCAATGTGCCAACAACCTTTCCGTGGGTGAAGCATAGTTGAGCATAGAACTTTTAATGATACCAATTGTTGGTGACAGGTATACACAACTCGGGTTGTTAGGGTCACGTCATTCACAAATGGGTCACGTGGTGTCGTAGTAGTAAAGTCAGCTGTTCACCGGCGGGTTGCTGGAACAGTAATGATGAGGGAGTGAACGGGGAAGTCACACTTTGCTGACCGCACGCACGCTAGACTATGATAAATCAAACCGTGACTCACTCTATTTTTGATACTATATTATGAACTGTTTTTAACTCCAATAAACTAACCACAGTATCCTGGATCCGTGATTATGTGGCGAGCGGCGCGTCTGGCAGGTACCATTATTTCCCCGTGTTAGTCTCTCGGTGACTGCAGTATGTTTGGACAGTCGCCATACATTTGTCAGCAAACGCGACACTGAACGAAGGATTGGATCCACGAAAGGTCCCGATAAGTCAGACATTATTGGACGAGGAGCAAAGGAGCAACGCGTGCATGTAAACAATGGAATGATCGCACGCACGCACAAAGGACCGGACCGAGCCAGCATAAGTCAACGGATTTGCGGTAATGTAACCCGACCCGTTGCGCAGTGTGGACCCATGTTGGTTCGTTTGGAACTATTTTGAGCTGGTTCTACCGCTGAGTGGAAAACTGTTATTATGCTGAACACGCTGTGGATGTGTGTGCGCGGCCCACCGGGCAAAACTTCTATCATGTGTGTGTGACAACAAACAATTAACGTGCGCTCAGGGAGCGAAATTAACTTTTTGACTCACCGGCCAGTGGCGGGTAGATGGGAAGAATCTACCCGCCAAGCATATTTCTTACCTGCCAATTTTTTTTGATTAAAAAAATATATATATATATATTTTATATAAAAAAAAATTTTTAAATAAAATATATAATCATACTTGTAGTTGTATTATCTGTGAGACATCGCCACCACGCAATAAGTCAAAATGCTCACTATCTGCAAACAGCTCCACTGTCTGTGTGTACTCTAGTAGCCTCCAGCTCCAAAAAGGATTATCCTGTGCTGCAGCGGGACCCTATACTAATACTCTACATTCAGCATGCAAGGATTCTCCGGCGCTGCAGCTGGACCCTATTGGTATAATGTTAGGGTTCTTTGGTCAAATCACATTCAACATGCCCTCAGCTACAATACGCATTGAATCAATGTTATAAGACATTGATATCAGGAGCTATCTGTAGCTACTGCTAGCCCGCTAGGTAACGTTAAGACAATTTAGTTTACTGGGACATATAGATCTAACGTGAGCTAGCTAACGTGAGCTAGCTAACGTGAGCTAGCTAACGTGAGCTAGCTAACGAGGGAACGGAGGTATTATGCACTCGAGTCGACTATTGCTGGAGCATTTGTTGATATCAGTAGCTAGCCAGCTAGATACCGTTAGACAATGCCTCGTCATGTATTAAACTAAAAGTGAATAGTTGTCATTGTTTAAACAGTAACGGTAGCTCATGGAGGTCCGGTCTAGACTAGAGCAGACTGCCTCTGTGTTGATAGGAGCAGAAGCCAATAGTATCCCGCTGCAGGGCTGGGCGGATATGACTCGTTGCCACGGTTTCTTTCAAAATAAGAGTATCATACGAACTGAATGCTGCTAACTGCCGGAGCCATCGATATTATGACTGGAACTGCGCTTGGAGCGGAAATGAGACCCGCACAGATTTTCAAAATAAGAGTATCGTTATGAACTACACGTCTACACGCCACACGGCGGGCAGACCCCCCAGTGGCAAGCGCCAAAGGTAAAAACTGAGCGCCCCTAGCGGGCGGCGGGCTTTAATTTCGCCCCCTGCGTGCGCTGCACTCTTGCTGATATATGTGGTGGGTTTTGCAAATGCATTGAATATTGGAATTGGATTCTCATAACTTGTGATAACTTTCTTGTGCATTCAAAATGAGTGGTTCAAATGTTGGGAAACAGGACAAAGAAAAGAGAAAAATAACTCTCACTGCAAAAGCTCTTGCAAATAAAGTCGAATCACTCCAAAAGAAATGCAAAGGGAAAGTGGAGGAAATAAAACGTCTGATAACCTCTGTCAAAGAGCTCATGAAAAATGAGCAAAATGTTGCACTGGTTAAAGCACAACTTGACGTTTTGATGCAAGTGTCTGACAATGCTAATGAACTTCATAACTGTTTGTTGCCTCTTATTCCACACGATGAACAAGAACAACAAAATGACTGGTTCTCAAAGGTCAATAAACATAAAGATGGATTCATTGAAGATGTTAATGCCTGGTTTTCAGTAACCAGAGGAAACAAACCTCAGTTAGAGGCTCATAACAGGCCTACTGAAATGCAGCAGCATGAGGTTGCAGAGGAGGAAAATGGAGAACATGGGAGTGTGGGAAATGTGGAAGTGACGGGGCCTCAGTCACACAGTATTCGTTATGCTCAAGAGGATGTTCAACCAGGGGACAGCAGATCCAACCATAGTAGCAAGAATTATGGTTCAAGATCTATTAGATCAAAGGTTTCCTCGAATGCATCTACACGTCTCAGAGCCGAGGCCGACATGGCTTAATGGCCTTAATGGCTCGGCAAAAGTTGCTTGAACAAAAGCATGCTCTTGAAGACCAGGAAGCTCAAATAAAGAAACAAGCAGACATAGCAAGGCATGCTCTACAGGACCAGGAAGCTCACATAAAGAAACAAAAGGAACAACTTCAGCTTGAAGCGGACATAGCCGCATCGGCAGCAAGGCTGAATGTTCTGAGAACCTCTGGGTCAGGGGTGTGGAGTGCTGCTTCTCGTAAATCGGATGGAATGGAATCCTACTTTGAAAATGGCCTCAACATTAATGCAGAGACATTTGTATCACACAAGGATGGAAGAGGACAACCTGCATACCAGCGTTTCCGTTAGCCGGTAATTACCGGTATTTGACCGGCAAAATATGTTGAAGTCCGAATATTTAAATCTCTCCGGTCATAATGTCCGGTGAAAATAATTTCTCTAAGCACAATTTTATTATTTGAATTGTATTAAAATAGGCTCAAATTAAATAGCCTATGCGATGAACGAAACAATCATTACATGTTGCTTCACTCTGATAAAGCGCGGATGGCGCCGCTCGGATGTGAATCTTTTTTTCTTTCTTTTTTTGAGCCTGTCTGGCCACCATAACGACAAACAGGTATACGAGCGAGAGAGAGAGATGGCCAAAACAAGCTAAGCAGAGCTTAACAAATATTTCATGAAACCAAGCACAAGCAGGTCTAATAATAATGACAACGAAGATGAGTCTTCTGAACTTGAAGTCACAGAGACCGCTGATGCCGTGGTGAAAGAAAACAGAAACAGAAATGTTGAGCGTTCAGGCCCGAGTGGAAAGTTTAATTCTCCTGGCTGAGGTGCGACATTATATCCACATTTTCCAATTCACTGATCCAGCCAGGGTTACCACAGTTCATTCTGGAACCTCAGATCCCCGCTGATCATGGAGTTCTACAGTATCGCGTTGGATCCATACACGTATCGATTTTTTCGAATGGTGATCAGGAATTGGAATATACCAGTTGGATACCATCTGATGTCAGGTAAGGACTCTATGTTATCAGTGTTAGGATAATCAGACTAAGTTTGATGAAGTTATAAGCTGTTTTGTGAAATGTCTTCTTTCGGTTTCACTGTAAAAGTCAGAGAGGAAATCAACGGGGCGATTATCCGCGCGCGGCCGTAATGTGCTTGCGTGCACGTATAATATTGATCATCTAACGTTTATTTGAAAACGATTCATAAAAAGGCAGACGAATATCAACGTTGTGGAATATTCCACTAAAAGACTATTTTCATAGAATGCTCCAGAATGAGCTGTTTTTTATCTGAAAACGGGGGCTTTTCTAACTGCTCTGAAACGGAAACGACGCGATAAACAGCCTTGACAGCACTGACTGGAAAATAGTCTTTGATAATGCGATGGGCAGATTAGACACATAGCCATAATTTAAAACATAGATTAGGCGATATTAACGTTAACATTGGCGCCGATGGTGGCATTCAGCCGGTAAAAAGGAAAACCAGGCTGACCGGAATTTCTCGAATATGTCCGGGGATAGAAATCTTGCAGGACACCCAGCCGGCACGAATATGTTCTAACGGAAACGCTGCTGCATACGTTGGAGGCACACGGCCAAAGCAAAGGCAATCTGACGGAGCCAAATACCTCCAGAAGCCCTCAGCACTCACAGACTATGATCTCAAACGCTACAGAGTACCCAGCGCTCACACCGAGACAGAGCAAGGCCCCAAAGACTACATGGCCTCCATTGTCTTTGTATAGAGACATACAACCTGTTTCCAGGAACAACAGCAGTGAACAAAACAACATAATGTCTATTATGCAAAAACAAAACGACATCACTTCCATGTTGGTGCATCAGCAATGCATTGCTTCACTGCCTAAAAGAGACATCCAACCATTTGAAGGTGACCCTCTGCAGTACCATGGCTTTATACAGTCCTTTGAACAGACTATAGAAAGGACTGACAATGCTGTGGATTGCCTGCACTATTTGGAGCAATACACCAGGGGGCAGCCTAAACAACTAGTCAGCAGTTGTCAACATATGACTGATGGCACTGGGAATGCTACGGCGAAGGCTTTACTCCAGGAACACTTTGGAAACGAGCACGTCATAGCATCCGCTTACATGGACAAAATCTTTGCACGGCCAGCTATTAAGTCGGAGGATGGGAAAGCCTTACAAGCATACAGCCTATTCTTGTGCGGATGCTGCAATGCCATGAAAGACATACATAACCTATGTGACCTAAATACATCTGCAAACATGCTTGCTGTTATCAAGAAGTTGCCCTACAAGCTGAGGGACAAATGGCGAACAGAAGCATGTAACATCCAGGAAAGACATCGCAAACGTGCTATGTTTACTGATATTGTGACTTTTATTGAGCGGGAAGCGAGAATCGCTACAGACCCTGTATTTGGAGACATACAAGACGCTCCAATGACGGGGGCTTTCAAGGAAAGTGGCAGAGCTAGACCTGTGCCTCGTCTTCAGGCTAGAGGGAGTAGTTTTGCCACAACGTTCTCCACAATTGAAAGAGATGCTCATTGGGAAAACAGAGTTAAGGATGGATATGAGGAGACTTGCCTTTTCTGCAAAGAGGGTGGACACACACTGGAGTCATGTACTCTATTGGAGAGGAGAGCTCACAGCGAGAAGATGGAGTTCCTGAAGGAGAATATAGTTTGCTTTGGATGCTTGTGCACTGGGCACATCAGCAGAGAGTGCAGGGAACGTGTTTTGCAGGACATGTGGCTCACAACACCCCAGCTTGCTTCACATTCACTCTAAGGAGAATGGAGATGCAGAGAAAGGCAGGAGCAACTCAGACAGAGCAGTGGACAGAACTCTAGTGGAGATCCATACCGGTGGCCTTACTGGGGCCGGTGATCAAGATTGCAAGCTTGCCATCGTACCAGTTAAGGTTAAATCAAGCACAGGTCAAAGGTCAGTGGAAACCTATGCCTTTCTAGACCCAGGGAGCTCAGCGTCCTTCTGCACAATGGGTCTGATGGATAAACTAGGACTATCTGGGAGTAAAACAAGGATCCTTCTACATACCATGGGCCAAGAAAAGGTGGTTGACAGTTGCACTACATCTGACTTGGAAGTCGCTGGATTGGACAGTGACCGATACTGTAAAATACCAAAAATCTTTGCACAACATCAAATGCCTGTCAATCGAAGTAACATCCCACAACAGCAAGATCTGGAAAAATGGCCTCATCTGAAGCATGTTTATCTGCCAGATAGATGCAGACGTGGAAATGTTGATTGGTCTGAACATTCCCAGAGCCTTAGAACCACTGGAAGTCATCCGAAGTGTGAATGGAGGGCCATATGCAGTCAATACGATGCTTGGATGGACTGTAAATGGACCAGTTGGAGGAGACGACAGTGTCATGGCAGCGTTCGGAGCTAGTTCTGAAAGCTCGAGCAGCACCAATAAGATGGAGTATAAACGTAAAGTTCATCGGGAGGTGGTCGACGAGGCCAAGCAGGAGTTAAAGATACAGAGAGGAGAGAACACATGGCTCCTCCCAGAGCTCGACCAACGTCTTCATCAGATACAGCAGGAGACCATCTTCAAGACCAAGAAGAAGAAAAGGTAAAAAAATATCAAAAAGGAGAAGAAGAGACAAGAGGAGGAGAAAGCCAAAGCAGAGGCCATCCGACAGGCTGGTCTGCATAAGCTGGAGTTGAACCCATACTGGAAAGATGGAGGGAGTGGTCTTCCCCCAGTGCATAAGACTGGTACTGCAGCACATAAAGCCTCAGTAGAGAATGATGGAGGTGTTGGTTGGTTGAGGAAGAGTTTGAAGAGGATGAAGGAGCAGGTGGAGAGAGAACAACGCAGCCTCAGTGACGTGGTGTCTCAGAGATATGGATCCATGGAAAAGTTTCAGAATCGACTTGCAGTTTAGTATATAACCACTTGCATTAACATAATACTTAACAGATGATATAGACCATAGGTGTCAAACTCATGGCCCGCGGGCCAAATGTGGCCCGCCACGTCATTTGATGTGGCCCCCCAAGAGTTCTATCCCCAGGCCATCAGGCTGCTAAACGAACAATAAACACTATGCAACAACCATCAAATGCACACAGCACACACCCACACTCACTTAAACAAACAACACACTGCAGCACCCACTCTCCACACTTTAGATCACACAAACACACTTTATATTTATTGATAAAGGATTTGCACTACAACTAGTACACCTACTGTAAATTGTACCTAAATTGACCTTTCTCAAAGCCACGCCCCCCTTGGTTACTGTTGCTACTTCCGACAAGCTAAGAGCCAGAATGCGGCACAATACCGGATATGTTCAACAGGTGTTGACATCATGGAGGTTCTCCGTAACATATCAGTCGCCTTAACAGACTCATTTTGGAGCAATAACGCCGCAATATCTAGTGTTTGTCAATTTGAAACGCCACTATGAAACAAAAGTTAGTTTTTCCTCAAAATGCAGTGCTAAGAACCACAAAAATAAATGGAATGAAATCATCATATCAAGGTGCAAGCAGAATTATTGTTAAATCTATGTCACAACAAGAAAAATTCTTGGCTAAACACAAGAAGCCAGTCTCTGATGCATACATATTATATTTTATTTCATTGAAGTTTATTTCAAATATGCAACTTAACAAACAAACATCAAGTACATATATAGCCTTAAGCCGTTCTAATAATAAATGTATAAGCCGTTCTAATAATAAATGTATATAACAAATTTCAAATAACAAAGAACCAACAAAGTTAAACAAAATCTTTTTTCCTGTCCATTTCCATAACGCTGTGTATTTTGTCACCTATCTCAACAGGTGAAAACATTTCTTACTGCAGGCTCATCTTTATCTCAATAAGTGTAACTAAAATGTGTAAATTATACTTCCAATTCGAATCGATGCCATCATGTCAATGTTAAGTTTTCCAATTTTCTCTCTGAATGTAACATCCATAACGCTGGGGGCGCTTATTGCTTATTGACAGCGGAAGAGTGCGCCCGAGTGCTTCCGCGTTTTCCCTGATTGGCTGCGACACGCCCCGTGGCAGGCGCGGCAGCCGCAGAGCGGAGCGGCAGAGCTTGCGGCATTATGTAGGCGTAATCGCAGATGATTTTCATTCGAAGCTTAGCTCACCTGGCAGCGCTGCGGTCCTGCGGTCCGTTGGTTACAAGTTCGAATCCCTTCAATTTTTTTTTTTTTTTTTTTAACATGTATTCTTTCGCCGGTTAAGGTTAGGCATGGTTAAGGTTAAGGTTAGAGTTTGTCTTAGAGAATGGCAATAGACAGCCTATTTCCGCACTGCCGCTCTCTCGCGGTCACATGGTCACATTGTCACATTCTTGCACTCTTCCGCTGTCAATAAGCTACACGCCGCTGGGGCGGCAGAATTTATACAGTCCGGTGCCCTCACTGTTTGAGAATGTGTGGCTGGAAGTTTGAGAGCACGCTCACCACATACCAGATCTGACTTATATTACCCAACCTAGTATTGGGAATTCGGTCTGACACCATTTTGAATTTCTTTATCTTAGCGATGGCCCTTTCATGAACGCGGTGCTTTGCGATGCGCTTAGTTGTGAGCACATCTCCAGATGGCATTTGCCTCTTAGACCTCGCAAAGGGTGGCAGGTTTAACTGCAGTCCGATAGACTTGATATCGCCGTCTATCAAAAATCCCTTATCGGCCATTAGGCCATCACCTCTTTGCAGATGGCCAATTTCTATCAGTTTCTCCAGTAGTGGGATGAGACCACTCTCTCTGACTATCTCCTTGTCAGACATAGAGCCTGTGAAAAGTGCAGAAGAGAAAATCACAGCACCACGGGGGTCACAGGCAACTAACGATTTAAGAGTGTTTGTGCTTTTGTAACTGGAATAGCTCTGACTTTGCAACACCAGTGAGGTAGGCCGTTCCATTTTTAGTTCAGTGCAATCCAATATTGCAAATGTTGATGGATAATCCGTTTTGTAGGTGTCTGGCATATTTGCCATAATGACATCTCTGTGAGGCCAAATTGGTATTGCACCCAAAACATCGAACATATAATGAATCCAGGAGTTGAAAAGATTACTTGCACTTTGCACGGTTATGCTGAATCTAAAGGCAAGGTTTTTCAAGTCTTCATTGTTGCGTAGTTTCATTAAAACAAATAACAGCTGGCTACGCAGGGGCATTTCAACAACTTGCCAATCATTCCGCTGGTATTTTAAGGGGACATTTATTTGAGTGGCACATGGATCACTTGGAATGCCAAATATTGTGCACAGGTGGTTGAAGCGTTCATATGTGAACCCAGTACTGTATGCTAACATTTGGCGGATGTCACTGTTTTGGAGAAGTTCCGGTGTGAGAGTTCCTTTTCTAAATGTGCCATTGTCTGCTTTCAGCCTTTCTACCTCCGTTTCCTTTAAAGCAAGCATCTCTTTCAGGTTACCATTTTCTGTGGACTGCTCTTCTTCTGGTCCCCCTTCCAGTTGACCTTGTTCAGAAAGGAGGGGTGGCACCACCGTCTCTGAAAAAGACAAATATTTACATGTTAATAGCATTTTGATCCCATCTTTTCTTTTTTACAGCTTCCCCTATTAAACAAGGGAGCCCCTTCTGCTGAAGCGCCGCCTGTCAGTCAACCAGATGACTTCCCTGGGTTTCCTCTACCATCCCAGCCGACAACTCTATGCACAATCTTGGATGAAAATGGCACGCGTAGTTACAACAGAGTGGCCATTTCCCTAACCGAATCTATAGCCCTAGAATGTGACACCAGAGAACAAAACACAAACAACCTGTGGTTTACTGCACGATCTGATTGGTTAACATCAAGCACCTTTAAAAGAATCTGCTCCAGGAGAGCAGACCATGAAACACTTGCTGTAAGCCTCAAGTACAAAGGATCAGTACAAACCAAGGCCATGAAAAGGGGTACAGAACTAGAGCCCATAGCAGCAACGCAATACACAAAGCTAACAGGAAACCAAGTGTATCCATGTGGTTTTGTTGTGAATCCGCAGGCACCACACCTCGGTACATCACCTGACCGTAAGGTCTTAGAAACAGGAGAGAGTCCAAGCTATGGGCTTTTAGAAATTAAGTGTCCATCCAAGGAAAGCTTCACTGAGTGTGCTTACCTCTTAAAGCAGGCAGATGGCAGCTACAAGCTAAAAGAGTGTCACGAGTATCACTATCAGATAACAGGGCAGCTCGGGCTCACTGGTATGTCATGGTGTGATTTCTATGTTCACTGTGCAGCAGACTACCACCTACAAAGAATACACTTTAATGTAGCTAAATGGGAGCAGATGAAGAGCAAGCTTGATGCTTTTTACTTAGATTTTTACAATCCAGCATAAAATCAGAGGTATATAGTGAAGAATAAAATGTTTTGAATTGACCATTTATTTCCAATGGGTCCGTATAGATCTCTCCAGTGGCAGAGTTAATTTGCGTGATCAAGTTCTGAGCGGTGCAGTGTTTTTGCTGTAGTGCCAGCACTTTACTATAGGTTTGTCACCAAATTCAAAAAAGGACTGGCGTGATTTGAGTAGAAGCTGGTGGAAAGGAGGTTAAATTCCGTCTGTAGAGTCACTCTTTCATTATAAAGTGATGGTGTCGGAGAGACTGAATATGAATAATCCAATTTAATAATTTGGTCTGAAAGTTCAACGCGTCTGCTGTTCCGCAGTTTATTACGTCGAGCACAGTTCGAAATAATTTCTCCACGGAGAAAAGCTTTAAGAGCTTCCCAAATGATGGACATGGCATTGATGAAATGCGTGTCACCAAAATTGGAAACATATACGTTGACTAGGACTACCTTTGTGGAATAGAGAGTTCCTGAAACTATAACGAATCTGCCATTAGGGTCAGAGATCACATCAGATGGAGTAAATGGTGTGTTTTTGTTAATCAGAATGGCTGTTCCTCTGGATTTCTTTTTTAAAACTAGACTAGTTCATAGTCTAGAATTATTCTGCACTAAACGAATTTGATATTTTATTATTTATGACTGAATGTAACTGTACTTGTGAAGCTAGTCAAGCTACCTGTTACTGCACCTTTGTTATTGCACTATTCTGCACATCTCATTTGTTTTAGTTTATTAGTTTATTTATTTTGTGGTGCACCACTGATAAGCTTTATTTTGATTTAGTTTTGAATTTTGATCCAATGCTGCAATAAGTGAAAAAAAGAAGCTATATATCCATGTTGGATATAATGGATTGTTGGATACTGTTAAATAATAATAAAAAAAAAAAACTTAACCCTTGTGCTGTCCTAGTCGCTTTTTCTACTTTTTTGAAATATTTTGAGTGTGTGTGTGAGCACAGCGGTGTCTGTGTTTATTATTATTTCATGAAATTGGGTAAATATCTTAATTTTACATATATGTTCATTGTGTGAAAAGCTTAGAACATGAAACACTCTAGAAATAGTAGAGACAGATTTAGTGCCTTCTTCACCCCTAGTTACTATTTCTACTCTCATCCACTCCAACGTTAAAACGGCATTTTTAAGCATTTTTAAATCTGCTCTTATTCGTTCAATTCTCTATATATCTTGCCATGCTTTGAATATTCCACGAGACAAGGACCCTGCAATTGCTGGGATGTGCTGTTACCGATGTAAAACTCATGGTGGCGTCATTGCTCCACAGATAACTTTGCCACAAGTCAGGGGAGGTGAGATAGACTGTGGCGGGCTGATAGTGATTGAAACTCGGCACACAGGTTTTGTGGTGGGGGGGGGGGGGGGGCGGCGAGTGGATTTTCAAGACAGAACCAGAGGCGACCGGACCGCGCAGTCTGCAGCGCGCCACACGCCGAAAAACAGGACCCCCATAGGCGGCACGCGCCAACGAGGAAGTGTACTGCGCGGATCACCTCTGGTCCTTGTTTCACCAGCGAGCCGAGCCGAATATTCTGGCCGGGGCAGTACATCGAGCGCCCGGAGGATAATGCAGGTCAGTGGCCCACTTGGTAAAGTTTCGCCTCAACGCCGTTTGTGGTCGAACTAATGAGCGAATCTTTAATATTTTTTTTGATTTATTCATATTCAGAGGTAATTCGTCGAGATATTCCTAATTGGTATTTATCAAAAATAAATATTAGAAATATGGTCAAACAACATTTCGAACCGCTGAGCGCTTCGTAACGTTCGCATCAACGCCGTTTGTGGTCGAACTAATGAGCGAATCTTTAATATTTTTTTTGATTCGTATTCAGGGGTAATTCGTCGAGATATTCCTAATTGGTATTTATCAAAAATAAATATTAGAAATATGGTCAAAAACAACATGTAGTCGTTTCTTTTGAACCGCAATTCGCAGTTGCCCACTTGGTAAAGTTTCGCCTCAACTGCGTTTGTGGTCGAACTAATGAGCGAATCTTTAATATTCTTTTTGATTCATATTCAGAGGTAATTCGTCGAGATATTCCTAATTGGTCTTTATCAAAAATAAATATTAGAAATATGGTCAAAACAAACATTCATCCGTCTTTTTCGATGAAAAACTCCGTTGTGGTGGGGGGGGGGGGTGACTCGGGAAGCGAGTGAATTTTCAAGACAGAACCTTCGCCTCAACGCCGTTTGTGGTCGAACTAATGAGCGAATCTTTAATAATTTTTTTGATTCGTATTCAGGGGTAATTCGTCGAGATATTCCTAATTGGTATTTATCAAAAATAAATATTAGAAATATGGTCAAAAACAACATGTAGTCGTTTCTTTTGAACCGCAATTCGCAGTTGCCCACTTGGTAAAGTTTCGCCTCAACTGCGTTTGTGGTCGAACTAATGAGCGAATCTTTAATATTTTTTTTGATTCCTATTCAGAGGTAATTCGTCGAGATATTCCTAATTGGTCTTTATCAAAAATAAATATTAGAAATATGGTCAAAACAAACAAGTATCCGTCTTTTTCGATGAAAAGACATATTTTTTCAATAAAAACTGACGTGGTATCAAACAAACACTAATTTAAGTGGTTAAAATTCAAAAATATGTGTAATTTTTTACAGATATCTTGAGAATAGGCTATGAATGTTAAACATGGGTAAAAAAAAAATTTAAAAATAGTAAAGTTAAAATTATATGGCTTTAAACATGATGTATCTTTTCCTCTCCCTAAGCCCAGTGAGCTCCCTCATCGTTAGGACAGCACAAGGGTTGGGGTCAACTTGATTGCATTTTTTTCTTTTCTTTTTTCTTACTGCATTGCCAAAAGATCGGATCGGGAAAAGTTATTGCACACTCGATGCAGGCATTATGTTAATTTAGTTGTTTTCTCCCCACGTAGCTTTATGACACCTTTAATTTATTACTTGCTAAATTGCTGCTTAAGCAAACAGGGCATGAAAAACACATACGCTTCTCATTCACTCTGTATTGTATATATGTATACAACAACTTGAAACTTGAAAATCATTACTCACCATTGAAAATCACACACAGAGTCTCTTCTGGGGTTTCATCAATGGTCCTGGAGGTGGATGCCTCTTGCAACGTTTTCATGAGTCTGTACAACCATAATTTGTGTTATTTTGGGATAAAACAATACAATCACAAGAGGCATTAAATGTTGTAGTTTGTCTAAAGTTAACTACCGTTTCCTTGGTGACTTTCTGCATCCACCTTGTTGTTCCTTTGTGGGGGTTGGGTTGGCCACTTGTGCAACAGGATTAGGGAAGTCGGCAGTAGGCTTTCCATGCACAAAATGCTACAAAGCAAAATATAAATGAGTGATTGCCTGTTGGCTTTCTTGTTTGTACTTTGACCACAGGTAGACTAATACAGGGGCTCAGCTGTTCAGGCATTATTATGCATCAAGTGATATACATGGTCAACACGACCTAGAAGCACACAGCTTACAGTTGTAGTCGTGTGATTTTAGCTAACGTTAGTACCCAAGTTAGCCAGGTGAACACAAGGCCAACCTTACCTAGATAACGTTAGTACCCAAGTTAGCCAGGTGAACACAAGGCCAACCTTACCTAGATAACGTTAGTACCCAAGTTAGCCAGATGAACACAAGGCCAACCTTACCTAGATAACGTTAGTACCCAAGTTAGCCAGATGAACACAAGGCCAACCTTACCTAGATAACGTTAGTACCCAAGTTAGCCAGGTGAACACAAGGCCAACCTTACCTAGATAACGTTAGTACCCAAGTTAGCCAGATGAACACAAGGCCAACCTTACCTAGATAACGTTAGTACCCAAGTTAGCCAGGTGAACACAAGGCCAACCGTACCTAGATAACGTTAGTACCCAAGTTAGCCAGGTGAACACAAGGCCAACCTTACCTAGATAACGTTAGTACCCAAGTTAGCCAGGTGAACACAAGGCCAACCTTACCTAGATAACGTTAATACCCAAGACAGCAGAGTCAGACAGGTGTGTGATGACGTCACGTGACTGAGAGGAATGGCGTGCTGAGTGCTCTGCACAGCTCTGTCCTTAGAATATAGTATTTTGCTTCTAAATGATCATCTATTTAAACTGAAGAACTGGATTATTTTGTTCAAACATAGTTGCCTGTCTGCATGTCTATTTCTGGCTCTTGCCGAGAAACCCGAACCCAGACAAAGAAAGGTGAACGGCGTGCAGCAATCAAACAAATCATGTCAAGCGAGGACACACCTGCCTGGGCGCAGCTACTCCTAACGGAGGTGAGCGACCTTAAATTATCGGTTGAAAGAAGACTGGATGAACTTGGCAATTCAATGAAAGACCTAAAAAAAGAGACACGGGCTATTCTGAACAGAGTCTCTAATGCAGAAGGAAGAATCGGAGATCTAGAAGACCAGTGTGCGGCCAATAGAAAAACCCTGCAGGTCCAAGCCAAAGAACTGAACACGCTACAAACAAAGTTTAGTAACTTGGAAGCACAAAATCGGAGAAATAATCTGATCTTTGTTGGCCTGGCAGAAGGACTGGAGACGGGCAACCCAGACAAGATGATGGCCGACATATTAAAATATATTCTGGATGGTAAAGACGACGAGCCAACACCAGAAATTGAAAGTCAGCACCGTAGCCCACGTCCCCGCCCGGCTCCAGGTGAGCCACCGCGGCCGTATCTGGTGCGCATACGGAGATGGAGCGACAGACAGAGGATCCTCCAGGCCGTGGCGATGAAAAGGCAACTATCCTGGCTAGGACAACCACTGAGAGTCTTCCAGGATCTACCAACGGAGATTAAAAAAAAGCGCGCAGAATATGATGACATCAGAGCGAAACTCCGCAAAGAAACGTCCCTGCGCTATGGAATACTTTACCCAGCGAGGCTCGTTATCACCATTGATGAGGTGAAATATATCTACAACAACGCATCGGAGGCTGTTGAAGATTTGAAGAAACGATTACCCAAGATCTTTGGTTGACATGAGAGTGAGATGACCAGAGGCATAACTGCACCAGCGTCACTGTAAGCCCCCCTGCTTTATTTTTTATTTTTTCTTCTATACCTTCATTCATTATGCTTTACGGCTGGGAGTGGGACTGATGGAATTATTGAGATATTATTTATGTTACACAATGAACAAGTGGAAAATGAACTAATCACACTCTCTCCCTCATAAACATAACGCTGGTGCCCGCATCGCGTATTTTTATTTTTTATTTGCGCAAGTTGATTGAACTTTGAGAGAACGGAGCTGTGTAGGATGCAGCACGGCCGCGCCTGCTCTGCTCGCGGACAAGGGATGGACATTAAGTCTATCTCTGTTTTGTTTACTGTTTTTCCTTTGCCTAATGGCTTACTTTATGTATGTGTATGTCTTGTACTTTTTATTTTTTTGTCTATCCATACATGTTGTTGCATAGTTTACAAGGAGGAAGCTGTAAAGTTGCTTGATAAAAATAATGGGACCTAATCATGTAAATCTGATTAGCTGGAATGTGAAAGGTATTTCAAACAAAACGAAAAGATATAAAATTATTACATATTTGAAATCCCTATCATGTGATTTGGCAATGCTCCAGGAGACTCATCTTAATGAAATAGAATCAGTTAAATTGAAACAAAGATGGGTAGGTCAAGTGTTCTCAGCACCAGGCAATGGAGCCTCTAGAGGGGTAAGCATCCTGATTTCAAAGAAAATATCATTTAAACTTTCAAAACAAATAGTTGATAAAGATGGTAGATATATAATTTTGTCAGGTATTTTACTAAATGAAAAATGTACCTTAGTAAATGTATATGCTCCTAATACGGGACAGAATACTTTTTTGTCAAAGCTGAACCTGGTGCTGGCAGAATTTGCAGATTATCCCATTCTGATGGGTGGGGACCTAAATTTGGTTAGCAATGCCTCGATTGATAGGTCTGGGCGTCCCCTCCCACTAGACGGAGCATTGTCAAGTGCACTTAAAGAAATGCAAAACTCACTTGCATTAACCGATATTTGGCGTGTTGTCAACCCTGACACACGTGAATATACCTTTTACTCCCACGCTCATAATTCATATTCCAGGATTGACTATTTTCTCTTCTCACAATCCTTGGTGGGTAATGTAATTGATTGCAAAATTCATAACATACTTTTATCAGACCATGCGCCCCTGTCAGTCCTTTTTACTCCTGCTGTAATTAACAATAAAACCAAACAATGGAGATTTAATAACTCCTTATTGAAAGATCAAGTTTTTGTGTCTATGATTGAGGAGAAAACACAGGAGTACATTAGTATTAATCTTACATCAGTCCAGTCAGTGCAGACTGTATGGGAGGCTTATAAGGCAACCTGTAGGGGCTGGATTATAAGCTACTCAACAGCTAAGAAAAAGAAAAAAATGGCAAGGAAACATGGTCTGATTACTGAACTTAAGTCCTTGGAAACTAGTCATATGTTGGACCCTGACAATTTAGAACTGAAAAAAGCAGTGTTGGTTATAAAAACAGAATTACAAGCAATTCTACATGAGGAAAATGCATTTGCCCTCTTTCAGTTGCGTCGAAAATATTATGAATCTGGCGATAAGGCTGGTAAAATGCTTGCTCTCAGACTGAAGCAGCAAGAAAATCGTCAATCAATCTCTAGCATATATGATGAAGATGGCTCTCTGATTTGTGAACAACTTCAAATCAATAAAGCATTCACTAAATTTTATAGCACACTGTATAAATCAGAATGTTGTACGAGTGAAGAGGAAATGGAAAACATTTTCAGAGATATAAATCTCCCAACCCTCTCTGAAGAAGAAAGGGAATCACTAGATACACCTATCACGGAAAATGAAATTAAATCAGCTATCAAATCCCTCTCAACCGGTAAAACACCGGGTGATGATGGTTATACAAGTGAATTTCTTAAGTGTTTCCAAGTCACTCTTACACCACTTCTAATATTGCTGTTTAATGATATAGTGGCCAATCAATCCATGCCGCTAACCATGCGGCAAGCTACTATTTCATTGATTCCAAAACCTGGCAAGGATCACTTGCAAATGTGTAATTTCAGACCTTTGAGTATTTTAAATAATGATTATAAGTTGTTTGCGAAGGTCCTTGCAGGGCGATTGGAAAATGTTATAGCCTCATTGATTCATATTGATCAGGCTGGCTTTGTAAAGGGTCGTTTAGCTTCAAATAACATGAGGAGGCTAATGCATGTCATGTCAAGGGCGGGGGCCTCCCATCATCCAGCGATGGCAATATCGCTGGATGCTGAGAAAGCCTTTGATCGAGTGGAGTGGAAATATCTGTTTTATGTACTACCTAAATACGGATTTGGTCCGGTTCTCATGAACTGGATAAAGGCACTTTACCATGAACCGGTTACGTCAGTCAGAACAAATGGTATAAGGTCTGATCCATTCCATCTCTATCGATCTACCCGCCAAGGATGTCCGGTTTCACCGCACATTTTTATTCTTTCCCTCGAACCACTTGCCTGTGCTATACGTGCTCATAAAGAAATCAGTGGTATTCGTATTGGTAGTTGTGAGTATAAGGCCAGCCTGTTTGCTGATGACATATTATTAACACTAACAAATCCTAGCCATTCCATCTCTCAAGTGCTAAAGCTTATAGATACATTTGGTAAATGTTCGGGCTATAAAGTGAATTATAGTAAAAGTGAAGCTATTCCACTTAACAACCTAACTTTTCAATCACATCTGGGTTCTGCTCCTTTCAATTGGAAGCCAAAAGGAATTAAATACCTGGGAATTAAAATCCGATCTCCCATTGAAAAAATGGTTGAGTTAAATACATCTGACCTTTTAAAGAATATAAAGGAGGACATCAAAAGATGGACAGTCTTGCCTTTATCCCTTTGGGGCAGATCTGATATTATAAAAATGAATTTGTTACCAAGGCTAGCTTTTTTGATGTCCTCTATACCTTTAAAGTTCCCTCCTAGTTGGTTCAAAGAAATAAACAAATTATTTTCTGGCTTCCTATGGAACAACAGAAAACCTAGAATCAGCCATAAAAAACTTATAAAACCAAGAAATAGTGGAGGAATAGGACTACCAGATATCCACCAATATTATATAGCATATAACTCAAGATACCCCTTGCAGTGGGCTTACAATAGTGTGAGACAGATTGGCAGCTGGGAATGGCTTGAAGAACAAATTATAGAAGAACATAACGAAGATCTATCTCTTTCAATGTTGTGGTATAACCCAAAAATCACTCCCAGACTGGACAATCCGCTTTTAGAATTTTCATGTGAGATAGTGAAAATCTTACATAAACGCCTGACCTTTAGTGGATATTCCTTACCATCATGTCCATTATGGAAAAACCCTTTGCTCTCTGCAGGAGGTAAACTCCTTAAAAATAATGTATGGCAACAACATAATATAACACAGGTGGGCCAAGTGATCAAAAGGGGAAATATGATACCTTTTAATGAACTTAAAACACAGTTTGGGCTGAAAGACACAGAATTTTTATCTTATTTACAAATACAATCGGTTATTAAATCATTGTTGTCTAAAGGCATAGCTATAGGAACAAACGGAGTCATGGAAGAGACATTAAGGGGAATTACAGGCAGGAAAGGCATTGTTTCTGCAATGTATAAACTATCATGTTCAACCACCCCTGATACCAATACCAAAACTAAAGTCCAATGGGAGCGAGACATGGGTATATCCATATCTGAAACACAATGGGAAGCAGCACTTAGGAATAGTACAAAAATATCAAAATGTGTTAGATATAAAATTATACAATTAAAGATACTACACAGGGCCTATATAACACCCTGTACATTGAATAAAATGAATCACACCCTACCCAAATTGTGCTGGCATGGGTGTGGAGTAGAGGGTACGCTCATGCACTTGCTGTGGCACTGCCCACTTGTTAGGAAATTTTGGTTGGACATTGCTGAGGACCTGTCAGTTACTCTCCAAATTGACATTAATCCTTGCCCTATAATGTGTATATTGGGTGTAAAAATGGACACTGCTCAAGCAAAGATTGTAAATAATACTGTAGCACTGGCTTTTCTAGCATGCAAACGGATTATTTTAATGAACTGGAAAGAACGCAAACCGAACTGCTTCAGTATGGAGAACTGGCGCAAGGACTTCATGGACTTGCTATCGATGGAACAGGCTGCTCTGTCTCTTCAAGAGAGTGATAGGCCCGATGGCCTTCAAGGTCCCCTGAACTTTATTAGATCACTATCTGGAATAAGTTTGTCTACTGAACCTTTGTAACGCTCTGCAACCCCCCCCCCCCCCCCTCGCCCCTTGTTGTTATTGTTATTATTATCATTTCTTGTCTTGTTTTGTCGTGTATGTATTGTCTTGTTTGAGAAAAATAAAAAAAAACTTTAAATATCAAAAAAAAATACCCAAGTTAGCCAGATGAACACAAGGCCAACCTTACCTAGATAACGTTAGTACCCAAGTTAGCCAGATGAACACAAGGCCAACCTTACCTAGATAACGTTAGTACCCAAGTTAGCCAGGTGAACACAAGGCCAACCTTACCTAGATAACGTTAGTACCCAAGTTAGCCAGATGAACACAAGGCCAACCTTACCTAGATAACGTTAGTACCCAAGTTAGCCAGGTGAACACAAGGCCAACCGTACCTAGATAACATTAGTACCCAAGTTAGCCAGGTGAACACAAGGCCAACCTTACCTAGATAACGTTAGTACCCAAGTTAGCCAGGTGAACACAAGGCCAACCTTACCTAGATAACGTTAGTACCCAAGTTAGCCAGATGAACACAAGGCCAACCTTACCTAGATAACGTTAGTACCCAAGTTAGCCAGGTGAACACAAGGCCAACCTTACCTAACTATTTACCATTTAGTAGCTCTCCTCATTGTGGATACTAGTAGTATATAGTATATATATAGTAAGCTAGCTACGTTAGCACGTATTTACCTTGGAACAAGCGTATTTGTGTTTGTTGATATTCGCCATATTCAGCTGGCCATGGGGTCTGCCGCATTTCTTTATCCACTGTCGGCATCTCTCCTCTCGGGTTTTCGGTTTAGGAAACGGGTAAAATATCACCCCACCCTCTAAGCTTATGGGATATCTGCTGTCGGATTTGCAAATACCATAAGCACAACGCTTCACCATTTTTGCAATGGATTCCAAGTTAACGCTGCAGTGGGCTGCATGCATGAACACAAAGAAAAGCTTGTCGGATGTCGGACCTCCACATTGAGCCACACACGTGATCGAATATGATTGGACAACAGGCATTTAGGGGCGTGGCTTTGCGAAAGGTCAATTGCACCTCATCCCATTTCTGCCTTGCACTATATAGTATTGTATATTAGTACACTGCACAGTATTGTATATTATATGGTAACTCAGTTACGTCTATTCTGCATCGAACATTGTACATATGTCTAAACTGAACACTGTGACCTAATTTTTTTTACTTCTAATTTACATGCTATACTATGTTATTTTATTTCATACTTATCTTGTCTTGCACAGTCTCTGGAGCGTAACAGTAAGAAGCATTTTGTATAAAAGTATTCTGTACTTCTGTATGACAACTATTAAAGGTCCCATGCATTATAAATGTCATTTTTCAGTCTCTAGCATTGTATTATAGTAATAGGAGTTCGTATCAATGTGTTTTAGGGTCTAAATACAAAATTGGCGAATTCCTCCGTTTCAGCCCAGCCCCTCTAGTAAATCGGGTCATTTTGATTTGAAGTCCCTGAGCACGTCACTGGGCGCTGTGGATAGACAGTGATGCGATTGGCTCTGTGGTTGGAGCTAATGCCCGCCCCCACCTGCAGCGAGCCACACACGCAAACGGGAGATTGAAAGAAAGAAAAAAGAAAAACATTTCCTCATACTCGAGAGGGAGAGAAAGGGAGAGAGATAGAGAGCACTTGGGGGGGGGGGGGGGGGGGACCTGCAGCGAGCCACACACGCAAACGGGAGATTGAAAGAAAGAAAAAAGAAAAACATTTCCTCATACTCGAGAGGGAGAGAAAGGGAGAGAGATAGAGAGCACTTGGGGGGGGGGGGGGACCTGCAGCGAGCCACACACGCAAACGGGAGATTGAAAGAAAGAAAAAAAGAAAAACATTTCCTCATACTCGAGAGGGAGAGAAAGGGAGAGAGATAGAGAGCACTTGGGGGGGGGGGGGACCTGCAGCGAGCCACACACGCAAACGGGAGATTGAAAGAAAGAAAAAAAAAAAAAAAGCTGCCGGCGGACTGTCTTTTTTTTCTCTCTCTCTCTCCCACCCCCTCCCTCTCTCGCTCTCTCTCTCTCTCTCTCTCTCTCTCTCTCTTCCCCCCCTCCCTCCCTCCCTCTACCAGTGCAGACTGTGTGGCACTGTCACTCAAAGTGCTTATGGGCGGAGCCAGGCCATAACAGCCTGATTTCTAGAGGCTGAAAAATGATGGTTTCGAGTACTTGATTAGAAATATAAAACAATGAATTTTTTTGAAAAAAAACTTACAAATGTCTTCAATAGACCAACAGGAATTGTGTAAAGTTGCCCAAATAGTGCTAGGAATAGCACTGCATAGCACCTTTAAAGAAACTTGAAACTTGAAACAAGAGCTCTGGTAAAAAAAAAGAAAGAAATTAACATTAATCTTGGGTTGAAAAATAGCGGCGTTAAAATAATTGTGGGTTAATGCATTAATAAAGCTTTAACTTTGACAGCCTTAGTTATTATACATTCTTACACATACATGTATGTTGAAAATCTGAGGTATTGATGAAGTAACAAAGGAAAAAAGCCAAAAGCACTTACTCCTCACTCCTCAGACATTCTTTGACAATTTTACAGCCCAAAATACAAAAAAGATCCAGGCGGAATAGGTAACAAAGGGTTGAAGAAATATTGTCTGAACTGTCAGATGCAAACTGGCTGTGTGACATAACCGAGCATCTTGCTCAATTGAATAAGAAGCTGTAGGGACGCAAACAAGTCCCACCCAAAACTTGACCAATATAGTTGTGAACTGAGACAACCCTTATTTTGTTATTTTTTAGTACAGTTACAGTTGTGTGTTCATGCAGACGCATAATAGCAATTTCATTACGAATTGAAAATGGTGGACCCTGATGTAAACAAGTCGAAAGTCTTTCTCTGGTCTGCATACCCTTAACAATTGTGTGTATTGAGCTGTACTGTACCCATTCTGCAATCTGTTAATTAAAGTTAATTAAACTATCTTCCATTAGTTGGATGTATGGCCTCTGCAAGGTTGTGTGCAGCCATTTGTTTTTGTAACATCTGCTACATCTGTCCCACATGTTCTTTGCAGCCCAGTTGTTAGTTCTGCCCCTCTTGACTGTGACAAAAAGGTTTTGAACAAACTTAATGTCATAGCTTGCATTTGATGATCTTCTTCTTTGTTATTTACTTGAATGGTTTGATCATTGATTAATGGAGTAATATGGGGTTCTGATCAACTAAAATTATTTGTTAAAATAACATAAGCTAACATATATTTTTACATCTATGCAAATGCATATGCAATATGTATAACTTGAATAAGTAATAAATACAGAAACAACATGTTTAACTAGGGCTGGGCGATATAACGATAACGATAAAGATCGCGATATATTTTAATAATCGATATCGAATATCGTTTTTTTTTTTTTTTTTTTGTGCGGTGGTTTGTCCACCAAAAAAGCGCCAAAAGATCGAAAATAAAC
This sequence comes from Notolepis coatsorum, assembly GCF_963971535.1. Lineage (NCBI taxonomy): Eukaryota > Metazoa > Chordata > Actinopteri > Aulopiformes > Paralepididae > Notolepis > Notolepis coatsorum. The sequence continues at coordinate 109,393,668 of NC_140181.1, read as the reverse complement.
TAGCAGAGCCAGAACTGTTCAACTCCTCTGGAGCCCCACAGCCAGCAGAGAAGCCGGTTTACTTTAGCTTTTAAACCAGCTGCAGCCTGAGAACTGGAGTGTGAGGGGATGTAACACTAAAGATGGCGGCAATGACAAAGAATTGCTGCAAAATAAACATACATCTGTTGTTAAAAAAAAAGGAAAAAAAAAATTCATTTTTTTATACTTATAACAATTCGATAATTATCGATATCGAGAAATAAAATAAAATTATCATATCGTTATCGCGATATGATTTTTTTCCATATCGCCCAGCCCTATGTTTAACAATATGTAAATGAGTAGCTACATTTATTTTACATTACATTAACATTTATACGGTCTTTGGCCCTTTGAGGGCAACGATAATGCTGATGTGGCCCTCTGTGAAAATGAGTTTGACACCCCTGATATAGACAATATCACACATTCATAGTCACCATATTTTGATGGTTAAATAAAATGCTACTATAGGCGATATTATCAGCACTATTTATTATTGCTGTTTCTTATTTGTTTTTACTTTCATTTGTGATTATGGAATACAGGAGTGGTCCAAGACAGCTGCCCTGTGGCAAGCCACAATCTAGCCTAAAATACTGATTATATGTTCTCTCAGTAAGTTTAGTTCAGTATGTTTAGTTTACTATAGTGCACAGATGTAGTGAAAATGTCTCTGTTCTCTCAGTTAGTTTACTATGTGTACAGATGTAGTGAAAATGTCTCTGTTCTCTCAGTTAGTTTACTATGTGTACAGATGTAGTGAAGATGTCTGTTCTCTGTTAGTTTACTATGTGTACAGATGTAGTGAAGTTAGTTTACTACCGTAAATCCTCAAATATAGGACGGGTCTTCTATTTACCTCAGCTGCAAAGAGCACCAGGCCTTTATTAAAGAGAGGCTTATATAAGAGGCAGGCCTTAATTTAAAGAAATGACACTCCCTTCATTTTCAGACTTTTATTGCATTATTATTATTATTTTTTAATACGTACATTGTCTGTCTACATTTATTTAGACTAGCATTGGTATTTAAATATCGAGTGCAGTTGAGTAATTGTGAGATTAACGTAATTCACACACTGAAGTTGGAACTGTCTATACTAGGTTGTGGGGTCCGGGGACGGTTTAGCGTGTGGTACCTTCTCGACTTGAGTTGTTGACATGCAGTAGCTTTAGCTACTAACACTGTCATAGCATCATGATCTCTAATGTGTCAACTGGACAACGCCAGCCTCTCCTGCCAACGCCATATAGATAGCGAACGTTAATGTTTGCAAACGAAGTCAACGTCATCCAGCTGACACCACATATCTAGATATTATGACAACTAGGGCTGTCTTAAATACTTCGAAGCTTCGTTCGATGGCACAAGCTTCGAACATTAAAAAAAAAATTGAAGTTTAAAAAAAAAACGTTGATTTGTGTGTGTGTGTAGGCCTCAGGGCAGCTCTGGCTGCAATTGTAGCTTACCACCACCGGTATGACTGTGTATGAACTAGGGCTGCACGATTAATCGTTTTTTAATCGAAATCGCGATTTGACATGATGCAATTATCAAACCGCGAAGCCTGCGATTAGACGCATGGCGAGTCTGATGCAACGTTTTTTTTTTTTTGCTTGACTGTCAGTCATGCTCACCAATCAGAAGTGCTGTGCTCTATGTGTACCAGTCATTGCTCACCAATCGGAATTAGCCCAAGGTAACTAGTATACGCCCAACAACAACAGCAGCACGTGAAACACCCATGCGTGAAGACGTTAATTTACAGTAGCTGGCTAGCGGCGATTTTCATGTGGGATTAATGGTTTCAACAGAGCCAGAAGAAACGTTGGACATTCTCGTTCCTAAGAAAAGTAGCACTTCGGTTGTATGGAAGTATTTTGGCTTCAAGACGACAGATGTGGAACAAAAGAAGGTATTGTGCACAGTTTGTCGTGGAACGGTTGCTACCTCGCGAGGAAACACCACAAACTTGTATCAGCACTTGAAAACGCACCACAGGCACTTATACGTCGAGTGCGCGACCAGAAACAAGGTAAATGAACGTCCTCAAGCAGCCCAGTCTAACGTTAAGCAAACAAATGTTGATGAGTCGTTTGCGGCTGTTACTCCGTATGAAAAGGGCTCACGGAGGCACAGTGAGATAACTAATGCCATAACGCACTACCTCGCTAAGGACATGGTGTCTATTAACACTGTGAGCAACGTGGGGTTTAAAAAACTCATCCATACGCTGGATAAACGATATTCGATTCCCTCCCGCACATACTTTGGTCAGGTGGCCATCCCAGAGCTGTATGCTGAATGTCGGGAAAAAATTGCGACGGAGCTGAAAACGATCGAATACTATACTACAACAACCGACCTGTGGTCGAGCAGGACTACCGAGCCGTATCTCAGTCTGACCGTGCACTTCATAAATAACCAATTTGAGTTGAAGAGTAACTGCCTGCAAACTGCCTACTTTCCTGATGACCACACGGGAGAGAATATTGCCCATGGACTAAGAGAGTCCTTGTCCAGCTGGGGTCTGGATGAAGATTATCAGACGTGCATCACCACTGATAATGGATCGAATGTTATCAAAGCGGCGGCACTGAATCATTGGATAAGGCTTCAGTGCTTTGGACACAGGCTGCATCTTGCAATAGGTACGTGAATGGGAAGTCACCCTTCCTCTCTTCTTTCTCTCTCTCCCTCCTCCCAATTCTCTCTCTACCCACCTCTCAGTTTCATAATTTTATTGTTATTACATTTTGCTAGCCTCATAGAGGCTCACACTCATAGCATAATAGCCTAAGTCATATTTTAACATTTGCTGGAAGCACATGTCTTTTTTATTGATATTGTAACAGTAAGTTCAACCAGATGTGTGAACATGTTTGCAAAAAGGCACAACAGCGATTGCATAACAAATAAAAGTGACTTAGGCAGAATGCCATGACTTAGTCAGACATTATTTCTCTTACATACATTTATAAATACAAACATAACATTACCAACGTTGTTTTACTTTCCTAAACATAACCCAAGTTGTGTTACTTACTTGTCTAACCAAGTTGTTTTAAATGTCTAACCTTAACCAGTTGTTTGTGTGTGTGTTCGATACAGCTGTTATCTTTAGGATGTGTGTGTTTGATACAGCGGTTATGATTATAGTGTTTGTTATAAAGTCTGTATGTTTACTTGGGGTACATTTGTTATGAAGCTGTTATGTTCAGGGTGTGTTTGTTATAAAGCGGTTATGTTTAACAGGCTTTAACACCCGTTTCTTCTTCAATCTGTTGCCTGGTGTCTAATGTCACTTCTCTTATTTCTAGTCAAAACAAATCTCTTTACACTTCAAATAAAAAGCAAATATTAATTTGAAAATTGAGCTTGAAACAAGTGAAAAATTACTAAAAACAAGCTGTCTTATTTTAGGTGTAAAGAGATTTGTTTAGATTAGAAATTTGACAAATATTGTATGTAGTCAAAGAGATGACTAAGGCAGATAGTTATTTTGGACTGCAATAAGCATTCTGATAGGCTGAGGACATAGGCAATAAGACAGGGTGTTAGCAGTGTTAGACAGATATCACAATTTGGCCAAAATATGACTTAGGCAATTATGCTATGAGGCTAATGATTTTCAATATGAAAAATAATGTTTTGATTGATGATTTTCTTTTTCAGAAAATGCTCTGAAAGAGAAGACAGTGGCAGGGCGTATAGATCGGGCAACAGGACTCTGTAAGTCTCTGGTTTGCCATTTCTCTCACAGTTGGAAAGAGAAGGCAGCACTGACTCGGGCCCAGCGAGAGCTGCATCTGCCGGAGCACTCTTTGATCACAGAGTGTCCAACAAGATGGGGCTCGAGGCAGAAGATGATCGAGATGTCATTTAATGTTTACATAAAATGCCCAATTGCTCAGAATTACATTGTTGCCAAACTTAACACCTCTCATCTCTATGCTCATCTCTGTGTTTTGCAGGAGAAGAGGGCTCATGCTTCTAGCACCACAGAGGCCATGCTTCAAAGTGCAGCAGAGGCAGAGCCATCCACTGCGAAGAAGGCAAAGCGGTCATTGGGCAGCTTCTTTAAGAGCACCGCTGCTGCTGTGCCCCCGACCAATGCTTCATCCGCTGTGCAGTTGGAGGGTGCCATAGAAGCGGAGGTGAACACCTACCTAATGACTCCCACCATCGATGCAGAGGAAGACCCCCTGGCCTGGTGGAGGGTACACCATGTTAGCTTTCCGATGCTGAGCAAGCTGGCTCGCAAATTCCTGTGTATACCAGCCACGAGTTCCCCATCGGAAAGAGTGTTCAGTGCTGGAGGCAACGTGGTCACGTGTCAGCGCGCATGTCTGAAACCAGCAAAGGTCGACATGCTGGTTTTCTTGACAAAATCTGTAAAGACCAAAACTATTTTATTTGTTCTGCAGCACTTTATCTATTTCAAGAGATTTACAGAAAGTTCCTCTTTTTTTATTGTCCCTTTTACTTAAAGGAACACGGCAACTATTTTATTTGTTCTGCACTTTTATCTATTTCAAGAGATTTACAGAAAGTTCCTCTTTTTTTATTGTCCCTTTTACTTAAAGGAACACGGCAACTATTTTATTTGTTCTGCACTTTTATCTATTTCAAGAGATTTACAGAAAGTTCCTCTTTTTTTATTGTCCCTTTTACTTAAAGGAACACGGCAACTATTTTATTTGTTCTGCACTTTTATCTATTTCAAGAGATTTGCATAAAGGTCCTATTATTTTTTTATTATCCCTTTACTTAAAGGAACATTTTGGGAAATTAGCTCACCGTCTTCTCCAGAGAGAGACACTAAGATAGATACCAGTTTCCTCTGTGCGTTCAGTAGAAAGCGGTCTGGCTGCACCTTAGCCTAGCTTAGCACAATGAATGTAAGCGGACAGTACAGGTTAGCCTTCGGGGGAGAGCTGTTAGTTGGACAATGCCTAGGCTAACCAGCACTGTCCGCTTCCATTCATTGTGCTAAGCTAGGCTAAGGTGCAGCCAGACCGCTTTCTACTGAACGCACAGAGGAAACTGGTATCTATCTTCTTATCTCTCTCTGGAGAAGACGGTGAGCTAATTTCCTAGCGTGTTCCTTTAACTTGATTGCATGTGCAATATTTAGTTGCTGCTCCTGAGTCCTGAGCCACAAGTGAATAACCTTGTTTATAGAAAGGTCTTATTTTATTTTCATATTCTAATTGTTCAATTTGTTTGACACTTCAAGTGTGACTGATTTGAGAGTTGTGTCTAAGAGAAACAAAATGGCAGCTGCTTAAAAAAAAACACAAATAAATATGTTGTTGCAATTAATATCTTTTAAACTCTCATCATTGCATTAGAATTAGAGCAGTTAATAGTTTGATGGTATCATGATAGACAGATTCATCCAATCACCTGTCAAGTATTTTTGAAAGTCCCTGCCCTTTTCCAAACAGTTTCCAATGGAGCTTTTCTAGATGGTTGTGTGAAAAAAACCATCTGCCGGTATTCAGGTTAGTAATGCTCCCATCACATGTTTTAAATCTATTACAAGATGAATATTAAACGGAAGCTTAACTTTAAAGCAACCCAAGAGACATTTCATGCAAGTATCATTTAATGCAAGCCACATTTTACATTAAACCTCTGTTGGGCTGCTGTTTAAAAAATAATAATTTAATCGCATCGCAAAATCTGTCAGAATAATCGCAATTAGATTATTTCCCATAATCGTGCAGCCCTAGTATGAACGAATAATGGACTCTGTGAAGCGCTCTGAGTCAGAGCAACAGTCAGTCAGAGAAGAGCGCTATATAAATCCAATCCATTATTATTATTACTCGTACTGCATGCACAGAGAACAAAAAGGTATGTATCTTAAGTAACACTCCAACATTTTGGGAACCCTGGAGTTAGACAAGAAGATACATACCTTTTTCTTCTCTGTGCATGCAGTAGGAGTAGGAAGACGTTTGGAACTAGGCTAATGGAGGAACCTACTTCCAGTGACTGACACTAAGCTAGGCTAACGGTGCGCGTCTTCCTACTCCTACTGCATGCACAGAGAAGAAAAAGGGTATGCATCTTCTTGTCTAACTCCAGGGTAGATGCCAAATAATCGAATTTCCCAAAATGTTGGAGTTTTCCTTTAAGTACATTTAAAAGTAGAAACTTTTTTTACTTTTACTCAAGTGTGTTTTAGCCAGATACTGTGACTTTTAGTTGAGTACGATTTTGAGACGGTACCCATACTTTCACTTAAGAATAATTTCTGGGTACTTTTCACACCCCTGATCACAGACAGGTAGGATAGTTATATGTATCAGGGTTCGAAATTAACGGGGGCTTGGGGCATAATGCCCTTGAAAATGGACAAAATGCCCTCGAAAATCAGTTAAGGGGGGCACAAAATGCCCCCGATAGTTGACTAATTATATATATATTCATCCGGTAATGGAGCGCCTGTCTATCGTACGGTTCAGATGACGCGCAAATAAAAAAAATAATTTGGCGGAGCCGACGGGAGGTGAGCACTGGCTGCTGCAGCAGCAGCAGCAGCACTGCAGCCATGGGTGCTGGTCAGTTTGTGTACAAATGGCAAGCACAATCTAAATCAATCTTCATTACGACTTTAAAAACATAGCCATTAACATTACATAGGCATACACACATCTTGCCATAGCGTTAGCAGTTTGTACAATACAACGCACGTTTTAACTATGGTAGCACTAGCCCCAGCTAATACAGTCAATGAAATGTTATCGTAGCTACAAGCTAGCAGAGGAGGGAATCAGAGTCTGAGAGGCGGGGTGTTTAAAGACAATGATAGGCGTTTATTCAACATCCAAGAAGGCTAACATACAACTGTGTTTACTAACTCCAACCGGGACTATTGCCGCTTCCGTGCTGCTTGTTGATGTTATGATCTATTCTCCTCCTAACGTTACCGGAGCTGAAGGTGCCACACGCTAAAATGTCCGTGGGGATTTGAGTGTAATTTTTTTTTAATAAAAATTTACGTATATCGAACCGAACCGAAAACCGTGACCCCCAAAACCGTGATACGAACCGAACCGTCCATTTTGTGAACCGTCCCACACCTACCGTTTATCATAAAAATGCAGTGCCCCCGAAATACAAAAAAAAGCCCCCGAAAATCAATTAAGGGGGGCAAAAAAAGCCCTCGACATTTTTTTTTTATTTCTAACCCTGATATGTATTGATCACAGACATGTAGGATAGTTCTATGTATTGATCACAGACATGTAGTATAGTTCTATGTATTGATCACAGACATGTAGGATAGTTCTATGTATTGAGATTCACAGACATGTAGGATAGTTCTATGTATTGATCACAGACATGTAGGATAGTTCTATGTATTGATCACAGACACAAGTGTTAATTTATGTATCATGAAATGTCCATCGTCACTTACTTTATCCATTTGTATTGGAAGCTGGAATCAAAGTGCTTGAATCTTCCAAGAGATTCAGGGTTTGTACACCTTTTCCAAGGCAAAATGCAAGCACTTTTCAATGTGCATTTTCAAGATTTTCCAGCATCTTATGCGGCTGTGGTAAATTAAATATTTACTCAAAATGATTATTTCACTTCTTCCATCACATTAAATCAGATGTTATTGTGCTATAAACAACCAGAATGATGTAGACTTGGCATCATATATAACCTGGCTGAGCCGATGTGTTATGCAGTAACATACTGTATATCTGTATGTCGTGTATGTTATAAATGTCATGATGAATTGAAGACTTTTGCACAGTACTGTGTTTTCTATTCACTTTAGCCAAACACACATAATATATACACTACTGTGAGAAAATAATAATCACACACAAAAGGATAATGGCTTATAGCAGACTTAATGATTTTAGAATATTTCAGATAATGAAATTAAATGTTTATATCATCAACTATCCAGTTAGTAATTTATACTGTAACGTTTGGCTAAATCATTGAATGTAGAGAGAGAGCGAGAGAGAGAGAGCGAGAGAGAGAGCGAGAGAGAGAGCAAGATGTATGTAATAAAAAAAGTCAACCAACGAACTCGATTCTTGTACCGGATCTCCTCTCTGGTAAACAAGAATACCCTGAAGACTCTGGCAGGAGCACTCATTCAGGGGTACTACGACTATGCTTGCACCTCATGGTACCAAAGCACCTCAAAGGCGCTAAAAAACAAAATTACAAACATCTCAAAACAAACTGGTCAGACTACTGCTTGACCTTACTCCTAGAACCCACCTCACCCCTGCCCACTTTGACAACCTAGGATGGCTTAGAGTAGACGACAGAGTACAGCAACTTGCAATGGGCCTGGTCTACAAGATACACTACACGACCAAGGTACCCATGTACATGTCAAAATACTTCCCAAAGGTCAGTGAATACCACGATCACAACACCAGAGGGAGCTCCACAAATCATGTTAAACCCAGATTCGGCTCAAATAAGGGACTAAACACGTTTCGCAATTATGCCACATCAATGTGGAACGCCTTACCCAAAGCTGTAAAGGAATGTGGATCACTACCCACTTTCAAAACCTCTCTCAAGGGACACCTACGGGAGACTGCAATTCAACACTGGCCCCTGTAAATATCCTAACCCAACCCCCTCCAATGTACAGTCATTTACCTAGTATGGTTGTCAATAGTCCAATGTACAATTTTGTTTGTTTGTACAGTGTCTCCCCCCCCCCTCAATGTACAGTTTTACTTGTTTATACAGTGTGCCCCCCCCCCCCAACCACCTCCAATGTAAATTACCCAGTATGGTTGTCAATATCCCAATGTACCCAACCCCCCCCACCCAACCTCCTCCAATGTACAGTTTCTACGTCAAATGTATATACTCCCTTTTCTTGACTCCTTCTGTATCACAAACAGTACTGTATTTGCAAATCTGGTATGTCATAAATGTATAGATGTAGCAGTACTGACTATCTGTATGTCATGTATGTCATATATGTGTGCATGGATGAGTATCGGTGTGTAAGCAGTGCATGGATGTTGGAAGTGTAAAATTAAAGTAGGCTTCCTTGTATATTAGTACACTGCACAGTATTGTATATTGTATGGTAACTACGTCTATTCTGCATCGAACATTGTACATATGTCTAAACTGAACACTGTGACCTCATTTTTTTACTTCTAATTTTACTATGTTATTTTATTTCATACTTATCTTGTCTTGCACAGTCTCTGGAGCGTAACAGTAAGAAGCATTTTGTATAAAAGTATTCTGTACTTCTGTATGACAACTAATAAAGAAACTTGAAGCAAACAAAAATAACCAAACAGGTGGAGAGAGGAAGCCCAGACTAAAGGAAGCCTGCATGTATAAAGGCCTGGACACTAAAGGAAGCCTGCATGTATAAAGGCCTGGACACTAAAGGAAGCCTGCATGTATAAAGGCCTGGGACACTAAAGGAAGACTGCATGTATAAAGGCCTGGGACACTAAAGGAAGACTGCATGTATAAAGTCTGGGACACTAAAGGAAGCCTTCATGTATAAAGTCTGGGACACTAAAGGAAGCCTGCATGTATAAAGGCCTGGACACTAAAGGAAGCCTGCATGTATAAAGGCCTGGGACACTAAAGGAAGACTGCATGTATAAAGGCCTGGGACACTAAAGGAAGACTGCATGTATAAAGTCTGGGACACTAAAGGAAGCCTTCATGTATAAAGTCTGGGACACTAAAGGAAGCCTGCATGTATAAAGGTCTGGGACACTAAAGGAAGCCTGCATGTATAAAGGTCTGGGACACTAAAGGAAGCCTGCATGTATAAAGACCTGGGACACTAAAGGAAGCCTGCATGTATAAAGGTCTGGGACACTAAAGGAAGCCTGCATGTATAAAGACCTGGGACACTAAAGGAAGCCTGCATGTATAAAGGTCTGGGACACTAAAGGAAGCCTGCATGTATAAAGGTCTGGGACACTAAAGGAAGCCTGCATGTATAAAGGCCTGGGACACTAAAGGAAGACTGCATGTATAAAGTCTGGGACACTAAAGGAAGCCTGCATGTATAAAGGCCTGGGACACTAAAGGAAGCCTGCATGTATAAAGGTCTGGGACACTAAAGGAAGCCTGCATGTATAAAGGCCTGGGACACTAAAGGAAGACTGCATGTATAAAGTCTGGGACACTAAAGGAAGCCTGCATGTATAAAGGCCTGGGACACTAAAGGAAGACTGCATGTATAAAGTCTGGGACACTAAAGGAAGCCTGCATGTATAAAGGCCTGGGACACTAAAGGAAGCCTGCATGTATAAAGGCCTGGGACACTAAAGGAAGACTGCATGTATAAAGGCCTGGGACACTAAAGGAAGACTGCATGTATAAAGTCTGGGACACTAAAGGAAGCCTTCATGTATAAAGGCCTGGGACACTAAAGGAAGCCTGCATGTATAAAGGCCTGGGACACTAAAGGAAGCCTGCATGTATAAAGGTCTGGGACACTAAAGGAAGCCTTCATGTATAAAGGCCTGGGACACTAAAGGAAGCCTGCATGTATAAAGGTCTGGGACACTAAAGGAAGCCTGCATGTATAAAGGTCTGGGACACTAAAGGAAGCCTGCATGTATAAAGGCCTGGGACACTAAAGGAAGCCTGCATGTATAAAGGCCTGGGACACTAAAGGAAGCCTGCATGTATAAAGGTCTGGGACACTAAAGGAAGCCTGCATGTATAAAGGCCTGGGACACTAAAGGAAGCCTGCATGTATAAAGGCCTGGGACACTAAAGGAAGCCTGCATGTATAAAGGCCTGGGACACTAAAGGAAGCCTGCATGTATAAAGGTCTGGGACACTAAAGGAAGCCTGCATGTATAAAGGTCTGGGACACTAAAGGAAGCCTGCATGTATAAAGGCCTGGGACACTAAAGGAAGCCTGCATGTATAAAGGCCTGGGACACTAAAGGAAGCCTGCATGTATAAAGGCCTGGGACACTAAAGGAAGCCTGCATGTATAAAGGCCTGGGACACTAAAGGAAGCCTGCATGTATAAAGGTCTGGGACACTAAAGGAAGCCTGCATGTATAAAGGCCTGGGACACTAAAGGAAGCCTGCATGTATAAAGACCTGGGACACTAAAGGAAGCCTGCATGTATAAAGGTCTGGGACACTAAAGGAAGCCTGCATGTATAAAGACCTGGGACACTAAAGGAAGCCTGCATGTATAAAGGTCTGGGACACTAAAGGAAGCCTGCATGTATAAAGGCCTGGGACACTAAAGGAAGCCTGCATGTATAAAGGCCTGGGACACTAAAGGAAGCCTGCATGTATAAAGACCTGGGACACTAAAGGAAGCCTGCATGTATAAAGGCCTGGGACACTAAAGGAAGCATCATGTATAAAGGCCTGGGACACTAAAGGAAGCCTGCATGTATAAAGGCATGGGACACTAAAGGAAGCCTGCATGTATAAAGGCCTGGGACACTAAAGGAAGCCTGCATGTATAAAGGCCTGGGACACTAAAGGAAGCCTGCATGTATACAGACCTGGGACACTAAAGGAAGCCTGCATGTATAAAGGCCTGGGACACTAAAGGAAGCCTGCATGTATAAAGGCCTGGGACACTAAAGGAAGCCTGCATGTATAAAGGCCTGGGACACTAAAGGAAGCCTGCATGTATAAAGGCCTGGGACACTAAAGGAAGCCTGCATGTATAAAGGCCTGGGACACTAAAGGAAGCCTGCATGTATAAAGACCTGGGACACTAAAGGAAGCCTGCATGTATAAAGGCCTGGGACACTAAAGGAAGCCTGCATGTATAAAGGTCTGGGACACTAAAGGAAGCCTGCATGTATAAAGGCCTGGGACACTAAAGGAAGCCTGCATGTATAAAGACCTGGGACACTAAAGGAAGCCTGCATGTATAAAGGTCTGGGACACTAAAGGAAGCCTGCATGTATAAAGACCTGGGACACTAAAGGAAGCCTGCATGTATAAAGGTCTGGGACACTAAAGGAAGCCTGCATGTATAAAGGCCTGGGACACTAAAGGAAGCCTGCATGTATAAAGGCCTGGGACACTAAAGGAAGCCTGCATGTATAAAGACCTGGGACACTAAAGGAAGCCTGCATGTATAAAGGCCTGGGACACTAAAGGAAGCATCATGTATAAAGGCCTGGGACACTAAAGGAAGCCTGCATGTATAAAGGCATGGGACACTAAAGGAAGCCTGCATGTATAAAGGCCTGGGACACTAAAGGAAGCCTGCATGTATAAAGGCCTGGGACACTAAAGGAAGCCTGCATGTATACAGACCTGGGACACTAAAGGAAGCCTGCATGTATAAAGGCCTGGGACACTAAAGGAAGCCTGCATGTATAAAGGCCTGGGACACTAAAGGAAGCCTGCATGTATAAAGGCCTGGGACACTAAAGGAAGCCTGCATGTATAAAGGCCTGGGACACTAAAGGAAGCCTGCATGTATAAAGGCCTGGGACACTAAAGGAAGCCTGCATGTATAAAGACCTGGGACACTAAAGGAAGCCTGCATGTATAAAGGCCTGGGACACTAAAGGCAGCCTGCATGTATAAAGACCTGGGACACTAAAGGAAGCCTGCATGTATAAAGGCCTGGGACACTAAAGGAAGCCTGCATGTATAAAGGCCTGGGACACTAAAGGAAGCCTGCATGTATAAAGGCCTGGGACACTAAAGGAAGCCTGCATGTATAAAGGCCTGGGACACTAAAGGAAGCCTGCATGTATAAAGGTCTGGGACACTAAAGGAAGCCTGCACGTATAAAGGCCTGGGACACTAAAGGAAGCCTGCATGTATAAAGGCCTGGGACACTAAAGGAAGCCTGCATGTATAAAGGTCTGGGACACTAAAGGAAGCCTGCATGTATAAAGGTCTGGGACACTAAAGGAAGCCTGCATGTATAAAGGCCTGGGACACTAAAGGAAGCCTGCATGTATAAAGGCCTGGGACACTAAAGGAAGCCTGCATGTATAAAGGTCTGGGACACTAAAGGAAGCCTGCATGTATAAAGGCCTGGGACACTAAAGGAAGCCTGCATGTATAAAGGTCTGGGACACTAAAGGAAGCCTGCATGTATAAAGGCATGGGACACTATAGGAAGCCTGCATGTATAAAGGCCTGAGACACTAAAGGAAGCCTGCATGTATAAAGGCCTGGGACACTAAAGGAAGCCTGCATGTATAAAGGCCTGGGACACTAAAGGAAGCCTGCATGTATAAAGGCCTGGGACACTAAAGGAAGCCTGCATGTATAAAGGCCTGGGACACTAAAGGAAGCCTGCATGTATACAGGCCTGGGACACTAAAGGAAGCCTGCATGTATAAAGGTCTGGGACACTAAAGGAAGCCTGCATGTATAAAGGCCTGGGACACTAAAGGAAGCCTGTATGTATAAAGACCTGGGACACTAAAGGAAGCCTGCATGTATAAAGGCCTGGGACACTAAAGGAAGCCTGTATGTATAAAGACCTGGGACACTAAAGGAAGCCTGCATGTATAAAGGTCTGGGACACTAAAGGAAGCCTGCATGTATAAAGGCCTGGGACACTAAAGGAAGCCTGCATGTATAAAGGCCTGGGACACTAAAGGAAGCCTGCATGTATAAAGGCCTGGGACACTAAAGGAAGCCTGCATGTATAAAGGCCTGGGACACTAAAGGAAGCCTGCATGTATAAAGGCCTGGGACACTAAAGGAAGCCTGCATGTATAAAGGCCTGGGACACTAAAGGAAGCCTGCATGTATAAAGGTCTGGGACACTAAAGGAAGCCTGCATGTATAAAGGCCTGGGACACTAAAGGAAGCCTGCATGTATAAAGGCCTGGGACACTAAAGGAAGCCTGCATGTATAAAGGCCTGGGACACTAAAGGAAGCCTGCATGTATAAAGGTCTGGGACACTAAAGGAAGCCTGCATGTATAAAGGCCTGGGACACTAAAGGAAGCCTGCATGTATAAAGGCCTGGGACACTAAAGGAAGCCTGCATGTATAAAGGCCTGGGACACTAAAGGAAGCCTGCATGTATAAAGGCCTGGGACACTAAAGGAAGCCTGCATGTATAAAGGCCTGGGACACTAAAGGAAGCCTGCATGTATAAAGGCCTGGGACACTAAAGGAAGCCTGCATGTATAAAGGCCTGGGACACTAAAGGAAGCCTGCATGTATAAAGGCCTGGGACACTAAAGGAAGCCTGCATGTATAAAGGCCTGGGACACTAAAGGAAGCCTGCATGTATAAAGGCCTGGGACACTAAAGGAAGCCTGCATGTATAAAGGCCTGGGACACTAAAGGAAGCCTGCATGTATAAAGGTCTGGGACACTAAAGGAAGCCTGCATGTATAAAGGCCTGGGACACTAAAGGAAGCCTGCATGTATAAAGGCCTGGGACACTAAAGGAAGCCTGCATGTATAAAGGCCTGGGACACTAAAGGAAGCCTGCATGTATAAAGACCTGGGACACTAAAGGAAGCCTGCATGTATAAAGACCTGGGACACACTCTGATAAACCTCCCCAGCTCTCCTGTGAAACAATGAAACACGCAGAGCAACAAACAGTGTGGGGGAGGGTCGTCACAATTTGGTCATATCGGTCTGTCTTAGTAGTTACCTCTGTGCACTGTGTTAACTAACTAAGTTATTTAGATATATTATGCTTATGTTGATCTGAACAACACATTACAAACTAATGATCAATAGTAAAAGAGTAAAACACTTGTACTACGTCTGCAGCTCTTTTCTCCTTTATGACCCAAGTCGTTGAGGATGAACGTCAACAAGATGGCGCCGCGCTGTGCGCCTCGTTGAGCTCCGTCCAGATTGTGTTGATTTGGTTCATGTTTACTGTATGAAGCACAACCTCAGGAGGCTCATACAGAACCAAGCATTTCACTGTAATGTACGTGTACCGTATGTGATAATAAAAGTAGACTTGAAGCCAATGTACAGTTTCTACGCCTAATGTATATACTCTTTTCTTTCTGGACTCTTTTTGTATCACAAATACAGTACTGTAATTGCAAATCTGGTATGTCATAAATGTATAGATGTAGCAGTACTGTCTATCTGTATGTCATGTATGTCATATATGTTACGATGAATTGAAAATGGGGGACCCTGATGTAAACAAGTCGAAAGTCTTTCTCTGGTCTGCATCCCCTTAACAATTGTATGTATTGAGCTGTACTGCACTGTACCCATTCTGCAATCTGTTAATAAAGTTTTCATTCATTCATTCATTCATTCATTCATTCATTCATACAGCTAGGATCGAGCTAACAGCGGGAGCTCCCGGTATCGGGAGAAATGTAACATTTCATTGTGAACAGAATCACGTCGCTGCAGATGCTCGCAGTTAGTTCCCATGGAAACGGTAAAGTACAAACATGGAAAACATTTGGCATTTTCTACAATTCAACTGGGATTGTACAACTTCAAGGCTCCTTTCTCGCCGCTTCTGCAAGGAGGAGCAATAAGAGGAAACAATGTTTACATGTTTGTACTTACAGATGTTGTGGTGTCCACTCCAGTCTGCTGTCTGGTTCCACAAGAAGAAGGTTCTGATCCAGATGTTTGAGTAGAAAGCCTTGGTCCAGTAGAGTTCCGTCACAGAGACACGTTACACTAGTAGAAACACACAAAGCGTGTGTCAGTCATTCAGCCAGGAAGATGTTGTGGAGCGGGTCGAGGGCGAGGCTACTTTCAGAGAGGAGAGGGAAAACACGCGAGAGCAGCCGGGGGAAAACACGCGAGAGCAGCCGGGGGAAAACACGCGAGAGCAGCCAGGGAGGAGGCAGGGAAGTGGAGAAAACACGCGAGAGCAGCCGGGTAGGAGTCAGGGAAGTGGAGAAAACACGCGAGAGTGAATGAATGAATGAATGAATGAATGAATGAATGAATGAACTTTATTTAACAGATTGCAGAATGGGTACAATACAGTACGGCTCAATACATACAATTGTTAAGGGGATGCAGACCTGAGAAAGACGTTTGTCTTGTTTCCATCAGGGTCCCCCATTTTCAATTCATATAGACATATATGACATACATGACATACAGATAGTCAGTACTGCTACATCTATACATTTATGACATACCAGATTTGCAAATACAGTACTGTTTGTGATACAGAAGGAGTCAAGAAAAGGGAGTATATACATTTGACGTAGAAACTGTACATTGGAGGAGGTTGGGTGGGGGGGGTTGGGTACATTGGGATATTGACAACCATACTGGGTAATTTACATTGGAGGTGGTTGGGGGGGGGGGGGGGGCCGGGGGGCACACTGTATAAACAAGTAACACTGTACATTGAGGGGGGGGGGGGAGGAGACACTGTACAAACAAACACAATTGTACATTGAACTATTGACAAAACCATACTAGGTAAATGACTGTACATTGGAGGGGGTTGGGTTAGGATATTTACAGGGGCCAGTGTTGAATTGCAGTCTCCCGTAGGTGTCCCTTGAGAGAGGTTTTGAAAGTGGGTAGTGATCCACATTCCTTTACAGCTTTGGGTAGGGCGTTCCACATTGATGTGGCATAATTGCGAAACGTGTTTAGTCCCTTATTTGAGCCGAATCTGGGTTTAACATGATTTGTGGAGCTCCCTCTGGTGTTGTGATCGTGGTATTCACTGACCTTTGGGAAGTATTTTGACATGTACATGGGTACCTTGGTCGTGTAGTGTATCTTGTAGACCAGGCCCATTGCAAGTTGTTGTACTCTGTCGTCTACTCTAAGCCATCCTAGGTTGTCGAAGTGGGCAGGGGTGAGGTGGGTTCTAGGAGTAAGGTCAAGCAGTAGTCTGACCAGTTTGTTTTGAGATGTTTGTAATTTTGTTTTTAGCGCCTTTGAGGTGCTTTGGTACCATGAGGTGCAAGCATAGTCGTAGTACCCCTGAATGAGTGCTCCTGCCAGAGTCTTCAGGGTGTTCTTGTTTACCAGAGAGGAGATCCGGTACAAGAATCGAGTTCGTTGGTTGACTTTTTTTATTACATTGGATGCCATTTTGTCACAGGAGAGATTAGCCTCTAGGATGGAACCCAGGTAGGTAATTTCATCTTTCCTTGTGACAATATTGTCACCCACTGTAACTGAGAAGCCGTCGGTCTTGCTGAGTTTGTTATTTGAACCGAAGAGAATGGACTCTGTTTTGCCCATGTGTAATGATAGTTTGTTATCAGCGAGCCATATGCAGATTCTGCCTAGTTCCGAGCTGAGGGTTTTTTCAACCTGTAACTTGTTCTTGTCAGAGACCAGCAGGGCTGAGTCGTCCGCAAAGTGCAAACAGGAACAAGTTGCAGTCACAAGCTGACGACATGTCATTTGCATAAATTAGGAACAGTAGCGGTCCTAGTATGCTTCCTTGTGGAACACCACAGCTCACTGTGAGGGGGGGGGATAGGGTACCGTTTACCTCCACCATCTGTTCCCTCCCCTCAAGGTAGGATTGCATCCAGCTCACTGATAGACTATCAAAACCAATTGCTTTTAGCTTGTCAATCAGAATGGAGTGATTGACCGTGTCAAAGGCCTTTTGTAGGTCCAGCATGACCATGCCGCAGTATTTGCCTGCGTCCACCTCTTGTTTGATGTGGTCATCAGAGCAGCCGGGGAGGAGTCAGACAAGTGGAGAAAACACGCGAGAGCAGCCGGGGAGGAGTCAGACAAGTGGAGAAAACACGCGAGAGCAGCCGGGTAGGAAAGGTTACTCCAGGCTCTACCTGACAGCAAGTTAGCTGGCACAGACAACTTGGATAGTAAATTATTGAGAATTACTGCTACGATCATAGCAAGTCCAGTGTCATATTATTAATAGATGTATACAAGTGGGACTATGTCCAAAGATATGGAAGGAGGCTAAGGTTACTCCTTTACCCAAAGACTCCAAATCAGTTTTTAATGAGGGCAACTCCAGACCTAATATAGAAAAGATAGAAAGGCTGACAAAGAGAAGAAGAGTGGAGCAGAAGCTGGAGAACCTTTCAATATCACTAACCTCAACCTGTTGAAAATCAAATGTACACCCTTTATCTTTCATTATGATATTCTTAATTATGTCATTTGATTTTGTATTGTTTGAGATGTGCATTCCCTGCCTGAGCTGAGATATCTTACTTGCATAAAAATCATTAAAATGGTTGGCAATATCACATGGTTTGGTTAGGACAATTCCATATGACTCAACAAAAGGTGTACAGACATTGGATTTTCTACCCATAATTTGATTTAAAACATTCCATAGATTTTTACCATCATTTCTCACATCATATAACCATGGTTTAAAATATTCCCTTTTTCTCACCTTATTTAACTTTGTGACTTGATTACGTAAGGAACGGTACTTTTGTCTGTCATCTGCAGAACTGGAACACACTGATGCTTTTTTGGCTACAGTATGTCTCTCTCATTCATTAAAATTCATTAAAAGCTACTATCTATCCATGGGGCTGATTTGTTTCTGACATAAATAAGTCCAGTGCAACCTCTGGGTCATCCTCACAACATACCTCCTCCCAGTTTATACCCAACATTTCATTAATAAAACCTTCTACATTAAAACTCTTATATGACCGTGAGTGAAATTTCAGGGGAGCTCCCACAGACCGTAGTACAATATATACATACATGAAACACATATAACACTGTACATAACAGAATATTTTAAATAAAGTGCATGATGAGTGGTAACAGTGATTATCAAGTCCAGGTAAGTGCATGGTGCACGTGAGGGGACAGTCAATGAGCGTTTAACAGTCTGACTGCTTGGGGGAAAAAGCTGTTCTTAAATCTTTAACTCTTGGCATGTATGGACCGGTATCTCCTCCCTGAGGGAAGGAGCTGAAAGAGGTGATGTGCTGGGTGAGACTGGTCCTTGATGATACACTTGGAGCGGTGGAGGCAGCGGGAGGTGAAGACGGAGGTGATGTTTGATAGAGGAGTCCCGACAATCCTGCCTGCCGCCTTCACCACCCTCTGTAGAGCCTCTTGCTCTGCCTTTGTGCAGCTGGATAACCACACAGACTTCACACAGACTGTCTGTACAATACTGCTGTAGGCCTATAATACTTATGTAAATAAGTAAGGCAATTGAAATATATCTGCAGTACAGCTCAATACACACAATTGTTAAGGGGATGCAGACCAGAGAAAGACTTCCGTCTTGTTTACATCAGGGTCCCCCATTTTCAATTCATCATAAATGTACAGTTCCCTCCCCCTTGTATATATTTACTGTATGTCACAAATGTAACAGTACTGCATGGTCTGCATCCCCTTAACAATTGTGTGTATTGAGCTGTACTGCATTCTGCAATCTGTTAATAAAGTTTTCAATCAATCAATCAATCAATCAATAAATCAATCAATCAATCAATCGGTCACTGTACCCATTCTGCAATCTGTTAATAAAGTTTTCAATCAATCAATCAATCAATCAATCGGTCAGGTCACGTGTACCCATTCTACAATCTGTTAATAAAGTTTTCAATCAATCAATCAGGGCCTGTGGTCACGTGTACCCATTCGGCAATCTGTTAATAAAGTTTTCAATCAATCAATCAATCTGTTAATAAAGTTTTCAATCAATCAATCAATCAATCAATGAATCAATGAATCAATCAATCAATCAATGAATCAATCCCGCAGTGCAACGTGACCCAAATCATACGGCAATCTGTTAATAAAGTTTTCAATCAATCAATCAATCAATCCCGCAGTGCAACGTGCAACGTGACCCAAAATCACGTCACCAAAATCAGCCAATGGAAGCGAGGGGTTGCTATGTGCGGGGCTTGTATGTGCGGGGCTTGTAAGCGCTGGTCTGAACGGCTGCAGCTGGAAGCATCTCGCCGGGGGAGGCGTCAGACTGACTTCGCCTCGTTTCAACAGGGATTACGATTGAAAAAAGGCTTGTTCGAGATGGATTTCGGTTTGCCTCGACTAGTAGACGAGAGTAGCCGAGTGAAGCCGGGGGAGGAGTTAAAAAGGCGGACACTGCCGATTTCACGAGAGCCTCTCGCCTAGTCTCGCATGGCCAGTGGTGCAGTGCTGGTATAACTCGGTATAACGGCGTTATACCTCGGTCACTGAGGCTGAAGTACGCGCAATCGCTTTTTACATGGCATTATCCAACCGGACTCCCGGAGAAGCATGCAGCTGCAGAGCCGCAGAGCCAGCGCTGACGGCCGCGCTGTGAGGCAATAGTATCCAGCTGCAGGACGAGAGCAGCCAAAAAAAACTGTGCATGCGCGTGGAGCGTTTGACCTACTGTCAATTTGCCACTGCACCACTGCGCATGGCAGATACGCTTTCACGTAGGGCTGGGCGATATGGCCTAAATATGATATCACGATATTTTCTGACCTTTCGGCGATACACGATACACATCACAATGTTTTTCCTTTTTTACCCAAACAATTCATTATGAGGCTTACCAAGACAGTATTTGAGTTTGCAAGCGAACATTAAAGACAAAAGACTCATGCATTTAGCATTTTTATATTATATATTAGATTTAGATTATTGGATTCTTAGATTATATATTTAGCATTTTAGCCTTTCGTTTTTTTATATTATATATTAGATTAGATTTAGATGATTAGATTACATATTGTAACTATTTATTTATTTACATGTATGTATACATTTATTATTTGAACGGCTTAAGGCTATATCTGTACTTGATGTTTGTTTGTTGTGTTGCATACTTGAAATAAACTTCAATCAAATCAAACCCCCCCTCTTAAAAACAAAAACCTGTGTTTAACCTAGCCATCTATAAAACATCATGCTAAAACTGTGAAACAAATGTCCTACTCCCCTAAAGAAAGAAATACATAGCAAACATGACTCAGTTATCCAATAGTGCTGCTGCTTTTTATTTTGTTAAAATCTTTTAGTTAATAAGACTAAAAGACTACAATATATATGACTACAAGGGCCAGAAGCCCACTTCATGACGGCTTCCTGTCCTCTCATTCCATTTCCGGTTTTCCGGTTAACGTTACATTTTCAACAACAGATTGCTGCTAATTAAACACTTCATGGAAACGGAGTAACGTTAATGTTATGTCGAGTTCATACGTGTAGTGTAGTATGAACTCCACATAACGTTAACATTACTCCGTGTCCACTGTTGCTGCCACTGTTGCGTCGCTCCGTAGCTAATCCGCTCATAAACTAACTTACAGATAGCAGTACCGTTAACGCCGGAGTTTACTCCTGGGTTTCAGGGGGCATCCCTAGCACCGAGCCACCACCGCCTCTCTGGCTAGGTGTGTGCGCTTGCGTGCGTGTATGTGCGTGTAGATGACGTAATTTTGGCAAGTGTGTGTGTGACTGACTTTTTTTTTCTGCAAGAGGGAGAGGCGAGAGAGAGAGGAAAGCATTTAGCACTGCGCTTGTAAGTCTCATCTCAGCCGCGGCGGCCTCTAACGCGAGGGCAAAACATCACGATATCCGCGATACGTTTAAAAAGTGTATTGTTAATGAACTGTACCCGATATTTATATAATATCGTCATATCGCCCAGCCCTACTTTCACGTCACCACACACACATTACACACCTGTCCAGCTCGTTATAATGCGATGGCAAAATTAGATCAGATTCAAATGTACAGCACACCATATACTGCTATAGTGGAATATACTATTCATATACCATAATGTATACCATCTTGTTGCGCGCTCCTGGCCGCACGTGTGGTAAATTCCCAAACATAGATCTCATGATCAAACTAATGTGTAGAAACAATTGGCCCTTAATTATAGTTCATATTGTGTCACCAAGACCTTGTGGTCACTCCAGGAGGGCATTTGCATATAGTGGCAGCTGGGGTAATACTTACTTCCCCTTAGGGGGTGTGTAAGAACAAAGGGCAGGAAATTCGAGAGAAACATGTGTCTCCTTTTAGGAGACATCAAAGGGCCAACTGGTCTGCCAAAGACAATGATTAGGTCACATATTGATGGCTACATGTGACCATCAAAGGTCTGATGACACACACACATAGACTCACACACACACACATACTCACACACACACACATTCACACACACACACACACACACAGACTCACACACACACACATAGACTCACACACACACACATTCACACACACACAGACACACACACACACACATAGACACACACACACACACACACAGACACATAGACACACACAGACACAAATAGACACACATACATATATATATATATATATATATATATATATACACACACCCAGATCAGAGATATGAGCATTTTGTACTGATCTGAACTACAGTTTGCAGAAATTCAATGTCTACAATTAGTTAATGTGTCTGTGCTGTTTCCAATTTATGTTCAATTTGATTAATTGATGGTTTTATATTCTGATCTATGGTATTGATTTGTATTCTATTAAGCTAACAGAATGATTAGATTTGTTAGATATTTTCTGAAAGTCAGTAGACTTAGTGATAAAGAAATATATCTGTGTTTATGTGGGCAATTGTAATTCAAATATAGATATTAGGAAATGAAAATAATGCAATGTTTAAGGTAGATTGTTAGTATTAAACAAAGGACAGTATATATTGTTGACTATGTAAGGACAGCCTCCGTTTGCAGTTATGTGAAGGGGGTTGGGCTATTAAGCCAAACCCCTATTTTTCAAATACAAGCTTAGCAGACCTGGGATTGGAGGAAAGAATGTGATGATGTCATCAACTCCGAGACACTGGGCCTTGGGGATATAATGGGGTGTGCTGGGGGGAAGAAGGACTCTGGAAAAACCCAACCCACAGGACAACACCTACCACCCATCCACACCAAGGCGGGCAAGGCAGCAGGCAACAAGGACAAAGGAACTTCTTGGAGGGAAAATCAACTCTTTGTTCACTAGCCAGAGAACAAAGCCATCAACAATTTATCAACTATCATTCTTTAATCTGATTTCTTAGATAGGGCGAGCGGCATAGTGCTCTGGTACCTTGAATCTTTTATAGTGTTCTTTATTGTAATTTGTATACACTCTTAAACTTTGATTAAACAGCTGCTATATAACCTTTTTCCTCCTAATTCCTTCTGCCTGCACCGCTCAGTTTGAAGAGAAGTGATTCCCAGAGCTTTAAAGTATTGAATCACAACGCAGAGTACTAACGCAACCCGGTTCTGAGCAGAGCAGAACCGAAATAGCTTGGGAAATCCACTTCACACGCACACACAACACACTGCTGAATAATTCTGTTTTGCATCAATATATATATGTATACTGTGTATATTGAGGCAAAACAGAATTATATATACAAAACAGACGACGCATGTGTGTGTGTGTGTGTGTCTGACAGCTTGAAGTTTATCATGATGATATGATGATAACGCATAACATAATAAAGTTTTCAATCAATTAATCAATCAAACGTCTCATAACTCCCTGGCTGTCACGTGGCTGGTGACTGACAACTTTTCTGAGCCAATAGGCGCTTTGCCCGACCATAGCAAGTCGCTTCCCAGCCGGGAGCAGCCGAGTGAGAGGTACTGTGGAGCCTCGCTCTGAAGGCTGCTTGTGGCTCGCTCCCGCGGGAGTTCCACGCCTCGCCTCGTCAGATTTTCAGAGCAAGTCGGACAACATTCTAACCGTCATGCAACGCGCTTGGCGAGGCAGTAGTGAAACCTGCGCAGATCTGCGTCCGCCTATCCCATCTCGAACAAGCCTAATGTTATTAACAGATTGCAGAATGGGTACAATACAGTACAGCTCAATACACACAATTGTTAAGGGGATTTCACAATGCAGACCAGAGAAAGACGTTTGTCTTGTTTATAGAAAATGTTATTGCCATTTCAACACATGGTTGATTTGGGATTTGTCTTGGTGCCAGCACATACAGTACATACATTATAAAACATAAAATATAAAAACACAAGAATACATGCAATACAATCCCCACAATAAAAGTTTTACACAAACAATTAAAGAAAAAATGCTACAGTACCTAAAATAAATAGCTCGGTGTTCCAGTTTAAAGTGCATATTGCCTTAAAGTGCCTGTCGGCTGGTGCTAGCCCTTGTGGTGCAAAGTGCCTGTACACTTGAGTTCAGGTGACGGACAGCCTCGGGATATGTACTGTTTTTAAAACGGGATGTCCTGCACCTGAGATTTTGGAGTCTTCTGCCAGAGGGAAGGGGGTTAAAGAGGTCGTAAGCAGGGTGAGAAGGGTCCCCGATCACCTTCTCCCCTTTCCGCCTGATTTGTGTGGCATAAATGGAGGCCACAGAGGGGAGATCACAGCCGATGATTTCTGACGCTGTGAGTACAGTTCTTTCTAGATGTCCCCTATCATGAACGGTGGTGTTTCCGTACCACACAGTCATTGAGAAGGTAAGGACACTCTCCACAGTGGCTCTGTAGAAGCTGAGCATCACCTCCCTGGACACACCAAACTGTTCCACCCCACGGGGTCTGTACCGACCCCTTTTGACATTATGAGGGGTCACTCATTGACACTACCCACTTTCAAAAACACTCTCAAAAAACACCTACGTGAGACTGCAATTCGAAACTGGCCCCTACAAATGTCCTAACCTAGTTGTACAGTAAATGACCAAGTAAGGCTTTGTCAATATTCCAATGCACAGTGTAAAATGTGTGTGTGTCCCCTACCCAACCCCCTACCCACCCCCCCACCCCCCACCTCCAATGTACAGCCCTCACCCAACCCACCCAACCCCACCCCACCCAACCAACCTCCTCCAATGTACAGTTTCTACGCCAAATGTATATACACTCCTTTTCTGGACACTTTTGTATCACAAACAGTACTGTATTTGCAAATCTGATATGTCATAAATGTATAGATGTAGCAGTACTGTCTATCTGTATGTCATGTATGTCATATGTTATGATGAATTGAAAATGGGGGACCCTGATGTAAACAAGACGAACGTCTTTCTCTGGTCTGCATCCCCTTAACAATTGTATGTATTGAGCTGTACTGTACTGTACCCATTCTGCAATCTGTTAATAAACTTTTCAATCAATCAATCAAAGGCATATTTTTATGAGTGATGAAAATATTTTGTGATTTTAAAATCAACCGTTTTCAAGTATTAACATCACTACTATGTCACAAATGCATGTAGAATGTAAAACGTTAGGTTGGCAATAGGTTAGCAATAGGTTATAAGTGGTATAATATGATTTTACCTTCTCGTTTTGTAGACGTTTAATCCGAGCCGGCGACCATTTTGGAAATAGAAAAAAAACGCAAATTGTAGTTTCTTTGCGGCCATTTTGTAGAACAGCGTTGAAATTTTTCAAAACTACATTTCCCTTCATGTGAATGAATGAATGAATGAAAACTTTATTTAACAGATTGCAGAATGGGTACAATACAGTACGGCTCAATACATACAATTGTTAAGGGGATGCAGACCTGAGAAAGACGTTTGTCTTGTTTCCATCAGGGTCCCCCATTTTCAACTCATATAGACATATATGACATACACGA
Organism: Notolepis coatsorum; assembly: GCF_963971535.1. Classification (NCBI taxonomy): domain Eukaryota; kingdom Metazoa; phylum Chordata; class Actinopteri; order Aulopiformes; family Paralepididae; genus Notolepis; species Notolepis coatsorum. The sequence goes on along the minus strand of NC_140181.1, from coordinate 109,368,136 downwards.
CATACAGATAGTCAGTACTGCTACATCTATACATTTATGACATACCAGATTTGCAAATACAGTACTGTTTGTGATACAGAAGGAGTCAAGAAAAGGGAGTATATACATTTGACGTAGAAACTGTACATTGGAGGAGGTTGGGTGGGGGGGGTTGGGTACATTGGGATATTGACAACCATACTGGGTAATTTACATTGGAGGTGGTTGGGGGGGGGGGGCCGGGGGGCACACTGTATAAACAAGTAACACTGTACATTGAGGGGGGGGGGGGGGAGGAGACACTGTACAAACAAACACAATTGTACATTGAACTATTGACAAAACCATACTAGGTAAATTACTGTACATTGGAGGGGGTTGGGTTAGGATATTTACAGGGGCCAGTGTTGAATTGCAGTCTCCCGTAGGTGTCCCTTGAGAGAGGTTTTGAAAGTGGGTAGTGATCCACATTCCTTTACAGCTTTGGGTAGGGCGTTCCTGTATGTTCTATGGGGGTTCAAAGTTCAGAGTTGAATGATGGAATATGTCAATAACTGTTATTATTCTTGATAATAACCCACAAAAGGTAACGATTTGACAAATATTGAAACGCAGTTAGTTTCTCCTCCCTATTGTGAGCATATAGGAACAACTAGATCTGAAATTCGTTTAAAAATGGTTGCACTGTGAGAAAAATAAAAATGTACAGTCGAGTACAGTAGATATTATTATCTGTTATTATGCATGCCTGGTGATGCTAAATCCAAATTGAACTCGGGCATTTGAAAGATACTATATGTATATATATATAAATGTGCGAATTGGCTATAATAAGGTAATGTATAAGCATATATTCTATATTCTATAATAATATTTCAAATTGCATTGGTCCGGATGGGAGAATTCAGTACTGTATATACAGAACCTTCGGTTTTATCATCTTCCCTTTATTAATTTCCTTAGATCTTTTGTACACATGATCTCAAGAGGGTACTAAACGAGCTCAGTGGCAGTTTTTTAAGTCTGGTCATTATTATCATGGTGTTATTCACTGTCAAAGATGAAAAGAAAAATCATAATTCATATTTTCCTTTGTTTCATCACAATTTAAGCAAGCCTAGTAATAGACACAATATTTCTGACACTGAGAATACATTCATTGAGGTCCATAGATGTACCTAGGTACCAAGAATATGCGAATAGCCCTTGTAGAAGTGGAGCAATATTCCATTTACCTAGGTATACATTTTATGCAGATTTTCACCTGGGGTGGAACAGGCTAATCCTCTCTCTTCCGATGACTATGACACAATAGCAGCATGCTTACAAGTGCTCTACCCATTTTACATGGCAACGGTGGAAATGTCCCAGGAGAAGAGAGTGTCAGGGTCGATGTTGATTCCACTGATAAAAATGCTAACATATTCAACACATGAAATTCTGGGGAAAACCACCAACGTGACAGCAATACAGCTGGGACAAAACATGCTTGCAACCCTCATACATAAGTTTGATACACTTGAGAGCTCAAGCCGTTTGTCCCTGGCAACACTGCTTGACCCAAGGTTCAAAACCATCGGCTTCCACAGTCAAAACCAAGCGCAAGTAGCGGTAGCAAGACTGACTGGTGAATGTGCAGCACTGATGAAGTACACAGACCCATCAGCTCAACCACAACACACTGCACCAAATGTAGAAAATCCACCCTCCACAGGTAATATTATAACTAGATTATTATTGATGTACTGTACAGGACTAAATAAGTAAAAATATGATACAAATTGAAACCTTTAAGTACTAAATAAATACTGTTGTGTTTATCTTTCAATGTCTTTCAGCCTTTAACCTGTGGAAAACTATGGACCAAGATGCTGCGACTGCGAGAAGGTCAGGAAATGCCACAGCAGATGCCACTGTAGAGGTCCAGAGATACAACACTGATCCTCCCCTGGAAATATCTGAAGATCCACTTTTGTACTGGAGCAACCACAAGCATGTGTACCCTCATTTGTTCGGACTGGCAAAACGCTATCTTTGTATTCCAGCCTCATCGGTTCCATGTGAATGGGTTTTCTCAAAAGCTGGAGAAGTGGTCAGCAAGAAAAGAAACCGTCTCAGTCCAAAAACGGTTGAAAAAATTCTATTCCTCAATAAAAATCTTTGAGTCCCATAATCACACCCTGCCCTAGTTACACAAGCACAACCATCATCATTATCCTGCACATCCCGTTTCCCAAGCACACCCTCTCCGTCCCAACTACATATATTTACACTATCAATCATACAATTAATCTCCATCCCCAGAAGGAAATAATTCAAAGTAAAAACCTGTGTGTTTGAATCTGTGTAGGGAAGAGAAAGGTGTGTTGCATCTCAGCCTCTTTATACTCTGGGGGTGAGGGGGACTGATTTGCCATTGGGAACACCTGTTATTGTTATGATCAGATCAATTAAGTGTGAGCGCGTAACAATATATATTACAAAACAAACGATTCTAAATTGCTTTCCATCCACACAAAACAGCTTTGTTTTGCAGTCTCCTATTTCGCCAGCAGAGGGCACTGAAACGAACATTTGAATGAATGAATCCATGTTCAATACATTTGGTGAAGTGGTTCAATACTGGTTCAGTGCTTCATTTGGCCACTACTGATTGATTGATTGATTGAAAACTTTATTAACAGATTGCAGAATGGGTACAATACAGTACAGCTCAATACACACAATTGTTAAGGGGATGCAGACCAGAGAAAGACTTTCGTCTTGTTTACATCAGGGTCCCCCATTTTCAATTCATCAGGACATATATGACATACATGACATACAGATAGTCAGTACTGCTACATCTATACATTTATGACATACCAGATTTGCAAATACAGTACTGTTTGTGATACAAAAGGAGTCAAGAAAAGGGAGTATATACATTTGACGTAGAAACTGTACATTGGAGGAGGTTGGGTGGGGTTGTGTGGGGGGGGGTTGGGTACATTAGGATATTGACAACCATACTGGGTAATTTACATTGGAGGTGGTTGGGGGGGCGGGAGAAACACTGTATACACAAGCAAAACTGTACATTGGGGGGGGGGGGGGGACACTGTACAAACAAGCAAAATTGTACATTGGACTATTGACAACCATACTGGTAAATTACTGTACATTGGAGGGGGTTGGGTTAGGACATTTACAGGGGCCAGTTTTGAATTGCAGTCTCCCGTAGGTGTCCCTTGAGAGTGGTTTTGAAAGTGGGTAGTGATCCACATTCCTTTACAGCTTTGGGTAGGGCGTTCCACATTGATGTGGCATAATTGCGAAACGTGTTTAGTCCCTTATTTGAGCCGAATCTGGGTTTAACATGATTTGTGGAGCTCCCTCTGGTGTTGTGATCGTGGTATTCACTGACCTTTGGGAAGTATTTTGACATGTACATGGGTACCTTGGTCGTGTAGTGTATCTTGTAGACCAGGCCCATTGCAAGTTGCTGTACTCTGTCGTCTACTCTAAGCCATCCTAGGTTGTCAAAGTGGGCAGGGGTGAGGTGGGTTCTAGGAGTAAGGTCAAGCAGTAGTCTGACCAGTTTGTTTTGAGACGTTTGTAATTTTGTTTTTAGCGCCTTTGAGGTGCTTTGGTACCATGAGGTGCAAGCATAGTCGTAGTACCCTTGAATGAGTGCTCCTGCCAGAGTCTTCAGGGTATTCCTGTTTACCAGAGAGGAGATCCGGTACAGGAATCGAGTTCTTTGGTTGACTTTTTTTATTACATTGGATGCCATTTTGTCACAGGAGAGATTAGCCTCTAGGATGGAACCCAGGTAGGTAATTTCATCTTTCCTTGTGACAATATTGTCACCCACTGTAACTGAGAAGCCGTCGGTCTTGCTGAGTTTGTTATTTGAACCGAAGAGAATGGACTCTGTTTTGCCCATGTGTAATGATAGTTTGTTATCAGCGAGCCATATGCAGATTCTGCCTAGTTCCGAGCTGAGGGTTTTTTCAACCTGTAACTTGTTCCTGTCAGAGACCAGCAGGGCTGAGTCGTCCGCAAACAGGAACAAGTTGCAGTCACAAGCTGACGACATGTCATTTGCATAAATTAGGAACAGTAGCGGTCCTAGTATGCTTCCTTGTGGAACACCACAGCTCAGCAATCTGTTAATAAACTTTTCAATCAATCAATCAATCAATTACTGTGAGGGGGGGGGATAGGGTACCGTTTACCTCCACCATCTGTTCCCTCCCCTCAAGGTAGGATTGCATCCAGCTCACTGATAGACTATCAAAACCAATTGCTTTTAGCTTGTCAGTCAGAATGGAGTGATTGACAGTGTCGAAGGCCTTTTGTAGGTCCAGCATGACCATGCCGCAGTATTTGCCCGCATCCACCTCTTGTTTGATGTGGTCATTCAAATAGAGAAGGCATGTGTCAGTGGAGTGGGATGTTCTGAAGCCAGATTGGAATTCGTAGATTAGATTTCTTTCCGCTAGGTACTTTTCGACCTGTTCGTAGACTATTTTTTCCATGACTTTCGAGATGGAGGTGAGGGCGGTAGTTGCCTGGGTCTAATTTGCTGCCCTTTTTGTGCAGAGGGGTAACCCTCGCAATTTTGAAGTCCTTGGGGACGTGTCCCTGTTTTATGGAGAGGTTTATTATGTGTGTGATGACTGGGGTGATGGCGGCTGCTGAGTCTCTGAGGAATTTGGAGGGGATGTTGTCATGACCAGTGGCCTTGTTAGGTTTCAAGTTTCAAGTTTTCAAGTTTCTTTAATAGTTGTCATACAGAAGTACAGAATACTTTTGTACAAAATGCTTCTTACTGTTGCGCTCCAGAGACTGTGCATGACAAGATAAGTATGAAATAAAAACATAGTAAAAATTAGAAGTAAAAAAGAGGTCACAGTGTTCAGTTTAGACATATGTACAATGTTCGTAGACGTAGTTACCATACAATATACAATACTGTGCAGTGTACTAATATACAATACTATATAGTGCAAGGCATAAAAGGACGAGGTGCAGTTTAGGTACAATTCACAGTAGGTGTACGAGTTGTAGTGCAAATCCTTTATCAATAAATATAAAGTGTAAGTGTGTTTGTGTGATCTAAAGTGTGGAGAGTGGGTGCTGCAGTGAGTTGTTTGTTTGAGTGAGTGTGTGCGTGTGGGTGTGTGTGCTGTGTGCATTTGATGGTTGTTGCATAGTGATTATTGTTCGTTTAGCGATTATTGTTCGTTTAGCAGCCTGATGGCCTGGGGATAGAAGCTCCTTCTGAGTCTTTCTGTGCTCGCCATAAGACTCCGGTATCGCTTGCCTGACGGCAGCAGTTCAAAGAGGCAGTTGTTCGGGTGGCTCGAGTCCTTAATAATTCTCTTAGCCTTCCCCTTGCACCGCTTGTTGTAAATGTTCTGGAGGGTGGGAAGCCCCCCTCTAATTGTGCGTTCGGCTGAACGTGTCACTCTTTGTAGTCTGCTACGGTCTTGTGCAGTGCTATTCCCAAACCAGGAGGTGATGTTGCCGGTCAGGATGCTCTCTATTGTACATGAGTAGAAGTTCCTAAGGATCTTCTGACTGACTTGGAACTTCCTTAGGCGCCTGAGGAAGTAGAGGCGTTGTCGTGCCTTCTTCACAACACTGTCAATGTGTGTGGTCCATGTCAAGTCCTCGGATATGTGGGCTCCGAGGTACTTGAAACTGTTCACTCTCTCAACTGGTGCCCCGTCGATGCTGAGGGGGCTGTAGTCCTTGACCCCCGACCTCCTGAAGTCCACAATCATCTCTTTTGTTTTGCTGACGTTCAGGGAGAGGCAGTTCTCCTGACACCACTGTGACAGGTTCTCTACCTCTTCCAGGTAGGCCCTTTCGTCGTTGGCAGAGATCAGGCCCACCACTACTGTGTCATCAGCAAATTTGATGATGGTGTTGTTGTTCCGCTGTGCTACGCAGTCATGTGTGTACAGGGAGTAGAGGAGGGGGCTCAGAACACAGCCCTGGGGGGCCCCTATGTTGAGCGTGATGGATGAGGAGGTGCAGTTGCCGGCTCTTACCACCTGGGGTCTGCCCGTCAGGAAGTCCAGGACCCACTGGCACAGGTCATAGTTCAAGCCCAGGTCCCTGAGCTTGGCTATGAGTTTGGAGGGGACTATGGTATTGAATGCTGAGCTGTAGTCGATGAACAGCATTCTCACATAGTTCCCCTGCCTCTTGTCCAGATGTGATGCTGCTGTGTGCAGCACATGGGCTATGGCGTCCTCCGTGGACCTGTTGGGGCGATATGCAAATTGCAGAGGGTCCAGGTTGATGGGGAGGGAGGAACAGATGTAGCCCTTCACTAGCTTCTCAAAGCACTTCATGGCTATGGAGGTGAGGGCTACAGGGCGGTAGTCGTTGAGGCAAGCGGGCGTAGATTTTTTGGGTACAGGGATGATGGTGGACTTCTTCAGACAGGTGGGGATGACGGCCTGTTCCAAGGACAGGTTGAAGATGTCAGTGAATACCGGGGCCAGTTGGTCGGCACAGACTTTTAGGACGCGGCCGGGGATGCCGTCCGGTCCTGCTGCCTTCCTGATATCCACTTTTTTAAAGATCCGTCTCACCTCATGCTCTGTTACCCTGAACACTGAGTCTCCATCAGCAGACCCCCCCCCCCCATTGCCGTGGTTTGTAGGCTGGTGTTGTTATTCACAGCCTCAAACCTCGCATAGAAGGAGTTGAGATCATTTGCTAAGGAGATGTCACTGTTCAGTTTGAGGGGGGTTCCTTTGTAGTCTGTCATTGTTCTGAGGCCCTGCCACATGCCTCTAGAGTCAGCCTGTTCAAACTGAAGTTCAACTTTATCCCTGTAACGCCGTTTTGCCTCTATTACTGCTCTCCTGACGTTGTATCTTGCCATCTTGTGTTCTTCCATGTTGCCTGTCACCAGCCCGGTGTTGTATGCTGATGTGCGCACTTTCAGAGCCTCACGGACGGATTTGTCTACCCAGGGCTTTTGATTTGGGTAGATATTAATTTTGGTGGTGGGGATTATTACTTCTACCTGAGTACAGACATAGTCAATCACCGTTTCGGTGTATTCGTTAATATTGGCTGTGTTATCACGGAATACACTCCATTCTGTGCTTCCCAGCACTGCTTGGAGTGACTCCACTGACGTCACGGCCCAACGCTTAACCTCTCGCGAGACCACCGGCGTTCGCTTGAGACTTTGTCTGTACTTTGGCAAAAGAAAGATGGCGGCGTGATCGCTTTTACCGAATGGACTAAGAGCCTGTGACTTGTACCCATTCTTAAATTGCGAGTATACATGGTCTAATATGTTCTCGCCTCTGGTGGGACAGGTCACATGCTGATAGAAATTCGGCAGCACCTTTTTAAGACGCGCGCTGTTGAAATCCCCCAAGACCAAAATGGCAGCGTCAACATTAGCTGCCTGGAGTTTGTTTACCTCGTCGTGAAGTTTTGAAAGTGCGACCCCAGTGTTCGCGTGTGGTGGAATGTACACTCCGATGAGGATGATGGACGTTAACTCTCTTGGGAGGAAGAAGGGTCGACATTTTATCGTGATAAACTCCAGGTCTGGGGAGCAGTGGTTAGACAGTTCCTTTGTGTTGCCTAAATCGCACCACTCCTTGTTTATCATGAAGGCAATGCCGCCTCCTCTCGTCTTTAATGACTCTTCTGCCGTCCGGTCTTTGCGGAGAACGAAGAAATGGTCTGCCGGTTCTATTGCGTGGTTCGGGACATCTGGACTCAGCCAAGTTTCTGTGAAACAGAGGACGTTACAATCCCGAATGTCCCTCTGGAATTGGATCCTTGCTCTGATGTCGTCCAATTTGTTTCCTATCGATTGCACATTGGCCAACAATATGCTGGGCAATGTGGTTCTGTGTCGTTTGGACCTCAGTCTGTTGGAGGGCGCTCAGTTTTTTGAGTACCTCATCTGTTGTTACCATTTCCAGCTTGAAGTCGTCCTTGCGGACCCCTAGGTTTTTGTAGTAAGCTACTATGTGTTCTACCCCATAAAGCCCTGAGTGGGAGGGTAGTTTGTTTACCAGTGTTGTGGCTATGTTTGTGAAGAAAATGTTTAAGTAATTGGCTACATCCAGCTTGTCTGTGATGAGCGTGTTGTCCGTTTTTATGTTTATGTTTGAGAATCTGGTTTTAAGTTTTTTACTGCATCCTAGTTGATTATTGAGTAATTTCCAAAGTTCACGTGGTTTGTTTTTGTTTTCCTCAGTTTTGTCATTGATGAAATTCTTTTTTGCAGTTTTGATCATGGAGTTTACGTCGTTTCTTAGTCTGTTTCTTTCTAGTTTGAGTTCAGTCACGTGGGCTTGGAGTTCACTGCTCGTGCTTTTGGTAAGCTTTGACTGACTTTTACGAAACTCAGAGCATTTTTTGTCTCTGGTTTTCATAGCGGCCAGTATTTCGGAGTGCATCCACGGCTCAGCGCGATTTTTTACCCATTCTACAATCTGTTAATTAAAGTTTTCTTTCATTCATTCATTCATTCATTCATTCATTCATTCATTCATTCATTCATTCATTCATTCATTCATTCATTCATTCATTCATTCATTCATTCAGTGCTTACACAGGCTTTGATTTACTTGCTGCTAGTTTAAAGTGGAAATGAAGCAGTGAGCATAAATACATATTCATAGCATCACATTAGTATTTAGATAAGCCACAGAAGAAGTCACGTTATAAAAATAAGCAGTTTCTAAGAAAAAACGATTTGTTGTGTACATTTCTGAAGCATTTAGCATTATGGGCGCGGCCATTTTGTTGCTGACGTCATACCGTGGCTTGGGTGTATACACTCTGGTTAGCTGCCTATATTGAATGGGTCGGTCAGCAAATAAAATGTTGCCTACAAAACAACGGGACCGCGGTGGTTCTGTTTGTATTGCTCCTGGCTGTTCAAACTAATTTTACCATGTGAGAGAGAGGAAAGTTGGTTAATTTTCACAAACTACCAGTGAAAAAAACAGTGTTGTTGACATGTTGGCTCGGGCTGCCTGCACCCAGACGGCGCGACCAGCCTGTTGTACAGGGAAGGAGGATCTGCAGCGAACACTTCATTGCCTCGGATTATGTTGTTGGGGTGGGATGTTTGTCCAGAAGACCACTAATCAGCTGAAGCCGGACGCGGTTCCCTCGGTCTTCGACAGACAGACCGGCGTTAGCTCTCGGGAGCTAGTTGGCACCAGCCGGGGCCAGGCGTTAGCTCTCGCTAGCTAGCGTTAGCAACCGGAGCGTCGCGGAGCATTCAGCCTGCTGGCTACCTAGACCCACTTCAACCAGCGTCGCGGAGCATTCAGCCTGCTGGCTACCTAGACCCACTTCAACCAGCGTCGCCAGCGTCGCCAAGCTGTGTAGCCAGCAGGCTGAATGCTCCGCGACGCTCCGGTTGCTAACGCTAGCTAGCGAGAGCTAACGCCGGGCCCCGAGAGCTAACGCCGGTCTGTCTGTCGAAGACCGAGGGAACCGCGTCCGGCTTCAGCTGATTAGTGGTCTTCTGGACAAACATCCCACCCCAACAACATAATCCGAGGCAATGAAGTGTTCGCTGCAGATCCTCCTTCCCTGTACAACAGGCTGGTCGCGCCGTCTGGGTGCAGGCAGCCCGAGCCAACATGTCAACAACACTGTTTTTTTCACTGGTAGTTTGTGAAAATTAACCAACTTTCCTCTCTCTCACATGGTAAAATTAGTTTGAACAGCCAGGAGCAATACAAACAGAACCACCGCGGTCCCGTTGTTTTGTAGGCAACATTTTATTTGCTGACCGACCCATTCAATATAGGCAGCTAACCAGAGTGTATACACCCAAGCCACGGTATGACGTCAGCCATGACGTCAGCAACAAAATGGCGGCGCCCATGTTGAAAACAGGGATATTATATTATATTTTTCAGACAAATAAGATAGATTTCACATTTGATTATAGAACCCTGTCTTACACAAGGTACACAACAAACAAACTAGGATCACATTGCTCACTGCTTCATCTCCACTTTAATGCTGCTAGTTTAATGGCGGAACTAATGTTGAAGCCCACAGTGTCCGGGGACGTTTTATGCCGACGCACGCGTGTCAAAATCTCCGCGGATTTAAGAGATAGTTTCACTTCTTCTTGTAAAGAGATAGTTTCACGGTCTTCTTGTAAAGAGATCAATAGAATAGAATGATCTTTATTGTCATTGTTACAAAGTCCAGAAGATGCTACAGTCCCCATAATGTCCTCTCTTATTGCAGCAGCAGTAAGGTACGTGTTGGTGTTGTGGTTGTTTGTCGCCCAAGCCATGCAGCTAAAGTGCTGCTAACTAAATGTTTACTGAGTGAGTTATTATTGCAGAAGGACTTCATGTGTTTTGTAGGTTAAGTTCATGTGTTTAACAATATTGCAAAGACATGTGACACTAAGAGACAAGTAGAAATAAGATGGATTTATGTTGTTATTGTTTGATCTGTGATTTATTGTATTTCATGTGTATGTGTTTCACAGTTCTCACCGTCCGGGTTTGAAAGAAATCCCACCAGTGCTATAAAGAACGTGTTGCTGTCATCATCGTATAAGAGGGAATTACACTAGGGCTTCATAGTCTTCGGTGAGTTTGATTTGATTGATTGAACATTTTATTAACAGATTGCAGAATGGGTACAATACAGCACGGCTCAATACACACAATTGTTAAGGGGATGCAGACCAGAGAAAGACTTTCGTGACAAAATGGCATCCAAGGTAATAAAAAAAGTCAACCAACGAACTAGATTCTTGTACCGGATCTCCTCTCTGGTAAACAAGAATACCCTGAAGACTCTGGCAGGAGCACTCATTCAAGGGTACTATGACTATGCTTTCACCTCATGGTACCAAAGCACCTCAAAGGCGCTAAAAACAAAATTACAAACATCACAAAACAACTTGACCTTACTTCTAGAACCCACCTCACCCCTGCCCACTTTGACAACCTAGGATGGCTTAGAGTAGACGACAGAGCAACTTGCAATGGGCCTGGTCTACAAGATACACTACACCACTAAGGTACCCATGTACATGCCAAAATACTACACCAGAGGGAGCTCCACAAATCATGTTAAACCCAGATTCGGCTCAAACAAGGGACTAAACACGTTTAGCAATTATGCCACATCAATGTGGAACGCCCAGGGCGAACGCCCTACCCAAAGCTGTAAAGGAATGTGAATCCCTACCCACATTCAAAACCGCTCTTAAAGAGCACCTACGGGAGGCTGCAATTCGAAACTGGCCACCGTAATGTCCAAACCCCCCCACCCCCTCCTAATGTACAGTCTCCTCCCCACCGTATGTATATATTCTCTCCCCACCGTATGTATATTTCTCTTCCACCCACCCACCCCCTCCTAATGTACAGTCCCCTCCACATGTATACTCTCTGTCAGGATCTATGGGTAACAGTACTGTATATTTGCATATCGTATATGTCACAAATGTAACAGTACCTGTATGTCATGTATGTCCCTATGCCATAAATGTCATGATGTCATGTATGTTGTGTATGTCATAAATGTCACTATGAATTGAAAATGGGGGACCCTGATGTAAACAAGACGAAAGTCTTTCTCTGGTCTGCATCCCCTTAACAATTGTGTGTATTGAGCTGTACTGTATTGTACCCATTCTGCAATCTGTTAAATAAAGTTTTCAATCAATAGTAATCCCTGTTGAAACGAGGCGAAGTGTTCCACTTGTCTGACTCCTCCCCCGGCTGCTCTCGCGTGTTTTCTCCACTTGTCTGACTCCTCCCCGGCTGCTCTCGCGTGTTTTCTCCACTTCCCTGCCTCTAGAGCCATATGAAATCCGTTTTATTATTTTCCAAATTCCATTTAATTTTTTCCCAAATTCCGTTTTTTCCGTTTTAATATTTCAGAATTCTGTATTTTGCTTTTTATGCTCATTTTACCATCAGAAATAGTGTCTAATAAGTGGGAATGAATAAATGTCCACAATTGAATAAGATATAACAGTCCATTTAATGTTTTTAAGTGCTGCAACTCAGAAATACAGTTCAATTTTACACAATATTTTTCAATTAATATTGTGACAAAATAAAAATACACATTTCAAGTGTAAACAATAGATACAGCTAGCTACTACTGACATTATCACAATGACAATGTTAGCCTAGCTATATCTATTATATTGTGATGAAATATAGTAATGCATAATTTAGGCACCTTTAGTTTAGTTTATTTCGTTTATAAAGGACAGTGTATAATGACAATCGTTTGCATTAAACAAATGGATGGGTGCACTAGATTTAGCAAGAAGCTATCATTTCCATCTATAGTCCTATGTACTGTAACGTTTCATAGCTATTTAAGTTTATTTAGATTATAAAGGGCAGTGTATAATGACAATCGTTTGCATTAAACAAATGGATGAGTGCGCCAAGACAACAGTTGACTGATAAAGTGACCATATTTATTTTTCAAAATAAATATAATTTGAATCAGAAAATTCACAATCCATCAATAACTTGTAAACATAACACTGCAAAATGTAAACATTTGCCAATTGCCATAGTGAGGTTCATCACTCAGTGATGTAAAAATAAAATAAAGGCCTCTAGAACTTATGCAAATCTTTGCATAAGCCTGGTATTCAAATGAAATACTGGCAGTCAGATATGTCTCTATGTAAAGTATACAAACAAACTGAAAAAAGTGCATTCCTCACAGTATCAAAAACAAATAAGCTACTGAAACAAGTTCCACACAGTAACAAACAGTCATTTTACAGAACAAAGGGTTAATATTACTTATAAATAATAATCAATATAAATGACTGAGTGAACCCTTTTTTTCCACTAAACGACTAAAGCATTGAGGTTTCAAACTTTCAATTGTTTTAATTTTTCTTCTCAAAGAGAGAGAGGGAGAGAAAGAGAGGGGGGGAGAGAGAGAGAGAGGGGGAGAGAGAGCGAGACAGAGATTCATGTTTGACCCTGTATTGTTATTTTTTTGGTAACTCTTCTACCGTTTTTTTAATTCTGGTCGGATCAGTGGGAGATTTTTTTTAATGAAGATTAGCATCTCTGCCTTCTCGCATGCAAGTCGGTTCCTTTGCTCGGTCATCAAGTGACCATATTTATTTTTCAAAATAAATATAATTTGAATCAGAAAATTCACAATCCGTCAATAACTTATAAACATAACACTGCAAAATGTAAACATTTGCCAATTGCCATAGTGAGGTTCATCACTCAGTGATATAAAAATAAAATAAAGGCCTCTAGAACTGTTGCAAATCTTTGCATAAGCCTGGGATTCAAATTAAATACTGGCAGTCAGATATGTCTATGTAAAGTATACAAACAAACTGAAAAAGTGCATTCCTCACAGTATCAAAAACAAATAAGCTACTGAAACAAGTTCCACACAGTAACAGTCATTTTACAGAACAAAGGATTTCTATCTATCTTAGGAAGCTTAAATGGGCTAAACACCAGTACCACCCAGCAAACCATCTCTTTCAACTGCTGCCCTCTGGTCGAAGGTACAGATCCATCCAGTCCGGAACCAGCAGACTGACCAACAGCCTCTACCCACGGGCTGTCAGGATGCTCAACGACGAACATCAACTTGCCCCCCCCCCCCCCGCATCCCACCCCCGGTGACATAACTCCCACTCCCACATTACAACAATAACTATGAACCGGACTTGCATTGCTGCACTATACAATATTTCACCCTTTGCAAGTCAACGCCCCCCCCCCCCCCCCCTTCCATCAACTCACTGGACTGAAATATTTATATTTATTAATTTATTTTGCACTAGCACTAAATGCACTTGGGACAATGATGGTATGTTATATTGAGGACATTGGGACATTGATACTTTATTACTATATTACTATTATTATTGACATTATTATTTTGCACATGCTATATCTTATGTTTGTATGCCAGTGGTGATGTTCCTAACAAATTTTCGTTGTACCAACAATGACATAAAGATCTATTCTATTCTATTCTTAATATTACTTATAATTTAATCAATATAAATGACAGTGAGTGAACCCTTTTTTCCCCCACTAAACTACTAAAGCATTGAGGTTTCAAACTTTCAAGTTTTCTTTTTTTTTCTCAAAGAGAGAGAGGTAGAGAGAGAGAGAGGAGGAGAGAGAGCGAGACAGATAGATTCATGTTTGACCCTGTATTGTTATTTTTTTGGTAACTCTTCTACTGTTTTTTTTTAATTCTGGTCGGATCAGTGGGAGATTTTTTTTAATGAAGATTAGCATGCCTTCTCGCATGCGAGTCGGTTCCTTTGCTCGGTCATCACGTGTCCAGCAGCAGAAAACAAACGCTCAGAGTCGACGCTAGTTGGGCCAGGCACTCGTGACGGGACTGGTTGCTACGCCAGTATTCCAGCGGGCAACGGCTCATGGGAAGCGTGGGCTCCAACAGATAGGACCGGAGCTAACAGTAAAAACAAAAGCACAGAAGAACGGGATCTAATTACGATGACGTTCTACCGGTTCCATAACACAAGTTAGACAGTGTTCATAAAACATTAAAATAAAATATATACTTACGTCCGCATCCACTCTGCTGTCGTTCTGTTCAGTTGCAGCATCTGTGTTTTCTTCCATGATTGCCTCAAACATTCCCAAGAGCGAGTTGTTGTTGTTCTCGTCTTCCCTGGTCCTCTTTGCCGGTGGCTCATCTGACTGGGGGCCGGGGGTGTCTGTCTCTATTTTGTGCAGCTGTTCCCTCAGCATTTCTGTAGCTTGACGTTTTGATGCGCGGCTGAAGTAGCGGTCCTTGTACCTCGGGTCCAATATCGTGGAGATATAATATATGGGCTTTTCCTCGATGTCACCAAAACGCCTTTGGACTGCTTTTAACAGGGTCTCCTTCATCGTTTTCACTCCGTGGTCTGTTGGGACGGTTTGTTTTAGCAGGCGTGTTAGGGCTTGGATGGAGGGGATCACGTCTGCAGTAGTGGCTGTAGCTTTGCTAATATTTCTAGTCAGCTGTTCACACGGATCGAGGATGGTCAAGATGTTTTGAACTAGAGTCCATTGGTCGGCGTTGAGTGTTGCTGGCAACTTGTATTCTACAGCATAAGCTGCAATAGCTTGCTTCTGCTTCACCAGACTCTGGAGCATGTAGAATGTACTGTTCCAACGTGTGGCCACGTCTTGTTGGAGTCGTGATTTTGTTATTTGCAGGGCCACCATTAACCCCTCCAGGCGGGTGGTCGCTACTTGAGAGTGCTTAAAGTGTCCAACAATCTTCCGACCGATGGCAACACAGTCAATCACAGCTCTTTGGCTCAGCACAGCCTCGTTCACAGCCAGGTGTGGGCCATGCAGCCCAGGCTATCAACATTGTAATCCCCCATAGCCTTTGACATGTTACTTGCGTTGTCTCTTAGGACAACATGGACCATCTCTTTCGTTATGTTCCATTTATGAAGCACAGCTACAAAAGCCAAACGGATCATATCGGCAGTGTGTGAACCTGGTAGTTCCTGAGAATGCAACACCGCTCTGTACAGTTTAAAATCTTTGTCCAGCCACTGCGCCGTCAGACCTAGCATGCTGACAGGGTTAACATCACAGGTCCATATGTCGGTGGTGAAACTTACATGACGTGCATTGTTGTCTATCAGAGTATGGAGGAGTAAGGCGATCTCATCATACTTGGCTTGTAAACGCTCCTCTGCAAAATTACGGCGGTTTGGAATTATGTACCTGGGCTCTAAATGATGAAGTAGCCGACAGAATCCCTTGTCTTCAACGAGGGAAAAGGGCTGGTCGTCAAGTGCCATCATTTCGGTGATCAAATTAGAGATCGCTTGAGCCCTTGGGTCATTTCTGTCAAACTTCTTTGATTTAGCAAACGCCTCGTCGATAGGTACAAGCGCCGCGGGTTCCAGCTGGCTTGGGATTCGCAGCAGCTTTAGCTGCTCGCGCGTCGTCGTATGCTTTTAACACACCGTCGTAGCGGTGGTGATGTTGCAGGTGGCTTATTAGGTTAGATGTATTGTATGCTGTTGCCCTTTTCCCTCCTCGTGGAACTTCTGCGTTACATTTGTTACAAATGCCAAGCAAACTATTTTCCTCTGAAACTTTGAAAGTCCCACACTACGGACGCCATCTTTGTTGTTTACAGTCACCCGGCGTCCTGCGGCTGAAAGTTAGTGGCTACGTCACAGCCAAGAAAGGGAGCGCTGGATTTGTGTAAACTAAAACGCCCTCTACCTATACCACACGCTATCATCGTACCACAGTACTGGCAAAACGGGAGGAGCCCACAGTAAAAACAAACGCCCTTCATACCAATTCACCCACACGGCATTTTTTTTTACCAAAAAATATATTCTGTTATCGGAGCTATCAATAACGTTATCGAGTTTATCGGGATGACGTCATAATTGCTGATATCAGCCCGATAATTATCGGCCCGATAATTATCGTGCATCCCTAGTTATTACTAATAAACAGTATATATAAAACAGTAGCTGTATATAAATTTTTTTTTTTTTTTTTTTTTTTTTTTTTAATGTATGCACTGGTATCGGATCAGTATCGGTATCGGGATCGGAAAGGAAAAATGGTATCGGAACATCTAGTTCTGAGTGAACCGGGAGGCTTCAGACAGGCAGCAAATGAGGTCATGAGACAAAAAAAAGTGTTATTCCACACAATAACCTGCAGGCAAAAGTTGTAATCATCCACAGCAGAAAACATTTCCTATGCTTCAGAGTAGGGCTGCAACGATTAGTCGACATCAACATAATCGTCAACGAGGAATTGTTGCGTCGATTAGTCATTAAAAAAAACAGACCGACAGTAAGTTTGGGGGAACTAATGGGATAACTGGGGATGTTGTTTGGTCCTGACAAGAGTCTCAAAGCAACTCTGAGGTCATGCTCAATGTCCAATCTGTTCCTCTGCTCCATCTTCAGCTGGACCAGAGCCGAGAAGCTACTTTCACAAAGATAGGTAGTGCAAAAAAAAAAATAAAAAATGTATATTGTTTTTCGATTAGTCGACTAATCGAAAAAAGAATCGACAGATTAGTCGACTACCAAAATAGTCATTAGTTGCAGCCCTACTTCAGAGTGACATGATGTGTTGAACTAGTCTCAGTGTGAGGTCACTAAATGCTTCAGAGTGACATGATGTGTTGACCTAGTCTCAGTGTGACGTCACTAAATGCTTCAGAGTGACCTGATCTGTTGAATTAGTCTCAGTGTGACGTCACTAAATGCTTCAGAGTGACATGATGTGTTGAACTAGTCTCAGTGTGACGTAGTCACTAAATGCTGGGTCTTGAGGCACGCTGTTTTCTGCTGTGGGTGATTAAAACTTCTGCCAGGTCAGAACTCCGACCACGAGACTCTGTGTGTAAACTGAGGGCACTGCATCAACTATACTACTATAGTATTTCATACCACTTGATGTCCAAAACTCTTGAACTATCCCTTTAAGGTGACACTCATCATCAAGTTCCAGTGACAAGACATGTCTAACATAATAAAAAAAAACATTCAGCCAAACCTGTCAATCTACAATTACTCTGGGGAGAGTGAACGTTGTACTTTGCAAGACTCTTATTGTTACTGTTTTTTATCTGGTATTTTTAGGCCACAGCCCCACTGATATCCAGTTCAGTGGAGGAGATGGCGTCTTGCAGTCACCCCTCTCTGTTGGAACTAAAGGAACTATCTGTCTGCTTGGTGGACTGCATTAAAACACCAGGACTTAAAGGAACTGTGAATGAAGGAGGAGGTAAGGCTCTAAAGGGTAAATACATCTTCAGTGTTCATACAGATGCTTGAAATAAATCATGCAAAGACGAGGCGATCGTTCAAACTATATCCCAAATTGTTTTTATGCATGTTTTTCCATGATTCTCATTACCATCATTTTCAAGGTGACATAATACTGTGATGAATCTGAAAAAAATCTCCATATTCCAATAAATCTAACTTTATTTTAAACCTTACATGAAATGCAAAAAAAATAATGCGCATATGCGCACAAAACACTCTATATCTTACAATCTAGAAAACCAGCCTGGATTATTGTGCAACAAGGCGATTTTTGCGTGGTATAGCGCACAAACGAAGGTATGTAGAAATAAACAGTTTTGGCCCTGTTGGAGTATAAATAGTGCCTGTCAAATTAGACATACTATTGTCTCCATAGCTATAATATAGAATATACGATGGGTCCGCAAACAACTGTTAAGTTTAAAGTGCTTTGCAAAAGATTCCATGTGTCGGGGGCACAGAAGCTAAAAGCAGATTTTCCCAATTCAGTGCAAACTCCTTAAGTGGCTTTATATTAGAAGCAGCAGCATGTCTATAAACTAGGGCTGTCCCCGACTAAGGATTTGGATAGTCGACTATGATAGGCCAAAATTTGTTGTTAGTCGACTATTGGTCGACAAAAAAAAAAGTTAATTTTTTTTCTTTTTTTATCATTCCATTTGGGCTGTGGGGGGTGCTTAATGTCTGAAGGAGTCGACTGAAGGCTTCTTGTCCTCTGCAAAAGCATGAAATTGGTCCACTGATGGATACATCTTGATATTTGTCTAGTCTAGTGTGTTCATTAGATGGGTGAAATCCTCTTTCAGTGCCTCTGTGCCTGTTTTCTTAGGCAGTTAGCCTCTGGTATGCGTGCCATTAGTGTTAGCCACGCTTCTAGGCCTCTTTTCTTTTGGAAAGAATGATAAAAAAAATATATATATATATATATTTTTTTTTACTAAGAAGTTGGCAGTCGACTACGACTCCTTTCGACCGATTAGTCAGCCCTACTATAAACTGTGTCCATAATCCAAAACAGAAATAGCTTCAACAACCCTCCTTCTGCTAAGCATAGGAAAATAGGATTTGTTTCTGTACAAAAAGCCGACCTTCTGTCGCAGATTACTTGCAAGGTTATCTACATGGTATTTACATGTAGATTTCTGATCAAGCCAGATGCCAAGGTATTTATATTCTTTAACTCTCAATAATAGTTCACAGTAGATGCAGTATATGCAAATGTTCACAGATGTTACAGAAGAGCATGAACTTTGTTTGGTTTGAGTACCAGTTTAAGATTAACAAGCGTATCCTGCAAAGTATTAAATGAGAGTTGTACATTTTTAATGGGTAGTTGTACAGAGTCAACAACACAATAGACGATAGTGTCATCCGCATAGAGCAGCGTTACCGTTAGCCGGTAATTACCGGTATTTGACCGGCAAAATCTGTTGAAGTCCGACATATTTAATCTCTCCGGTCTTAATGTCCGGTGAAAATAATTCCCTTTTAAGCACAATTTGATTATTTGAATTGTATTAAAATAGGCTAAAACTAAATAGCCTATGCGATGAACGAAACAATCATTACATTTGTTTCATCGTTGCTTCTAATAATGACAACGACGTTGTCAGCGAGAGCTTATGCCGCGTTCACGTTATGTGGGAAGAACCGGAAGAACCAGCTTCCGACTGGGAAAAACCATTCACGTCAGCCTCCTAGTCGTAATTCCCACTAGGACATATGGGATTTTTTTATAGACCCCGATATCTCCCACTTCGCGTCACGAATTGCGGAAGTATGGATGTGGGCGTTTCATCGAGTCAACGCGTGAAGGCTTCCTAGTTGTAGCAACGAGATGTCCTCTGGTTCTTCCGCTTCTTCCCACGTAACGTGAACGCGGCATTAGTGCTGGGTGTGCGAGTGCATATGCAGCTGCAGAGCCGGAGCAGCAGCGGCACAGTGCAGTACTCCAATTCAGCCATTGGCAATTCAGCTGTTGGGTGGGGGGCGCTGCTGAGCGGTCCCCAGATAGAGCCAGAAAACAGCTGAATCTGCTGCTCTGCATCGACATACTCTCGCAAATAAGTCATTGGGAGGTGGAGAGAGAGAGAGAGTCGTCACGCAAACCCACGATAATGTTGCCGTCTCTCTCTGCCAAATTTCTCAGTTCTTCGCTTGATATAATTAATACAAATGTCCAATATAACGGAATTTGTTAGCTCATAAAAATGTGATTATAACAAAGACTGCCCACAGACACCTATTTGATTTAAAGTCGGCAGCAGCACGGAGTCTCGGGACTTATTTTATTTGGAATATAATGACTATACGCAAAAGTAGCCTAGTTTTAAGTAAAAATATTATAAATCTACATGCCTTGATGATGTCATTCTTTTGTTTTGTTGTCATTCTTTTGCCTATCAATTGTTTTTAAGCTCAATAAACTCTGACCGGAATTTCTCTCATTTGACCGGTAGATTGAAATCTACCGGACACTGAGGCCGGCAACAATTTTTTCTAACCCTGGCATAGAGATGATCCTGACAATATCGGAGACAATATCATTCATATAAATAGTAGGCGTTAGGGATGCCCCGATCACGTTTTTGGCCACCAGTCACTGATCGTCTATGAGCCATATCGGCCGATACACTGCAGATACCGATAGTTTTTGGTTTTGTTATAGCAGCTGGCAGTATTATACTGTAGGTCTAACACAGGCATTCTCAAAGTCTGGACTCCGGACTAAATTATCTAATCTAATCTTAGAAATTAAGTAAAGTGTACTTACTGGGTGTTAAGCATAACAGCATCTAAGTTAATTGACTTCTGACCATTATAGTCGAAGTATTTTCCTATGAAATTAAACTCATAAGGCGTGGCTACAGGTCTGTCGGGGCGCCTGCTCAGCGAGGAAGGGATCTGTGGGAAGTAGTGTGATCCTCCCACACGTTACGCTCCCCCAATGAGAGTCCTCGCTGTCGGGTGAAAAGAAGCGGCTGGCTGACTCCGCATGTATCGGAGGAGACATGTGATAGTCTTCAACCCTCCCTAGACCGGCAAGTGGGGGGGGGGGGGGGGGGGGGGATTGGCATAACGACTAAATTGGGATGGGAGAAAAATACAGAAAAAAGGGCGGAGAAAAAGTAGACAAAAAAAATAAAAAATAAGATCACATAAGGCTATTGGTGTTCAGTTACAGCTATATTGGCCAACGTTAGCCAGCCAGCTACTGCACTACTAACTGCTAGCTGGCTACCCTTAACACATTGGGTGCCACGCAGTATGCCCATCTTTACCACCCTCTGCCAACGCTGTAACCCTATGGAGTGGCTCACCTTCTTTGCAGGGCTATAACTTTTTAAATATTATAGCTATATCGACATTACTATGGCCCATTCAACATCGGGTATCTATCGTTCCGGATGTGGGAACGTTATATTTTTCCATTCATACATTGTCGTGTTCGTACCGTCGAGAATATAAGTGTTTTTAGACTGTAGAGCAGTCATTCCTAGAATGCACGCTATAGGCCCCGGCACGTATTATTCATTATCGATTGGCGTTTCATCCCTATACACGCTATATTAAAAATGTCGAATGCATATGATACATTATGCTCCATCATGCGTGAAGGAAAGGGGGGGGTGGGTTAGGGTTTATGATTCCTTGATTGTCACTAACGGCTTTCTTTAGTAATACACCATATGTTGATCGGACAGATTGCAATGAAAGAAATGGACAATCGAGCTGGACATAACGCTAGATTCCTCTTACCTGTGGCCGATGCGTCTGGAGAAAAAAAATTCCAATTATTTGACGTTGATCTGCTAGATCCATTTTCCGTTTGTATGACGCAATAAACGCCGAAAGCATATTGATTCTTGCGTCTCGAAAGCGATCCCATGCACTCGAGGTGTGTATATTGATCCACGTTTCAAGATATTACAAGGCAGAGCTTTTTCCCCGATGCACAGAGCGCCACTTTCGGTTTAGAGTGGAGTGTAACTCGCCCGAAATCCACCAGGCGGCGGTATTGAGGCGTTGCAATATCAGACAGGGTCCAGCTGGCTCCTGGAGGCTTCCTGGATGAATTATGAATGCCAATAGCGAATAAAAGAAATATCGATCATAAAAACGAGTTTACTCGTTGTTGGCACTCAACGCATGGCGGCCAATAACAAGTATACTTGTCATTGGCAATTAATGAGTCAACCCACAATACAACAGCTATCCAGCCAGCTACTGCACTACGAACTGCCAGATAGCCAGCTGGCCACCCCCAATCCACAACACAAGTCAGCCAGCCAGCCAACCGTACACAATACGGTCTAAGCCAATCACATCGATTAGTTAGCTAGACTAAACACGTTTTCGCAATTATGCCAACAATGTGGAACGCCCGCTACCCACAGCCATAAAATAATGTGAATCCCTACCCCCCTTCAAAACCGCTCTCAAAGAGCACCTATGGGAGGCTGCAATTCGAAACTGGCCCCGGTAAATGTCCATAAATGTGCATAAATGTTCCCTCGCGTGCGCACAGACTAAAGATGATGCCTAATTGCCTCTAGGAATGGAATGTAACACATTTAATTCACAAGTTTTGTGTAAATGTATCGGAGGACGTATTTGAACACACCTGAGGACCTGAGCTATTGTTATGCAAAGTAGCCATGTGGGTACTTGGCGAGTTGGCGCATCGTCGAGTTGGCGCATTCCTGTGTGCACGCGCGTGCACATCCGTGCACAGAGCCGGTTGCTCTGCGTGCAACCCCGTCCCATGACAACTAGGGATGGGAATCGAAACGGGAACCGGTTCCTAATTGTCCGATGCCTGGAACCGTGTGCCTCCCGTGACTTTCGATTCCCTTATTGCTGCCAGGTTTTCAAAACAACGTTAGCGTTAGCATGTAGCCATGGCAGACTTATTTGATTCCTTAAGGGCTCGAAATTGCCTGGTTTTTGCTCCCGAAATGCTCCCGCTGTTTGGCTACTTCTATGTGCAGTGAAAACTACTTGAATGCTTTAGAACCTAGTCATTGATTTAGTTCAGGGTAAGGTAATATTAGCCGCGGAGCTTACGCTAGCTAACGTGAGCTAACGCTATCTAATCAAGCTCACAGAGAGAGATAAACAGCTGACAGCAGTAGGGATGCACCGAAAATTCGGCTACCGAAAATTATCGGCCGAAAATGGTTAAAAAGGCTCTTTCGGCTTTTGGCCGAAAGGGTTTTAGCACCGAAAATATATGACCGAAAGTCAAATAACGTGTTGTTGTGATGACGTCATCAAAACGCGACTACAGACATACCGGTAGCATGCACAACATGTAACGTGAGCAGCTTGGCAGCTCTTCCTGCATTCTACTACAGCCTGTGATAACTAACTCCTCTTGGGAGTAGGGATGCCCCCCGAAACCCGGTTCTAAACTAAATTAGAAAAAACCGGAGTATTGATCAGCTCCGACGTTAACGGTACTGCTATCAGTAGTCTAGGAGCGGATTAGCTACGGAGCTAACAGTGTACCATCCATCTGCGACGCAACGGTGGCAGCAACAGTGGACACTGAGTAATGTTAACGTTATGACGAGTTCATACTACACTACACGTATGAACTCGACATAACGTTAACGTTACTCCGTTTAAATGAAGTGTTTAATTAGCAGCAATCTGTTGTTGAAAATGTATTATCGTTAAACCGGAAATGGAAATGCGAGGACAGGAAGTCGTCATCAATCGTTGTAGTCTTTTAGTCTTAACAGTCTGGAATTAATGTATGCATTCAAAAGTGCTGAATAAATGTTTTATGGGCCCATAATAGTGATTATTAATATTATTTAAGTTAAGTTTAGCCATAATCATGTCTTTTGCCATAATCAGGTAGCTAAAAAAAAATATATATATATATATATATATATATATATATATATATATATTAATCATTTTCGGCCTTTCGGCATTCGGTTTTCGGCCAACTGTTTCCTATTTTCGGTATCGGTTTCGGCCAAGAATTTCCCATTCGGTGCATCCCTAGACAGCAGGTAGTGCAGGTACAAATACAATAAAACAGTGGGTGGGGGCTGTTGTGTAAACCTTGTACTCTTTAGTTCACATTATAATAAGAGACGGAGTGTTTGTTTACTAGTCTGTAAGCCAGGCAGTACCGTGGTGCAACATACAAATGTGTCCGTGTAGCAACACAAGCCAATACCTTACAGGACAGGGGCCCAGGGAGGGAGGGGGGGGTGTGTGTGTGTGTGTGTGTGTGTGTGTGTGTGTGTGTGTGTGTGTGTGTCAGAAGTCAGAGGAATAACAACCTGTTATTCAATAGATTAAATTAGTTTAAGAATAAAAAATAAATACATTTTAAGAGAATCTCAAATACATTATTTTATTGAAGTGTAGGCTATAGTTAATGTTTTATTTTTTACAGTTTTTGTATTTTTCTGACATGGGGGCTCAACAATAAATGACAATCAGAAATGTCAAGTTGCATGTTGTTATTCTAACTAGCTTAGTTCTGTTGCATTTCCAATTTATTTATTTAAATGATAAATTGAGCAGGTATTGATAAGGGAATCGAGAAAGTATCGAATCGATAAGCAGAATCGATAATGGAATCGTATCGATAAAATCCTATCAATTCCCATCCCTAATGACAACGCACCACTGCTAACCACAACCGTTACCTTAATTTTCTATCATCATATTATTGCTGTTTGTATCAGGGTGGGTGGCTTGATCTAGTGCACTCGCCCCCCAACGACAAGCATTGTTCGTTTGACTCTCAATCATGCTTTTACATTTATTTTTTTACTTTTGCAGATACAAAATGTAATGTAAATTACTTGTATATATATAAAGTTCATTGTGTACCTTTTTTCCTTTTGTCGATTAAGTACTTTATTTATGTTTTCTGATGAGACCGTGTTGCTCTGTAAGAGTAAGCAGTCCCTGTCCCCTCCTTTACGTCTCTCTCTGTAAGAGTAAGCAGTCCCTGTCCCCTCCTCTACGTCTCTCTCTGTAAGAGTAAGCAGTCCCTGTCCCCTCCTTTACGTCTCTCTCTCTGTAAGAGTAAGCAGTCCCCTCCTTTTACGTCTCTCTGTAAGAGTAAGCAGTCCTTGTCCCCTCCTTTACGTCTCTCTCTGTAAGAGTAAGCAGTCCCTGTCCCCTCCTTTACGTCTCTCTCTGTAAGAGTAAGCAGTCCCTGTCCCCTCCTTTATGTCTCTCTGTAAGAGTAAGCAGTCCCTGTCCCCTCCTTTACGTCTCTCTCTATAAGAGTAAGCAGTCCCTGTCCCCTCCTTTACGTCTCTCTCTATAAGAGTAAGCAGTCCTTGTCCCCTCCTTTACGTCTCTCTCTGTAAGAGTAAGCAGTCCCTGTCCCTTCCTCTACGTCTCTCTCTGTAAGAGTAAGCAGTCCCTGTCCCCTCCTTTACGTCTCTCTCTGTAAGAGTAAGCAGTCCCTGTCCCTTCCTTTACGTCTCTCTCTGTAAGAGTAAGCAGTCCCTGTCCCTTCCTCTACGTCTCTCTGTAAGAGTAAGCAGTCCCTGTCCCCTCCTCTACGTCTCTCTGTAAGAGTAAGCAGTCCCTGTTCCCTCCTCTACGTCTCTCTCTGTAAGAGTAAGCAGTCCCTGTCCCCTCCTCTACGTCTCTCTCTGTGAGAGTAAGCAGTCCCTGTCCCCTCCTTTACGTCTCTCTCTGTAAGAGTAAGCAGTCCCTGTCCCCTCCTCTACGTCTCTCTCTGTGAGAGTAAGCAGTCCCTGTCCCCTCCTTTACGTCTCTCTCTGTAAGAGTAAGCAGTCCCTGTCCCCTCCTCTACGTCTCTCTCTGTAAGAGTAAGCAGTCCCTGTCCCCTCCTTTACGTCTCTCTCTGTAAGAGTAAGCAGTCCCTGTCCCCTCCTTTACGTCTCTCTCTGTAAGAGTAAGCAGTCCCTGTCCCTTCCTTTACGTCTCTCTCTGTAAGAGTAAGCAGTCCCTGTCCCCTCCTTTACGTCTCTCTCTGTAAGAGTAAGCAGTCCCTGTCCCCTCCTCTACGTCTCTCTCTGTAAGAGTAAGCAGTCCCTGTCCCCTCCTCTACGTCTCTCTCTGTAAGAGTAAGCAGTCCCTGTCCCCTCCTCTACGTCTCTCTCTGTAAGAGTAAGCAGTCCCTGTCCCTTCCTCTACGTCTCTCTGTAAGAGTAAGCAGTCCCTGTCCCCTCCTTTACGTCTCTCTCTGTAAGAGTAAGCAGTCCCTGTCCCCTCCTTTACGTCTCTCTCTATAAGAGTAAGCAGTCCTTGTCCCCTCCTTTATGTCTCTCTCTGTAAGAGTAAGCAGTCCCTGTCCCCTCCTCTACGTCTCTCTCTATAAGAGTAAGCAGTCCTTGTCCCCTCCTTTACGTCTCTCTCTGTAAGAGTAAGCAGTCCTTGTCCCCTCCTTTACGTCTCTCTCTGTAAGAGTAAGCAGTCCCTGTCCCCTCCTTTACGTTTCTCTGTTAGCCCTTTAACACCAGCAAGGCTCCGTGCTGGAGCCGGTTCCCGAACGTAATCTTGCACCGGCCGGCGCGTTCAGACCGGGATTAATTGGTTCAGAACGTGACAAATCGGTTCTCAGCTGGCACCGGAAAATAGTTTGTTTTTCCTCGCGAACCATGACATCATCAGTGGGCGTGTCATAGTTAGGGATGGGTACCGAATTCGGTACTTTTGAGGCACCGAACCGAAACACGTCGGTACTACAGAGTATCGAATCAAGTGAGAAACCAAAAAAAATGGAAAAAAAAGATTTTTTTTTTTTTAATTTTTAATTTTTTTTTTTACTTTTTTCTTTTCATGTCAACGTTCACACGCACAATATATGCTTACCTAGGATTTGACTTGATTCAACAACAAAGCAGTCGGAGCAATGACAAGCCGAAAACTGTCGAAATTGTAGTTATTTGAAGTTTGGATTTCTTTTTTTTACGACTGAGGTAGGTAAATAAAATTTCTTGAGACTAAAGTACCGAAAAAAGGTACCGTTGGGTACCGGTATCGGTTCAAATGTGAAAGGTACCCATCCCTAGTCATAGTGGGCTGTGAAGACGAGTAGTAGCGAGTCAGCGCGAGAGCCAACACACAAAAGAATACATGCACACACACGCTGTATACGTTTGAAATGAATCGTTCCAGCAAAGTAGGCTTCTATTATCCTAATTACTGTTTTAATGGGTATCACAGTAGTAAGTCCTACTGTAGAACATGACATATTAGCATGACATCTGATTTACTAATGCCAATAATAAACGACAACAGCAATTGGCACTTGAAAAGTTTAATTAATTTATACACTCTGGTTGATAAGATAAGATATTCCTTTATTGATCCCCTTGGGGAAATGCAGGCATCATAGCAGCATGGGGGATGGGGGGGGGGGGGGGGTACAGGTAGTAAAAACTACACAAGCAGTGTAAACAAATAAATCAATATAATTTAACTGAAATATACAGTATCACAGTTTTCACATAAGGTGCAGTATGCATAAGGTAGTGTTATTGTCCTTTTTGGGACACCAGTGTATAAATTAATTAACGTTACAGAAAAAAAAAGTTACCAAGATTTGAACTCGGGACCTTCCGGTCCACAGGCAGGGAAACTAATCTGCTGAGCTAAACGGGCTGCCACGAATTGCGAATGACCATTATTTACCCTTTTCAAGTGCCAATTGCGGTTGTCGTTTATTATTGGCATTAGTAAATCAGATGTCATGCTAATATGTCATGTTCTACAGTAGGACTTACTACTGTGATACCCTTAGGGGTCACGCTGGAGCTTTGAACCCGTCGGCGGACAACAAAAGAAATTAGAATCCCTCTTAAATGCTCAAAAAGGACATCTTTTCAGAAATCGATAAAAATAGAAAAATTGCCATTTCTAGTGCTTTGACATGTAAGGTATACGTCCCCCAACTTGCTAAACCTAATACGACTTGTAAATACGTTTAATTCTTGCTAGATGGCATGATTGTAATAATCTCCATTTGCGATAAGAACTACATTGCGTCACGAAACGCACATACATGGACGCGCGCACACACACAATAGCGGCGTGTGCGCTGTGAATATGTGTTACACCCCCGCAGAGGCGTGAGACTGGTATCAGAGCCTACCCCCCCATCCAAATTCTAAACATAATAATGTATGAATTATCTGTTGCAATAATATCCACGGGACTCGACTTTTTGCAGTCGTTTCTCCTCTCCTGCGTGAGGAGTCTGAGGACATTCGCGGACATTCTCTCAGATAAAAAAAAAAAAAGCTTACATACACACACACACTCTCGCTCTCTCTCAATTCAAATGGGCTTTATTTAACATTAACTACTGTATGGCAGAGTGCGTCTGTGTATACGAGGTATGAATGATCACTGGCTGCTGTGTGACGAGTTTGCTCACCCGCGCTGTCGCGCTATATAAATCCAAGTCATTATTATTATTATTATTAAACACGGACCGCTTTAGTTGACAAGCTTACATACATTTCGGGTCATTTCATAATAGCAGTGTGGACCAGCTCTGTAACCAGCTCTGTAACAACTAGGGATGCCCCCCGGACCCCGGTTTTAAACGGGAACCGGTACTATATTAGAAAATACCGGAGTATTTATAAGCTCTGACGTCCTCGGTACTGCTATCGATACTCTAGAGAAATTATTATTATTATTATTATTATTATTATTATTATTATTATTATTATTATTATTTAAAAGTTGCGAACGATCCTCTCTCTGTCTCTGCACGAGAAGCGAGCCGCAGCCAGCGAGTCAATTATTACACACACTCCTCGCGAGTCGCTCGCTAGTGCTACACACGGGTACTACATACGGGTACTCCTTAATGAAAGTGCTCCCCGACGCCCCGTGCTATAGCGCGCGGCACACAGACAGCAGCTCTGCATGCACTGAGTCGTGATCATGGCGGATAGAGCGAAGCGTTCTAAAGTATGGATATACTTTACAAGGGTCAATGCCGACAATGCACGTTGCCACAAGTGCAACAAAACATTTGCCAGTAAGGGTGGCAATACGAGCAAATCAATTTATCAAAACATCTGTTGGCAAAACATGATATTAGTGTGCAGAAATGCGCGTATTCGACTGCCTTGCGCGCAGTGTTCCATCTGCATACTGCAGCCGTAACCCAAGATACGGAGTTGCCTAGGCTAATAACGAATTATTACAAATAGGCTAATAAACAAAACAATTGTTTAGCTACAAATACTACAATCTAAACTTTTTATAGATCGTCAAGCTGAGGCGTCAGCCACTATGTCCCAGCCCAGTGAGCCCAGGGCCACCACACATCCTCCCTCTACCTCCCTCCACCACCCAAAGTCCTTTCTCCCTAGCAGCTAGAGGAAGGATGACAGAGGATAGGGTGAACGAGTGTCACAGTTCTGTTAGCCTTTTGCATTTGTTGTTTATTATAAAAAGTCTATAATTCAGAGTCAGACACATTTAAAACATTGTTGCTGAAGAAATTATATTAATTTATTATATTTATTTATAAAGTTATATAAAAGAACATTGCTGCTGCTGTTGCTGAAGAAATTATATTTATTTATAATACTTATTTATAAAGTTGTATTTATAAATAATAAAGCAATGTTGATTCTGTTCTTAATTAATTGTCTTTTTTTCTTGCAAAAAAATAACCAAAAAGAACCGATAAGAGTATCGATAAAGTACCGAACCGTTAAGCAGTATCGATAAGAGTAGTAGTATCGATAAAATCCTAACGATACCCATCCCTAGTAACAACGCATCTCGCTAGTTGACAGCTTACGCATGATGTAAAAATTGCAACGTTTCAACTAGAAAGGTAGGCTCAGTAGAGCCCAAATCTCTACCAGACGGGAGCTTTCTCTCTCTCTCTCTTTCTCTCTCTCTCTCTCTTTCTCTCTCTCTGTCTGAGAACCCAGGTTGCTTTCTAACCTATACTAAAGACATGCCTGTGAAGTGTCATCAATCACTATGGCAAGCGCACATCCGTGGACATGGACACACTATTTCTTTCTTTCTTTCTTTCTTTCTCTCTCTCTCTCTCTCTCTCTCTCTCTCTCTCTCTCTCTCTCTCTCTCTCTCTCTCTCTCTCTCTCTCTCTCTCTCTCTCTCTCTCTCTCTCTCATTTCTCTCTCTCTCATTCTAGAGAAATACAACCACAAATGCAAATGGCAAGAATATCCTCTTTTGTGGTGTATGTGTTCAGATAGAAATGAACCTCTTGAGGCGGTTAGGTGGCCGAGCGGAGATTGCGTTCGTCACCAGCCCCGGAGCTGTGAGCTGGATTCGCCTGTTCGAATCCAGCTCACAGCTCCGGGGTTGTCACCAGCTTGGCTGGCCGTCTGCACTAATACAATTGGCTGTATTAGAGGGTGGGAGAAGCTGGCGGGGTGGGTCCGGGTCGTTGTAAACAGCAACTCCTACAGTTCGGTCGGGGCGCCTGCTAAGCGCGGATAGGACTCGAGGGGGATAGTGTGGTCCTCCCACACGCTACGCCCTCTCGATGAGAATCTGCGCTGCCAGGTGAAAAGAAGCGGTGATTGGCTGGACGTGTGTCGGAGGAAGCACGTGGTAGCCTCCACTCTCCCAGATGATCTGACTGTGGGGGGTAAGTGCGCAGCGACCAGGAAGGGACTGGGAATTGGCATAACGACTAACATTGGGATGGGAGAAAATCGGAGGAAAATGGAGGGGAAAAAAGACCAATTAAAAAAAAAAAAAAAAAAAAAAAAAAAAAAAAAAAAAAATGAACCTCTTGATCTCTGCTGTACTGGACCACAGAGACGCGGTCTTTGTTTTCTCCCACATTGAGTTTCTCCACCACTCTCTCAACAAAATTACGCATAGCTGGGAATCCATTCCTTGTGCCGTCAGAACCACCTAGAAGGAATACTACATCCTTTCTGGCAGTGTCATGATCAACTATAACGGTGGTTGGTACAGTACTGTAAATACCATCTGAGTAGAGTAGAAAGTAGAGAGGTGAAGACCTGTTCTCTCTCTCTCTCTCTCTCTCTCTCTCTCTCTCTCTCTCTCTCTCTCTCTCTCGCTCTCATTCAAATGGGCTTTATTGACATGAAATCTGCCACACGTGCTGTCGGGGTCAAACCAGTCTGGATTGATGTTGTAGTCTGGAAAAATGCCAGGAAATGCTCAGAGAATTGTTGCATATATAGAACACAAATGTTCTAGAATGTTCCAATATGATATCATACTGTGACATACTCCTCCTGTAGTGTGAAAAAACATGCATTCTCATAAATATTACGATCAAATCTATTTTGTACTTGATGATACATTTGAAATTGGTTTGGTTATGATCATGTTATTAGTGTGTGTGTGTAAAAAAACTAATTAATAATATAATTATTATAAATGTCTCTCTCTCTCTCTCTCTCTCTCTCTCTCTCTTGAAATCTACAGTTACACATTGCTGTATTTAGTGAGGTAAATGAGTACAAGACATGTTTCACAGACACATACACACACACACACACACACACATACACAGACAGACAGACACAGACACACACACACACAGAAACACACAAACAAACGATCAAATTAAAAGCTGGATATAAATCTGCCACACGTGCTGTCAGTGAGTTTACTAAGTCAAGGATGTCTTACTTTCACACACGCGCGCGCGCACACACGCACGCACGCACGCACACACACACACACACACACACACACACACACACATTTACACATTTACACATTTACACATTTACACATTTACACATTACATTTACATCTAGTCATTTAGCTGACGCTTTTATCCAAAGCGACTTACAAGTTCTATACGACAAGTCATCAGGAAGGGCACAACTCTATCAGCTGAGTAACTAACAATGTTCATCAAAGTGTTGAGTGCTACAGTGTAGGTTAGTATATTAGGACAAGTGCATGACAGTAAGGTTAGTTAGGGTTGGATTTGAATGTGTGTTGTTTGGCTTAGGTTGAATCCAGCCTCATCAATGAAAATAAATTCATGCGGCTGTGCAGCAAGTTCCTGCTCTTGTGTGAACAGGCTTGGCGTCCACCCCAGAAGGTCTTCTAGTCATTCTAGAGAAATACAACCACAAATTGTTATTGGTTTGCTTCTTTTTTTTCGATATGGTACAGTACTGTAAATACCATCCCTCTCTCTCTATCTCTCTCTCTACTACTTTTGGATATGAGCATTTTTTCAATACCCAACTATGTAGTGGCCGCTTGTCGCTAGGCTAGGCCTCCTGCTGGGTCCATTCACTGGAATAACAAAGGAATGACTGGGCCTTTGCTCCAGGTGTGAAATGGTTCTAGTGACAATGATCACATTGAATTCTGGGAGTGTAGTTCTCTCATCAGATAGCTGAATGAACTTGGATCAAGTTCTAGTCCTATCCTGAAAAGTAGTTAGGATTTTACCAGAATGTTTGATAGGACATTGATTGAAAACTATCGTCTCAAATTTGACAATTGATGGCTTATTTTGAAGGTATGAATCTGTAATTTTACATTATGTAACAAAAAAAAAAGAATATTCTGAGAAGGTGGAGCTACAAACTTTAGACCTCAGGGGGTTAAAACAGTAATTAGAATAATAGAAGCCTACTTTGCTGGAACGATTCATTTCAAACGTATACAGTGCGTGTGTGTGCTTTTGTGTGTGCTCGCGCGTTGAGGCTCGCTCTCCACGCATTATTTCGACCTCCGCCTGGGTAACGCCCCCATTGATGACGGAGACGGTGGAATGTTGGTTCTGCTTAAATGGGTGTAAACGCGGGGTGGTTCGCCAGAGAGCACCAGGGTTCAGAGGGTTCAGAACGGAGCTGGAGCTTGAACCGGAGCCCGGGCGGTTTAAAAGCGCTATGTAAGAGTAAGCAGTCCCTGTCCCCTCCTTAGTCTCCTTACCTCGAAATCCTAAGTTTTCCTTTCTAGATTCCCTTGCCTTTTCTTAGCTACATGTACAGTATTGGAGGTGTACATGTACAGTATTGGAGGTGTACGTGTAGTTGTGTGTAAATGTACAGTATCAGAGGTATACATGTGTGTACATGTACAGTATTGGAGGTGTACATGTACTAGGGGTGTAACGGTACGTGTATTCGTCCTGCGAATTTACGGTACGTGCGTCACGCGCAGCCATACGAAGAATACGTCTCATACCACTAGGTGAAACTAGGGTTGCACATTTTACAAATCTATGCTCAATATCTTTACTTTACACTGGCTTACATTGATCTTTAACGTTGAATATTAAGCTTGTATGGCCAAATGTAGATGATGAATAAAACGTTGAAGCTTGTAAAGAAGGCACGATCGATGACAAGCGGATAGAACAACACTGACACTGCACTGGGTCGCTTCTCCCCTCCTCCCCTCCCGTTTACTAGTCTAGTACAGCTAGGTGTCCCTAAAACAAAACCATGAATGAATTATTAATGTTTATTGTAACACAGCAGGGTCATTGCAATTTTACAGTTTCCTTAGTTTTCTTGTTCGCCCAATAATGTTAACCAATGAACACACACAAACACACACGCTTCTTTCTCTCGCAGACTTAGTCTCACAGGCACAGCCGATAAAAAAAAGTTTCTGCTACTGTTTAAATCCAAAATATAGATAAATCCTCTGCCATTGTTGTGTAACATGTCATCTGTTCTCTAGTCTTCTTCAGTCTCGGCTTCACGTTAAGTTAAATCCTCTCTACAAGTGAAACTGAAACTAAGTTGTTGCATAAGTTGTTAAGGGGGCAGTAGGCAATTAATTTACTGGATGCCTGAACACAGAATGACACCAGTATCACTGACTACCACGGCAAGCCTATAGAATATGATTCTATTTAATAATAATAATAATTATAAATATTTTTTTCCTGTTGTACCGAACTCATACCAAACCGTGACACCAATACCGAGGTACGTACCGAACCATGGCTTCTGTGTACCATTACATTCTTTTTTTTAACAATTTCTTTTCTTCTTTCTTTTAACATGAAACTAGACAAACAATACAGTAACAGTAATAATCGATCATAAATCACAGGACAATGACAGAAATAATAATAACAATAATGACAGTCCAGTAATTAAATACAAATAAATGTAGATTAAAAGACATACAAATAATAAATACAATACATGTGCTCTTGCTCGCTCTTCCTCGCTCTTTCCTTCCCCTTCCCTCCCCCTCCACCCCCCCCCCCCCAGGACCCCCACTTGGACTATACATCCACTATTTCATTTAACATCAGAAAATTACAAGTTTATATGCTTCCCTTTATCTTCTCCACCACAGCTAACCAGACTGCTATGCTGGCTTCATTAACACCTCAAATTTGTGCAGTGGATATCTCTAGATAAATCACATCGAGATGGGTAAGAACCCATACCTTCCGGCACATTTTATCCGGTTGAATCCAGCGTGACGCTATCAACTTTTTGGCAGCCGTAAGACCGGACAAAATTTGTCTCTTTACATGTACAGAGGTTGATAACTGAGAAACATCATTTAACAACAATACAGAAGGCAGTGTAGGTAGTGTACCATTACATTTAGTAATTTAGCTGACGCTTTTATCCAAAGCGACTTACAAGTTCTGTACGACAAGTCATCAGGAAGGGTACAACTCTATCAGCTGAGTAACAATGTTCATCAAAGTGTTGAGTGCTACAGTGTATGTTAGTTTATTAGGACAAGTGCATGACGGTAAGGTTAATTAGGGTTAGATTTTATTGATTTATTATTATTATTATAATTTTTTTCAGATAATGGTTGAAGAAGTGCGTCTTTAGTCGACGGTGAAAGATTGGACAGGTTTTGGCTGTCCTAACTGGGGTGGGTAGTTCATTCCACCATTGTGGGGCAAGGACTGAGAATAGGCGACTTCTCTTTGATGACCCTCCCGGTGCTCGGATAGGAGTAGGTCTGAGGCGGCCAGAAGATGCAGAGCGTAGGGGTCTTGAGGGTGTGTAGTTAGAGACCATTGACCGGAGGTAGGCGGGAGCGGTTCCCTTTGCCCCACGGTATGCCAGGTCGAGGGCCTTGAAGCGGTTTCGTGCAGCACTGAGGAGCCAGTGCAGGTTCCTGAGAAGTGGGGTTACATGGGCCGACTTCGGTAGGTTTGAGATTAGAGTTGTTCCGATACCGATACCAGTATCGGAAATGCCGCCGATGCTGCCTAAAATGCTGGTATCGGTATCGGCGAGTACCCTCTAATTCTGCGCTCCGATACCATATGACGTAATTTATCAACAACACTGCGGTCTGCTGAGTGAGCATTATAAAACAAACGTGTTTTTAACCGACCGTGAAAGTGTCAATGCATTTGTCATTTTTTATTTTTTTTGATATTTTTATTCGTTTTTTTAGACATTACAGTAGACAATACGAACGTGACATACATACACTTATCGACAAAACAAACAAAAGTCATAAAAACATTTAAAATTAAAAAAATAAACCAGATCAACACCAAACAATTTGTAGAAAGAAATATATATATATATATATATATATATATATATAATAATAATAATATATATAATAATAATATACATCACATAATATCTAATAATAATATATATATATATCATTATATATAATAATAATAATAATAATAATAATAATAATAATAATAATAATAATAATAATAATAATAATAATAATAATAATAATAATAATAATTAGATTAAAAAAATAATAATAATATGATAGGATATATATATATATGAATAAAAGAAAAGATAAAAAATTTAAATAAAAAGTTCTCAGAGTATTTCGTGTTACAGAGTCGTTCCTATACAGTGTCCTTGTTTCAGGAGGTGAGAGACGTAGTCGACCGTTCCACATACGAGATAAAGGGTTGCCACACCACATCAAATTTCCCACTTGACCCCCGTAAAGTATATTTAATCTTTTCAACTTTTAAATAGTACATTACATCGCAAATCCATCTGCCAAATGAGGGAGGATGTTCATCTTTCCAGTTCATAAGAATGAGACGTCTTGCTAGAAGGGACGAGTAAGCGATGCAGTTCAGTTGTGCTTTTGGTTAGGGCTGGGCGATATGGAAAAAAATCATATCGCGATAACGATATGATAATTTTATTTTATTTCTCGATATCGATAATTATCGAATTGTTATAAGTATAATTTTTTTTTTTTTTTTTTTTTAACAACAGATGTATGTTTATTTTGCAGCAATTCTTTGTCATTGCCGCCATCTTTAGTGTTACATCCCCTCACACTCCAGTTCTCAGGCTGCAGCTGGTTTAAAAGCTAAAGTAAACCGGCTTCTCTGCTGGCTGTGGCTCCAGAGGAGTTGAACAGTTCTGGCTCTGCTAGTTTATTTTCGATCTTTTGGCGCTTTTTTGGTGGACAAACCACCGCACATGTGCACTGTGACTCGTGACTGGAGTCTAGTTCTGCTAGCACACATAGCCTACTGTGTACAG
This sequence comes from Notolepis coatsorum, assembly GCF_963971535.1. NCBI lineage: Eukaryota > Metazoa > Chordata > Actinopteri > Aulopiformes > Paralepididae > Notolepis > Notolepis coatsorum. The sequence goes on along the minus strand of NC_140181.1, from coordinate 109,331,878 downwards.
ACGGTTTCAAAATGTATTTTAAATTAGAAAGCAAACAAAATAAATGGACAAGAGAAAAAGAAATCTGAATTTGGTCAGTATTGTCATTTGGACAAGCAAAGCCATTACTTTAAGTTGCAGGCAAGAAAGACAAGTCTGTCCACTGTCTCTGGTTTTAAAACTGCCCTGTTGCAGGTAAAAAAAAAAAACGATTTTTCGATTTTTTTTTAATTTCGATATTCGATATCGATTATTAAAATATATCGCAATATTTATCGTTATCGTTATATCGCCCAGCCCTACTTTTGGTAGATGTAAGTCGTCGGAGAGAACACCAGAAAAACCCAGGAAGTGACACGGTTCCAGTACCCGACCTGCCAGGTCTGAGTAGAGCTTAAATATGGACGACCAGAAGTCTGCTAAGCTAGGACATGACCAAAATGTGTGGTACAGTCCGGCCGGGGCTTGTTTGCATCTGTTACAAGTAGGACTAACCTCAGGGAACATTTGACAGTTTGAGTTTGGATATATGTAGCCGATGTACAATCTTAAATTGAATAAGCCTGTGTCTCGCACAAATAGATGAAGCATGAACATTTGTCATTTTAACAGCAGATACTTTCCAGATACGTTGCCATCGTCCCGACAGAGCGCTGTTGACGGGGAGCTCTGATGGGTTCGCTTGGTGGTGTTATTAGCATTGAACAGCTAACCGAAAGCTAGCGTTAACTAACGTTAAAGTTTTAGCTTTAACGTTACCTTGGCTAAAGTTGGGGCTATTCATAATCCAGCAATAATGGCTGCTAACCTGCAAGCAAAGTACAGCAAGTTGGCAAATGAGTATTCCAAGTTAAATCACATTTTCACCAGTAACGTTAGTCTTTCCATCTACCGGTAGCTCATGCTAGCTAACCTAACGTTAGCTCACGTTAACGTCGTCACTGATCGACCACCTCGCATACACAATTAATGACATGTTGCGGACAGCCATATCGGTGACAATGTTTAGCTTTTAGTGCCAAATGATAAGAGTCTGAGGCGGAGTCTCAAAAGAGAATGTTGAATATTTTTCCGTGGGTGAACTCATTGAGATAGTTTTCAATTACTGATACTAATACTAATCGATACAATCACCTGTTGTTGAATAAATACCATTACTTTATAGTTATTACTAAAAAACAGTATATATAAAACAGTAACTGTGTAAAAAAATAATTATTATTATAATTTATATAATTTCTTTTTTATGTATGCACTGGTATCGGATCAGTATCGGTATCGGCCGATACCCAAAGCTTAGGAAGGAAAAAATTGTTTCGGAACATCTCTATTTGAGATAACATGTCCACTTGTTGTTTTATAGCCTTATATAATAAAAACTCCAAACCTTTGTCCAACATCTCATCAAGCAGAATCAGCAGGAACATTGTCCTTCTTCCTCTCCACCATGCACTGCTGCTGGGATGTTAGTGGAGGAGGATGCTTTATGACAACCTGGTAATGGTTCAGACCACCTGTAGTCGATACTGATCACATGTAGCTAGTATCAGCCTGATAGTGGTATTGGGTATAGGATCTGTGCATCCCTATATATTGGTTCAGTGTGTTGTTACTTTCCTGTTAAGAGTGTAGTGTGAAATAGTGACCTGTCCCTTTGTTACTTTCAAAACCAATGGTTACAACAAATTACATTTAAATGATTGTATGCCCTTCTTTCTAGACTCCATGGCCTTACAGCTGTTTATCTGTGAAGAGGAGGTTCCCCCTGAGCAGCAGGAGAGGAGCCCCAGTCTGGTCCAGGAGGAGCCAGAGCCCCTACAGATGAAAGAGGAACAGGAGGAACTCTGGATCAGTCAGGAGGGAGAGGAGCTTCCTGTCTCTGTGAAGAGTGAACATGATGAGGAGAAACCTCAGTCCTCACAGCTCAGCCAAACCCAGGACACAGAGCCCCTCCAGATTAAAGAGGAACAGGAGGAACTCTGGATCAGTCAGGAGGGAGAGGAGCTTACTGTCTCTGTGAAGAGTGAACATGATGAAGAGAAACCTCAGTCCTCACAGCTCAGCCAAACCCAGGACACAGAGCCCCTCCAGATTAAAGAGGAACAGGAGGAACTCTGGATCAGTCAGGAGGGAGAGGAGCTTCCTGTCTCTGTGAAGAGTGAACATGATGAAGAGAAACCTCAGTCCTCACAGCTCAGCCAAACCCAGGACACAGAGCCACTCCAGATTAAAGAGGAACAGGAGGAACTGTGTCAAGATCTAGAGGAGGCTGATGGCTCCAAGATGACCTTACAACCTATGAAATGTGAAAATGAAGGTGAGAACACTCTGTCCTCACAACTCAGCCAAAACCTGTACCCAGAGCAGATTAAAGATGAACTAGATCAAGGGCTGGAAGAAGCTGATCTCTCCAAGATCACAGTAGACCCAGTGAAATGTGAAGATGGTCAAGAGAACGCTCTGTCCTTCCAGCCTCTTCAAACCCAAAGGGAGAAAAACAGAGAAGCATACTCTTTACCCAGCACCTCAACTGAACACATGAAAACAGAACCTGAAGGAGAGGACTGTGGAGTAGCAGAACTAGCCAGTAACTTAGATCCAGCTGGTGATTTAGAACCAACTAGAGATGGCCAGCTCCTCTCTTCAGACTGTTCTCTAATTGAGACTGATGACAGTGATGATGACCGTTCTGGAGCTGAGACTGATGACAGTGATGATGACAGTTCTGGAGCTGAGACTGATGACTGTGATGAATGGAAGGAGAGTGGAGGTCCAGGTTTGATGGCAGTAAAACAAAAGAAGACACAGAAAATACAAACGTTGTCTAACAGGCCTGAGTTCAGCAAGAAGAGAGATCTGAAGATGCACGTAAAAAATCATACCAGAGTGAAACCATTTAGTTGTTCAGTTTGTGAGAAAGGGTTCAGTGTGAAGGGAAATCTGAAGACACACATGAGAACTCATACTGGAGAGAAACCATTTGTTTGTTCAGTTTGTGGGAAAGGTTTCAGTATGAAGGCAAATCTGAAGAGACACACGACAACACATACTGGAGAGAAACCTTTTGTTTGTTCAGTTTGTGAGAAAGTGTTCAGTCTGCAAACACATCTGAAGAGACACACGATAACACATACTGGAGAGAAACCATTTAGTTGTTCAGTTTGTGGGAAAGGTTTCAGTATGAAGACAAATCTGAAGAAACACATGGGAACTCATACTGGAGAGAAACCTTTTGTTTGTTCAGTTTGTGGGAAAGGGTGCAATCACCAAGGAAATCTGAAGAAACACATGAGAACTCACACTGGAGAGAAACGATTTAGCTGTTCAGTTTGTGGGAAAGGGTTCAGTCAGCAAGGAAATCTGAAGACACACATGATAACTCATACTGGAGAGAAACCATTTAGTTGTTCAGTTTGTGGGAAAGAGTTCAGTACGAAGGGAGATCTGAAGACACACATGATAACTCATACTGGAGAGAAACCATTTAGTTGTTCAGTTTGTGGGAAAGGGTTCAGTAAGCAAACAAATCTGAAGATACACATGATAACTCATACTGGAGAGAAACCATTTAGCTGTTCAGTTTGTGGGAAAGGGTTCAATAATAAAGGAAATATGAAGAGACACATGATAACTCATACTGGAAAGAAACCATTTAGTTGTCCCGTTTAAGCTGAGAGTAGACTTATAAAGAATAAAGAGAACAGGTCCCCAAACACAGTTTTCAGTATATTAAATAGAAACCCCATGTACTCTTTTAGAAGAAGAACACACACATGCGAGATGGGCGACACACAGGAACACTCACACACATGCACTGATGAAATGTCTCCCTGCACTTTTCCCATCCCGTCGTCCTTCCCCCAAGGGCAGCCGGGAGCAGACATGGGCTGTGGCGTGGGCCGCGCCCGGGGACCAATCCAAGTGCTCCTGTCCATCTTCGTCAGCGACGCGATGGCGTTAGCGATCTGTTCTGTTTGTTTTTCCTTTGGGTTTATCTTATCTGGAGGGGAAACCCTTGCGAGCACGGGGAGAACATGCAAACTCCACACAGAAAGGCCCGGGAGATACTCTACCTGGCAACGCGGCAACCTGGTCCCCAAGCGGGAATCGAACCCAGGACATTCTAGCTGTGAGGCGACAGTGTTAACCACTACACCACCGTGCTGCCCAAAAATTCTGTTCCCATACTAAGTAGTATACTCAACAGGAACCCCATGTACTTGTACTAAGTAGTATACTCAATAGGAACCCCATGTACTTATACTAAGTAGTATACTCAATAGGAACCCCATGTACTTATACTAAGTAGTATACTCAATAGGAACCCCATGTACTTATACTAAGTAGTATACTCAACAGGAATCCTTAGGACTTATTTTTGTTTTGTGATTGATTTCCGTTTATCTTCATTCATTTCAAACAAAGATTCTGTACCTCATTTTTTGATTTTGTCAATAAAATATATCTCATTATGCTTATTTTGACGCTTTCATTATGAGTGTTATAATTTCAAATGCTGTGTAGCCATTAGGACATGATATTTTACTTAAGTTAAAAGTAGAATACTCTACAGAAAATAGTTGCTAAATGAAATAAAAAGCTCTATAGACATTAATGTTGAGTTTTTCAAATGTATTAAAATTTTTGGCACAAACCCGGTGCCATTTAGCTCCATTGTATTGGAGTGACAGCGGACATCTCTACTGCAGACATGTCGTGCCCTAGTGGGCTTCACTCATAAGTAGTTCAAGGTAGCAGTCAGAAGACTGAGGTGTGACAGCAACAGTGTATTCCTTCAATAACTGGTGGCGCCAGAGAGCATCTGACCAAACCTCAGAGCCTGTTTCACCACAGAACTGGTGGGTCACGTGCTTGAAGCTCTGATCCCTAGGAAGACTTCAGTGTTCAATGTTGAAAGACGGACACATCACATTGAACCTGGACTTCAATTTAAAAAAATAAACTGACTTCCATAATGTTATTACTGTATATATTATACATTATGTTGTATGTATCGATGTTGTAGAATGTGGCTGCAATAGTTTCAAGTTTCAAGTTCAAGTTTCTTTAATAGTTGTCATACAGAAGTACAGAATACTTTCATACAAAATGCTTCTTACTGTTACGCTCCAGAGACTGTGCTAGACAAGATAGTATCAAATAACATAGTATAGCATGTAAATTAGAAGTAGAAAATGAGGTCACAGTGTTCAGTATAGACATATGTACAATGTTCGATGCAGAATAGACGTAACTGAGTTACCATATAATACAATACTATGCAGTGTACTAATGTACAATACTATATAGTGCAAAGCAGAAATGGGATGAGGTACAATTTAGGTACAATTTACAGTAAGGTGTACGAGTTGTAGTGCAATCCTTCATCAATAAATATAAAGTGTGGGGAGTGGGTGCTACAGTGTGTTTGTTTAAAGTGAGTGTGTGCTATAAAGTGTGTGGAGTGGGTGCTACAGTGTGTTTGTTTAAAGTGAGTGTGTGCGTGTGGATGTGTGTGCTATGTGCGTTTGATGGTTGTTGTTGTGTAGTGTTCATTGTTCGTTGAGCAGCCTGATGGCCTGGGGATAGAAGCTTCTTCTGAGTCTTTCTGTGCTCGCCTTGAGACTCCGGTATCGCTTGCCTTACCGCAGCAGTTCAAAGAGGCAGTTGTTCGGGTGACTGGAGTCTTTAATGATTCTCTTAGCCTTGCCCCTGCACCGCTTGTTGTAAATGTTCTGGAGGGTGGGGAGCCCCCCTCCAATTGTGCGTTCGGCTGAACGTGTCACTCTTTGTAGTCTGCTTCGGTCTTGTGCAGTGCTATTCCCAAACCAGGAGGTGATGTTGCCAGTCAGGATGCTCTCTATTGTACATGAATAGAAGTTCTTAAGGATCTTCTGACTGACTTGGAACTTCCTTAGGCGCCTGAGGAAGTAGAGGCGTTGTCGTGCCTTCTTCACAACACTGTCAATGTGTTCGCATTCATTGATCATTGTTCCACGGTAACAATTAGGGATTGGAAATGTAGCAGCCAGAATAGTGATTTTGTGTTCATGAAGATTTTATATTCATTTACATTATTGAATTGAAATATTTACACTAATCTAATTTGATTTCATATAAAGATTTAGTTTTTGTTCATATTACCGATGGTATGGCTATATTATTAATTTGTGAGAAATCTCTTAAGAGTTTAACCTATTAGCCCCTCCCCCTCTCCCCGTAATATAAGGAACAGGAAGTGATTTCTTTATGTCAGTAAGAGTTTAGAGATGTAACCTAGCCAGAAAAATTAAATAATGGTTTAATTTAAAACAAGTGTCTCATTCTCTGTTGCTACTTTACTGTTTGTTGGATACCATTCCCCCACATAGAGATGCATGTTGGTTTAGTGCCTCTACACCAGGGGTGCCCAACCGTTTTTGAACCAAGATCTACTTTTTAATTTACCACCTAGCCGAGAGCTACCAGCCAAAATTGTATATTGTAAGCAGTCATTTGAGGCTTTATAAAAGCAGCATAATGAACACATCTGTCAGTGCCGAGTCCGACCTCATCTTAAATAACAAACAGCATTGCTTGTTGTAGTTAACAAGGAGAGGCAGAGTTGATTTAGCAATTTTTTTTTTTTTTTTTTTTTTTTTTTTATAATCTAATTTTATTAGTCAAGATCTACTTGAAATCAGCCTGCGATCTACCTGTCGATCGCGATCGACTGGTTGGGCATCTACACTATATAATATAATAATTATCTCCATCAGGTCGTTTCTGTCCACCTGTCTATCTCTGTCCGCAGCTAACCTCACAATAGGGCAGTTTTGGACAAGTATTTTAAGTTAATTCATTTCCATCATTGAAATGCATATTCTGTATGAAGTTACAGCTTTTCACCACAAGAGGGTGATATTACACAGGTTCGCTGGTAATCAGCTCTGCCACCTGTTAACAATATATAGACATGCCATAGTGAACCTATTGTCATTGATATACATGCATTACAAATATTTATGAATAAATTATTGTCCATTGCAATAAGCCCCGCCCATTTCATATCATGAACCATTCATCGTACAGACTTGTGGGAGGGGTTAATGAGTGGTGGGGGCTTCCCCTGGAAGGTTGGTGGTTTGATTGATTGATTGAAATTTGTATTAACAGATTGCAGAATGGGTACAATACAGTACAGCTCAATACACAGTACACAATTGTTAAGGGGATGCAGACCAGAGAAAGACTTTCGTCTTGTTTACATCAGGGTCCCCCATTTTCAATTCATCATAACATATGACATACAGATAGACAGTACTGCTACATCTATACATTTATGACATACCAGATTTACAAATACAGTACTGTTTGTGATACAAAAAGAGTCTAAAAAAGAGAGTACATACATTTGACGAAGAAACTACATTGGAGGAGGTTGGTAGGTAGGAGGTTGGTAGGTGGGGTGGGGGGGAAACTACATTGGGGGGGGGTGGGGTAACTACATTGGATTATCGACTAAACCTTACTTGGTCCCAAGAAGAGCATCTCGTGTATTATTGGGTTTAATAGGACATTTACTGTACATTGGAGGGGGTTGGGTTAGGACATTTATAGGGGCCAGTTTCGAAGTGCAGCCTCCCGTAGGTGGTCTTTTAGAGTGGTTTTGAAAGTGGGTAGTGATTCACATTCCTTTACAGCGGGTAGGGCGTTCCACATTGATGTGGCATAATTGCGAAACGTGTTTAGTCCCTTGTTTGAGCCGAATCTGGGTTTAACATGATTTCTGGAGCTTCCTCTGGTGTTGTGATCGTGGTATTCACTGACCTTTGGGAAGTATTTTGACATGTACATGGCAGAGTCATAGAAAGATAGAGTTCGGACACTCTCATAGGCTTTCATTGTTATCGTGGAATGCGGAAGTAACGCGCCTAATGGGCGGTACGTAGTTCCAGGCTCAATTTCCAGCTGAACGCCATTCATTTTCATTGTTTCCGAGGCGGCACTCGCTGGTAAGTTTACTTTACTTTACTTACTTACTGCATTTTTTTTACATTTTAACGCATTAGCAGACCACTCATGGATGTAGTCAATAGTGGTATTTTATGTAGCAAGCTTTAGTTAATGTTTATCATAAGTTAATAGCTTGTTAGATTCTAAATGCAGTTAGATAACGTTACCATACTGACGTTGGCCTAACGTTATTTACCAAATTATTTGCAGTTATTGGTGTTCGTTATTTTATCTTCGTTTATTAGATTTATCGTTAAAGTGAGCAACACGTAGTTTCGATCATATTCGTATTAGTACATCTGATTACAATCAAGAATCAAGAGGTTTATTTGTCACATACTACATACCAAGGCATACAGTGAAATGCGGGTGGCCATGCCCGCATTGATTGTGCAAAATACAATAATAAAATAGGCATAGAAAAAAAATAGATAAGACACGAGATCTGCACACTTTTTTTATTTTATTTTTTTAATATTTTTTCCCCTTCTTTTTTCCTCCGATTTTCTCCAATCCCAATGTTAGTCGTTATGCCAATTCCCAATCCCCTTCCTGGTCGCTGCGCACTTACCCCCCACAGTCGGTCTGGGAGAGTGGAGGCTATCACGTGCTTCCTCCGAAACACGTCTAGCCAATCAACCACTTCTTTTCACCTGGCAGCGCGGACTCTCACTGAGAGGGTGTAACGTGTGGAAGGATCACATTACCCCCCTTAGATCCTATCCGCGCTGAGCAGGCGCCCCGACCGAACTGTAGGAGTTGCTGTTTACAACGACCCGGACCCACCCCGCCAGCTTTCCCACCTTCTAATACTGCCAATTGTATTAGTGTGAACGGCCAGCCAAGCTGGTGACAACCCCGGAGCTGTGAGCTGGATTCGAACAGGCGAATCCAGCGTCTCCGGCATTGGTGACGAACACAATCTCCGCTACGCCACCTGACCGCCCCCTATATACACTTCTATACAATTTACAATGTTAACTCTTAATGTATCTAAACTATACTATTGTGTCATACATGAAGCTTACAGTGGGACAAGAACTTGTTTACATTATACATTTAGACTTACAGCTTTACTGCAGCAGATTTACTGTATTGTAGTGTTACAGTAAAGATTTGCCATATTTACAGTATGGTACTACTGCAGCATTTGGGAAGTGGGAAGCACTGTTATTGTACACTACAGTAATATGGGTTACTGTGAAGCATGTATATCTCATGATTACTGTACATTACAGCACTTTGAGCTACATGACATGTATGAAAGGTGCTTTATAAATACTTACTTACTTACTTACTTACTTACTTACTTACTTACTTACTGTAATTGTACTCTGCACCACATAGGATTGCAAGACAACCTCGCAGAGGTGGAAGAGGGCCCCTTTTTTCTCTGCAACAAGAGGAAGCCATTTGTGCAATGGTGATTGCAAACAATGCCATAGGATGGAGAGACTGGTGGAGCGATGTAGAGGCTGGTGGAGCGATGTAGAGACTGGTGGAGCGATGGAGAGACTGGTGGAGCGATGGAGAGACTGGTGGAGCGATGGAGAGGCTGGTGGAGCGATGGAGAGACTGGTGGAGCGATGGAGAGGCTGGTGGAGCGATGTAGAGACTGGTGGAGCGATGTAGAGACTGGTGGAGCGATGGAGAGACTGGTGGAGCGATGGAGAGACTGGTGGAGCGATGGAGAGGCTGGTGGAGCGATGGAGAGACTGGTGGAGCGATGGAGAGGCTGGTGGAGCGATGGAGAGACTGGTGGAGCGATGGAGAGACTGGTGGAGGGATGGAGAGACTGGTGGAGCGATGGAGAGGCTGGTGGAGCGATGGAGAGACTGGTGGAGCGATGGAGAGGCTGGTGGAGCGATGGAGAGACTAGTGGAGCGATGTAGAGACTGGTGGAGCGATGGAGAGGCTAGTGGAGCGATGGAGAGACTGGTGGAGCGATGGAGAGGCTGGTGGAGCGATGGAGAGGCTGGTGGAGCGATGGAGAGACTGGTGGAGGGATGGAGAGACTAGTGGAGCGATGGAGAGACTAGTGGAGCGATGGAGAGGCTAGTGGAGCGATGGAGAGACTGGTGGAGGGATGGAGAGACTAGTGGAGCAATGGAGAGACTGGTGGAGCGATGGAGAGACTGGTGGAGCGATGGAGAGACTGGTGGAGCGATGGAGAGACTGGTGGAGCGATGGAGAGACTGGTGGAGGGATGGAGAGGCTGGTGGAGGGATGGAGAGGCTGGTGGAGGGATGGAGAGACTGGTGGAGCGATGGAGAGACTGGTGGAGCGATGGAGAGACTGGTGGAGCGATGGAGAGACTGGTGGAGCGATGGAGAGGCTGGTGGAGGGATGGAGAGGCTGGTGGAGGGATGGAGAGACTGGTGGAGCGATGGAGAGACTGGTGGAGCGATGGAGAGACTGGTGGAGCGATGGAGAGACTGGTGGAGGGATGGAGAGGCTGGTGGAGGGATGGAGAGACTGGTGGAGCGATGGAGAGACTGGTGGAGCGATGGAGAGGCTGGTGGAGGGATGGAGAGGCTGGTGGAGGGATGGAGAGACTGGTGGAGCGATGGAGAGACTGGTGGAGCGATGGAGAGACTGGTGGAGCGATGGAGAGACTGGTGGAGCGATGGAGAGACTGGTGGAGGGATGGAGAGACTGGTGGAGGGATGGAGAGGCTGGTGGAGCGATGGAGAGACTGGTGGAGCGATGTAGAGACTGGTGGAGGGATGGAGAGACTGGTGGAGCGATGGAGAGACTGGTGGAGCGATGGAGAGACTGGTGGAGCGATGGAGAGACTGGTGGAGCGATGGAGAGACTGGTGGAGCGATGGAGAGGCTGGTGGAGCGATGGAGAGACTGGTGGAGCGATGGAGAGACTGGTGGAGCGATGGAGAGCCTGGTGGAGCGATGGAGAGACTGGTGGAGGGATGGAGAGACTGGTGGAGCGATGGAGAGACTGGTGGAGCGATGGAGAGACTGGTGGAGGGATGGAGAGGCTGGTGGAGCGATGGAGACTGGTGGAGGGATGGAGAGGTTGGTGGAGCGATGGAGAGACTGGTGGAGCGATGGAGAGACTGGTGGAGCGATGGAGACTGGTGGAGCAATGTAGAGACTGGTGGAGCGATGGAGAGACTGGTGGAGCGATGGAGAGCCTGGTGGAGCGATGGAGAGACTGGTGGAGCGATGGAGAGACTGGTGGAGCGATGGAGACTGGTGGAGCAATGTAGAGACTGGTGGAGCGATGGAGAGACTGGTGGAGCGATGGAGAGACTGGTGGAGCGATGGAGAGCCTGGTGGAGCGATGGAGAGACTGGTGGAGCGACTGGTGGAGGGATGGAGAGACTGGTGGAGAGACTGGTGGGGCGATGGAGAGACTGGTGGAGCGATGGAGAGGCTGGTGGAGCGATGGAGAGACTGGTGGAGCGATGGAGAGGCTGGTGGAGCGATGGAGAGACTGGTGGAGCGATGGAGAGACTGGTGGAGCGATGGAGAGGCTGGTGGAGCGATGTAGAGACTGGTGGAGCGATGGAGAGACTAGTGGGGCGATGGAGAGGCTGGTGGAGCGATGGAGAGACTAGTGGAGGGATGGAGAGGCTGGTGGAGCGATGGAGAGACTGGTGGAGGGATGGAGAGGCTGGTGGAGCGATGGAGAGCCTGGTGGAGCGATGGAGAGCCTGGTGGAGCGATGGAGAGACTGGTGGAGGGATGGAGAGGCTGGTGGAGCGATGGAGAGACTGGTGGAGCGATGGAGAGACTGGTGGAGCGATGGAGAGGCTGGTGGAGCGATGGAGAGACTGGTGGAGCGATGGAGAGACTGGTGGAGCGATGGAGAGACTGGTGGAGAGACTGGTGGAGCGATGGAGAGACTGGTGGGGCGATGAGGAGGCTGTAATATTAAATAAGGTGGAACGTGGTATGACCCTCTCAATCTCCTCACAGTCTTCACCTTCGTTGCCCTCTCTTCCCTCATTTTCCCTTCCCTCACTTCCTGCCTCAATATCTGAAATGATGACATGGCATTGTCAGTGAGGGTGTGTACTGTGTAGGCTAGTCATTGAAATTAGAAATATTATATAAATTATAACTTCACGTTTATTCATACCAAAGTTAATTTGAGCACAATATGTGTGGTCACTGGCCACTGTATGAATATGTGCTGGAGGTTCTGGGGGGGTTCTCACAGTGGGACCCTTCCTCCTCTTGGGTCTCGGGCGATGCACAAATAGTGTCGGAACAGCATCAGCCTTTTCTGTTTGCTGTGAACTGGTCTCCCTCAAAATGTGCCTGCAGAATAATTCCAGACTTTACCCCATAATTGCTAATCACAATTTCATTGTAGTCATGTACATATTACAGTAAAATAAATTGAACCTTAATCCACAAGTGAAATGTCCAAATGTGGAGTAGAAATGTAACTTACCGCACACAGTTTTCTATTATTGTAATTTCTTGTGATGGTCAGGTTGCTTCTGCTGACTTTGGCCAACCATGTTCTTCTCCTGCCTGTGTCCTTTGGGAACCCATACGTACAGATCCCTTTCTCTGACCGATTGGTGCACCCGAATGCTGCACAGCCGACCATGGTAAGACGTTGATCTATAAAAGTTAGATGTTATGATTAAGGCGAGACACGCCAGATGAATAGGCAAAACAAATATTTGAATAGATATCACTATGAAACTTTACCCAGTTTGTTATGTACACAACAACTAAGAAAAAATGGATTGCAAGTTTTCTGAGATCTTATGTTTATATATGCAAAATAAGCGTTACCTAATTAAATATGCACTAATTTGCATATAACGTTAGGGTATAAATACCAACATTGGATGCTGCCAGATTAAACAAATGTGTTTCATTATGTTGACACATAACGCAGTGAACTTTGTCCAGAAGAGATTGTGTCTGTCTTTTTATCATCCCATAAATCAGGATTGTCACTAGTTTCATGGAAGACATGTTTAGGAAGCAAAATATAAAAAAATCTCAAAATAAAACAATATATATATTTGCCTATTCACCTGGGGTGTCTCGCCTTAAGCTAGCAAAATATTTATACTACAATACCAAGTTTCCCACAGCATTTTCTGAAACTGGTGGGTGAACTCAAAACCCTCAAAGATTCAAATCAAATAGTTTTATTGTCACATTGTCACACTCCTTAACTCGCTATCTCCCTGTTTTGTTTTCTAGGATAATATTTGTAATATATTTCAACCACTATAATGACGTGCGTGCGTGTCCAGTCTGAGGTGAGCAGCAGTCGTGACAGCAAGGCCCGAATCTTGCACTACCAACAACAGGAGTGGAAGACTGGACCTCTACCTGGACATATTATAGGCCTATAATAATACAAAATTTGTGGAATGCAATTGCTTGCCTTGTATTTTTTCTACTGTTGACCAAACTTCTTTCTTGGCTTAATTGAGTAGTTTCTGGCATGATTTATATTTAGATTAGATTAGATTCAACTGTATTGTCATTTGCACAGACTACAAGTACTGAAACAACGAAAGACATCCAGTTTAGCATTGAACCAGAAGTGCAAAAGAAGCGGTGCAGTGCATTGTAATTTTACTTGCATATTATGTATGATATATAAATAGAATAAACGGTAAAGGTAGGTATATAATATGAATGTGCTAAGATATACAGTATGAACATTATTAACAGAATGAAAAGAGTAGTATGAATATGCTAAGATATATACAGTGTGAACAGCGTTTAAGTTAGTCATGGATGTATTATAAGAGCTTTTATAATACATCAATGGTTACAGTATGAAATGTAAATGCTAAGAAATGCAGAGTAAACAGCTTGAGGTATGATATTCACTGCATTTCCATATTCACTTTGTGCATGTATAAATGTCTTATAGATCGCATTAAGATGTGTGTATTTATGACCATAGAAGCACAAGAAAAATATGAATGCATTGCATACATACTGTAAATGTTACAGTATGTAACGTTAGCCTATGCATTAATATTTTTTGTAACTTATCCTAGGTTATGGGACAGTCCACAGAAAAACTGACTAATGCTGTCTCTCTGCCACTCCCCTGAAATGCTATTATATATATTGAATATAAAGTGTTGTCAACATATAACTGTAATTTGGGCTGATTAATACAATTATGCTTGAGTGTTTAACAACTGCCGTGATATGGCTAATGTAAAAGAATAGTCATCAGTAGCTATAGTAACGTTCGAAATTGCCGTCATCGCCTAGTGATATAAAGTAATATAATGTAAATATTAAAGTAGCAGACTTGTAAATGATATAACGCAACAGTGATCAATGCACATTGTCGACAGCGCTGAGTGCTGCAGTGCTGCAAAAACAATTGGGGCATTTTATCAGATATTTGACCGATCTGCAAACTAAATCCTTACCAATCAATTTCTTCACTAATGTGTTTGTAAATGTGTGTAGTAAGATGTATTAAAAAGTTGAAGTTCAAATCCCGTAACAACTGCTCAAAGTTGAGGTACCGAATACAGATTTTCGAAAAATCTAAAATGTTCAGTTTGGCCTTGGGTAACTTGTGAGGGGTCAAACTAGGGGTCAAACCCCCCCCCACAATGCCTTTCCACTGCTAGCATACATTTGTTTTGATCATATTACTATTTGCCCTTTTAGGACTTATTATTGTTTAGTGGTAGTTGCTAGTTGGTTGGCATTCAGAGTGAGGACGTTTAGAGTTAACTTGCTGAAGCCATTTGCAACCTTCATTAATCATTGATCATTGATCATGGACAGACTGCGTTTTACACCTGATATGTAAGTATTATCTAAATTTTTTACTTTAAATATTTCATGTCACTACTCCGGGCGATACACTCTGGGCAGCAGGGTGGGTGATCAAAGCCCAGGATCCTGAGTTCCCACACTCCAACTGGAATGGCTGGATGAAGAGTATCCATGCAGATGATGTCAAGCAGCGCACACAACTTCCTCCCAATCATTGAAGGTGACCCTAATGACCTCAACACCATCTTCACCACTCTCAAAGAGTGCACGCGGCTCTCTGCAGACAGAGTCAATATAGTGACATTCGATCTTCCGATCTGGCTGAAGGCTGTGGACATCATAAAACAGACAAATCTACCTATCATTCCGAGGTTGGGTGGATTTCACCTGCTGAAGTCCTACCTTGGATCCATTTGAAACATCATGGAGGATTCTGGACTACTGGAGCTGATCCAGCTGATCTATCCAGGGAGTACGACAGCCAACCACATCCTGGATGGAGGATGTTTTGACAAGGCAATCCCTGCTCACCTCCTCATCGATGCAGCCATCTTATCAGCACATCATGAAACATGCCTTCACCGAGGAGGAACTCTGTGAAATGAGGACTTTCATGGAGAAGGTAGCTGATGGGAAGATGGGAGCCAGACACACAGATCCAGTAGTGGGAGCCAGACACACAGATCCAGTAGTGGCACTGTTTGAACAGTGGTTTGAAGAAACCTTCAAAAAACGTGCTGAAGGAGGAAGAACGCCTGCTCTCTGGGTGCAGTACCACTACATGGTAGATGTGATCAAGGTCTTCATCAGAACTGAGCGGCTTGCAGATCACAACGGCCACATGTGCTGCATTGTTAGCAGGATGCTGGACATCTTTGCGGCTGCATGACTTCATCAATATGCCAAGGGTTCACGGCTGTACTGTCAACTCATGAAGCAACTCGAAACTTTGCCTGCTTACAAGGAGACATTAGAAAGTTTCACTGCCCATGGAAACCACGTCATCCGTTACTCCAGCCATGATTGGTCCGGCACCTGGTGTGACATCTGTATCGAGCAGACATTGATGAAGGCAGCCAAGTCAGAAGGTGGACTGAGCAGAGGGAGGATGAGACACAGTGATGCTGGGTGCTGCTCACCCTCAGTCACTTGTCACTTCTCCAATGTCAGGAAAGTGTCAAGAAACATGCTCCGCTCCACAGAGACCTTGGCAAAACACAGATTAAGAGAGATGCTGAAGCAATTGAACTTGCCCTCCAATGGTTTGAGGAGAACAACCCATTCGACCCTGATTGAGACAAGGAGCTTGTGTCTTTCTCAACAGGATTCAGGAGCACAGGAGATGACCCAGTCAATAATGAGAGAGCAGCAGAAATAGGGAGAGAGATGCAGATCAAGCTGGATGGACAGTCAGTGACATCGACCATGGAAGTGAAGTCAAAGGTACAAGCCCTGTCATCACTCAGAAAGATTCCCAAGATCAACGAGAAGAAGATACACCTTGACTCACTCAAGTTGTTCAACCGACTGATCATTTTTGCCCAACGGGATATGACAGTTGAGACAAGCTTGGAGTATGAGCTGACTCCCTTCCCATTGTCCCTCTTCAGCAATAAATATCAGAAAATGAACAAGGCGAACAAGGCAGGCTTTTCCAAGACTAGCCTGAAGGAGTTAAGTGATCCGCTTGACCTCACTAACCAATACTGCTCTACTCTTATAGTTGATGGCGGATGGCTTCTCTACATGGTAAAGTGGGAACAAGGTCAGGAGATTGCCAACAGTTACTTGAGCTACGTACAGTGTCTTGGCCGCCGCTCTCAGAAGATCATTGTGGTCTTTGATGGCTACAGCCAATCACCAAAATATCATGACCACATCCGGCGCACTAAGAAGTCATGCTGCCTGTGATCTCCACATTTGACCGGATATGATACACTGGACACCAAGAGCAAAGTTCCTGGACAACACCAATAACAAGAGTGAGCTAATCCACCTCCTCTCTTCAACATTCAGAAAACATAACATCACAGTGGAGCAGTGTGACAATGATGCTGACACTTCGATTGTGAGAGGCATTGGCCACTGCTACAGATGACTGCTTTGGGTGAAATTCGACACAACATGTTCTCACGGAAGGCAGCGGCAGGGCTGATCAAACCAGAAACTCTACCTCCAACAGAGGGTGCAGCTGCACAGCATTCTCTCCGTGCCTACCTACAAACCCAGGACTGGATCCTTCTGCAGAGTATGTCTCTGAACCCCAGTGACTATGGATGGACATTAGGTGTAGATGGCTATGAGCCAGTCCCAACACTAGGCCCCATGGCTCCTGAGGAGCTACTGCAGTTCACAAGCTGCAACTGTAACAGAGATTGCAGCTGCAAGAGGAATGGCGTTAAGTGCATCTCAGCATGTGGAGTCTGTAAAGGAATTTCATGCAAGTGTAGCAGAGTGAAGTTGTTATGCTAGAATCATGGACAGAAACTGTTATCTTTCATCTTAAATAAGTAGGCCAAGACGGAAACACTCTTACTTTGAAGGAACAAAGTGGACCGAGCTCACTCTAGTGTTTTTGGAGGGGTGCCTTGGTTACTAGTTTATATTAATTTCCTCATATTGAGTTATTGATTCTCCAAACGAAATCCCTTTTGGTCTTTTATAATGGGTTTAGAGAGGATAGGTCATCTTTCCAGTTGAGTAATTGTTGTATAGTAAATACTTTCAACCAATGTACAAAATGGTTTAGCCGGTTTGTCGACGAGAGACACGCCGGCGGAAGTGATCGCTCTCTTTGAGTTTGTCATGAACGAGAGCAGAGGTACGCCCTTTCGGTTATCTAATATCTGGTTTAATTGCTATGTACTTGTAAAATTGATTTATGTTCTGGTACTGAAATTGTCCTGTGTGTAATGACATTAACTCGCCCTGTGTAAAACAGCCACAGTACCGTTGTGTGCTAACTAGTATTCTGTTTGGCAATCACAGGTGGACTACACGGTGATGATGGTAGCTCACGCCATGTTTTGTGTGTGCTGTGTTGGTTCAATAACAGGTATGAACCGTTGTTTTTGTATTTCGGTTTAATTAATGCTTACACAGTGTCTTTCATTTCATATTATTTCATATGTTTTTGCTGAAGTTGACTTGTACTGAGCTACATGTATTTAATAGTAGCTAGCAATTGTTGTAACTGTGGATGGCGCGCTGTTTTGAATGTGCGCGCGCGCTCGCTTCTCTTTGAGTTTGTCATGAACGAGAGCAGAGGTGGACTACACGGTGATGATGGTAGCTCACGCCATGTTTTGTGTGTGCTGTGTTGGTTCAATAACAGGAGATCACCAATAAAACAACCATCAATTGAGTACCGTTGTCGGAGTCTACTTCCACCTCACACCAGACACAACGCAGATTGGATCACGCTACACAAGAATTGTGGTCATGATGGTGGTGAGTCTGGAGAAGACTCAGAGATTGACTCCTGAAGTGATCAGCACTACTTGTAACTACAGTAGCTACTTGTAACTACAAATAAAGCTACTTTCGAATTTAAATATAAGAGTGGGCATGGCCTTTTTTCAACCAAGGAATGATTTTAGTGAAAAATACATGATTGCAATCAACTCAGAATCATGAAAACCCCTAGTTTGACCCCTCACAAGTTACCCAATGCCAAACAGAACATTTTAGATTTTTCGAAAATCGGTACGCGGTACCTCAACTTTGAGCAGTTGTTACGAAAAAACATACAGGATTTGAACTTCAACTTTTTAATACATCTTACTACACACCTTTACAAACACATTAGTGAAGAAATTGATTGGCAAGGATTTAGTTTGCAGATTTTCATATATTTCCCTTACTATAAGGGAGCTACGTGAACCACGTGATCGCCTGGCGGCGAGATCAAAGCGTGTCGCAACTCTAATTATACGGCTCTGGGTTTGGGCACCTCGCGTGGTCGCCTCCGCTGTCGGTGAGTGAATGTGTAAGTGAACGTGAGGAATCGGATCAAAGAATTGTAAAGCGCTTTGGATAAGAGCTGTTATATAAATGCACCATTTATACAGGTATGGGCAGGGTGATAGTAGGAAGACATAAATATAGCCAATAAAACTTGATCTGAATATAAAAAAAATACGAGGGGAAATTTTTTTAATAATAATTGCACGCATTTGTGTATGCATTTGTAACAGTCTACAACAAGTAATTCCCAAGCTTACAAAAAAGAAAATAACATGCATTTATTAGAAATACTGCAGTTGAGAGGGCCCATATAAACCAATACAAGTAATAGCTTTGTTGTGTCTATCAATAAAAAAGTATAAAAAGTATCTCACTTGTCCCCTCAATAAAATATCATCACTTTCCACCTGCACACTTTAGTTGTAAACGCAGCACTGTCAAGACACCCGTCTTCACCACAAGGGGGCGATATAGTCCCACTGCAGCAGTCACCTTCAGAAACATCTCTCTCTCTCTCTCTCTCTCTCTCTCTCTGTCTCTCTCTCAGACTCACTCACTCACTCTCTGTGTGTGTGTGTCTCTCTGTCTCTCTCTCTGTCTCTCTCTCACTCTCTCTCTCTCTGTCTTTCTCTCACTCTCTCTCTGTCTCTCTCTTTCTGTCTCTCTCTCTCTGTCTCTCTCTCACTCTCTCTCTGAACCATTATGAACCAGACCAGCTGGAACCAGTTAATTCCAGATTCCGTTTCAACTTGCTCTCGAGAGTCTGAAGTTGTATTATTTAGTTCACGACAACAGTGGAAGGGTTCCCTGTTCGATTCCCGTTCCTCCCGGGCAGCAGCGTGTCAAAGTGTCCTCGAGCAAGACACACTTCGCCCTAATTCCTCACGATGTTTAGGTTTGGGCACCTCGCGTGGTCGCCTCCGCCGTCGGTGTGTGAATGTGTGAGTGAACGTGTGAACGTAAGGATCAAAGAATTGTAAAGCGCTTTGGATAAGAGCTGTTATATAAATGCAGTTTCTTATTTAAGCTGGTAAAGATATGCTTCCTAAAGTGTGTAAACAGAAGTACAGGAAGTACCGGCTACAGGCTTTCCGGTTTCGACAAAACAATTATAGAAACGTGTGAAGTGCACAATATTTCCTCGATTAAGCCACTGCAACGGGACGTTCTAGCTTGTTTGCCGACAGGATTCGGGAAAAGTTTGGTCCGTTCGGAGGCAGCTTCCAGGGGAAGTACATACACCGGAAATTCTACCCCACAGACACTTTCGGCCGTAATTCTTTACCAGGCCTTATCTCACGGAGGAGATAAAACTGGGAATGAGGTTATTCTCACATTGTCTCTCCATTCTTGTCTTGGGTTCCCCGCTCCACGTTCTCGTCTTGGGTTCCCCGCTCCATGTTCTCGTCTTGGGTTCCCCGCTCCACGTTCTCGTCTTGGGTTCCCCGCTCCACGTTCTTGTCTTGCGTTCCGCGCCCCTCTCAGGGGGCCCACGTCAGCCTCCTGGGTAACGTGCCGCTGTCGCCGCCCTCCTGGACGCTGCCGGCGGGGTGGTACCCCTCGCTAAAGGAGCGCATGGCGCTCTTCAGCTGAGAAGACGCCCGCCACGACTCCTTCCTCTCCAGGTCCAGCAGGAGGTCCGGCACGACGCACTGCTCCACCAGGAAGACCGCGGGCTGCACGACCAACAGGAGGGCCCAGCCCAGGGCGTCGGACCAATAGGAGGAGGCCAAGAGGGTGAAGTCGCGGCCGATCTCCTCCCGGTGCTGATAGGTGAAGAGAGACCAGCTGAGCAGGAAGAAGAACCCTGGAGGCGGAAGAGGAGCATTTCTACCAAAGGTAGCCGCATTTCTGGCAGATGCTCTCTGATTGGCCGACGTCAGTTTCTACACTGGTTAAGATTAGGCAATCTTCGAAGTTGGTTAAGGTTAGGCAAGTTCTTTCGACGGTTAAGCTTAGGCACTCTTTCGAAGTTGGTTAAGGTTAGAGTTTGTCTTAGAGCATGGCGATAGAACGCCAGGTAGTTTGCAGGCTGTTTGACGTGGAAATGGGCAAAGACACAGCTCGTCACGCTATTGGGCGCACATGTCACATGACCAGAAACGTCTGCCAGAAATGCGGCTACGGAAAGTATAGACGCGGGAGAGGAGAGAGCACATGTTCTTAATGTATAAAGAGGAGAGAGAGAGGTTATATTTCACAATAGCTCTGCTCAGCGTCATAGTGGCAATACTCTTCACGTCAGTACTTGCACTGAATACATTTTCACAATGCACCTTTATATACAAGTTTCAAGTTTCTTTAATAGTTGTCATACAGAAGTACAGAATACTTTCATACAAAATGCTTCTTACTGTTACGCTCCAGAGACTGTGCTAGACAAAATAGTATCAAATAACATAGTATAGCATGTAATTTAGAAGTAGAAAATGAGGTCACAGTGTTCAGTATAGACATATGTACAATGTTCGATGCAGAATAGACGTAACTGAGTTACCATATAATATACAATACTATGCAGTGTACTAATGTACAGTACTATATAGTGCAAAGCAGAAATGGGATGAGGTACAATTTAGGTACAATTTACAGTAAGGTGTACGAGTTGTAGTGCAATCCTTCATCAATAAATATAAAGTGTGGGGAGTGGGTGCTACAGTGTGTTTGTTTAAAGTGGGTGTGTGCTATAAATAGGGCTGCAACTAATGACTAATTTGGTAGTCGACTAATCTGCCGATTATTTTTTCGATTAGTCGACTAATCGAAAACCAATGTAAACAACAACACAAAAAAAGAAAAAAAAAATTATTATAAATTACCTATCTTTGTGAAAGTGGCTTCTCAGCTCTGGTCCAGCTGAAGACAGAGCAGAGGAACAGATTGGACATTGAGCATGACCTCAGAGTTGCTTGTCTACCATCACCCCAGACTTTGAGACTCTTGTCAGGACCAAACAACAACATCATAAC
Organism: Notolepis coatsorum; assembly: GCF_963971535.1. NCBI lineage: Eukaryota > Metazoa > Chordata > Actinopteri > Aulopiformes > Paralepididae > Notolepis > Notolepis coatsorum. The sequence goes on along the minus strand of NC_140181.1, from coordinate 109,310,217 downwards.
ATGATGATCCCATAGCAAATTAAAATAATGACTCATGAAACATTTGAATTTGGATCTTTAAGCCACTTTAAATGAAAATGTATTTGAAGAACAATACAGCAATCACTCATAACAAGATAAATAAATTAAATAATACAAATTAAAGTGGAAGTGTACTTTAAATAACTTTTGTTTGCTGTGTGTGAGAGGAGTCCGTGTGTGTGTGTATGTGTGTGTGTCTTACTCTGATCGCTGTGTGAGTGAGAGGAGTGTGTGTACTGTGTAATTTGTGTGTGTCTTACTATGATCGCTGTGTGAGTGAGAGGTGTGTACTGTGTAATTTGTGTATGTGTGTGTGTCTTACTCTGATCGCTGTGCGTGAGTGAGAGGAGTGTGAATGTGTGTGTGTCTTACTCTGATCGCTGTGTGTGAGAGAGAGGAGTGTGAATGTGTGTGTCTTACTCTGATCGCTGTGTGTGAGTGAGAGGAGTGTGTATGTGTGTGTGTCTTACTCTGATTGCTGTGTGTGAGTGAGAGGAGTGTGTATGTGTGTGTCTTACTCTGATCGCTGTGTGTGAGTGAGAGGAGTGCGTGTGTAATGTATTGTGTGTCTAGTCTGATCATCATCTCCTGCAGGGGAACAATGTTTTCAATGTCCAAAATTTGCTATGGGATCATCATGTTATGATGTTGTCTGGAACCCTGAGAAGCCACTCTCACAAAGATAGGTAGTGCACAAAAAAAAAAAAAAAATTAAATAAAGTATTTTATTTTTTTTATTTTTTTTAATGACTAATCGACGCAACAATTTCTCGTCGACGATTTTTTATAATCGACGTCGTCGATTATGTCGACTAATCGTTGCAGCCCTAGCTATAAAGTGTGTGGAGTGGGTGCTACAGTGTGTTTGTTTAAAGTGAGTGTGTGCGTGTGGATGTGTGTGCTATGTGCGTTTGATGGTTGTTGTTGTGTAGTGTTCATTGTTCGTTTAGCAGCCTGATGGCCTGGGGATAGAAGCTTCTTCGGAGTCTTTCTGTGCTCGCCTTGAGACTCCGGTATCGCTTGCCTGACCGCAGCAGTTCAAAGAGGCAGTTGTTCGGGTGACTGGAGTCTTTAATGATTCTCTTAGCCTTGCCCTTGCAACGCTTGTTGTAAATGTTCTGGAGGGTGGGGAGCCCCCCTCCAATTGTGCGTTCGGCTGAACGTGTCACTCTTTGTAGTCTGCTTCGGTCTTGTGCAGTGCTATTCCCAAACCAGGAGGTGATGTTGCCAGTCAAGATGCTCTCTATTGTACATGAGTAGAAGTTCTTAAGGATCTTCTGACTGACTTGGAACTTCCTTAGGCGCATGAGGAAGTAGAGGCGTTGTCGTGCCTTCTTCACAACACTGTCAATGTGTGTGGTCCATGTCAAGTCCTCGGATATGTAGGCTCCGAGGTACTTAAAGCTGTTGACTCTCTCAACCGGTGCCCCGTCGATGCTGAGGGGGCTGTAGTCCTTGACCCCCGACCTCCTGAAGTCCACAATCATCTCCTTTGTTTTGCTGACGTTCAGGGAGAGGCTGTTTTCCTGGCACCATCCCGCCAGGACCTTGACCTCTTCCAGGTAGGCCCTAGCTGCAAGGCTATAGCAGGTAGCTGAGAAGCTATAGTAGGTAGCTGCAGAGCTTTAGCAGGTAGCTGCAGGGCTATAGTAGGTAGCTGCAGGGCTATAGCAGGTAGCTGCAAAGCTATAGTAGGTAGCTGTAGGGCTATATCAGATAGCTGCATGGCTATAGTAGGTAGCAGCAGGGCTATATCAGGTAGCTGCAAAGCTATAGTAGGTAGCTGTAGGGCTATATCAGGTAGCTGCAGATCTATAGTAGGTAGCTGCAGTGCTATAGCAGGTAGCAGCAGGGCTATAGTAGGTAGCTGCATGGCTATAGTAGGTAGCTGCAGGGCTATAGCAGGTAGCTGCAGGGCTATAGTAAGTAGCAGCAGGGCTATAGTAGGTAGCTACAGGGCTATAGTAGGTAGCTGCAGAGCTATAGCAGGTAGCAGCGGAGCTATAGTAGGTAGCTGCAGGGCTATAGTAGGTAGCTGCAGGGCTATAGTAGGTAGCTGCAGAGCTATAGCAGGTAGCTGCAGAGCTAGAGTAGGTAGCTGCAGTGCTATAGTAGGTAGCTGCAGTGCTATAGTAGGTAGTTGCAGAGCTATAGTAGGTAGTTGCAGAGCTATAGTAGGTAGCTGCAGGGCTATAGTAGGTAGCTGCAGGGATATAGTAGGTAGCTGCAGGGCTATAGTAGGTAGCTGCAGGGCTATAGTAGGTAGCTGCAGTGCTATAGCAGGTAGCTGCAGGGCTATAGTAGGTAGCTGCAGTGCTATAGTAGGTAGCTGCAGGGCTATAGTAGGTAGCTGCAGAGCTATATTAGGTAACCGCAGAGCTATAGTAGGTAGCTGCAGAGCTATAGTAGGTAGCTGCAGAGCTGTAGTAGGTAGCTGCAAGGCTATAGCAGGTAGCTGAGAAGCTATAGTAGGTAGCTGCAGGGCTATAGCAGGTAGCTGCAAAGCTATAGTAGGTAGCTGCAGGGCTATAGCAGGTAGCTGCAAAGCTATAGTAGGTAGCTGCATGGCTATAGTAGGGAGCAGCAGGACTATAGTAGGTAGCTGCAGAACTATAGCAGGTAGCAGCAGGGCTATAGTAGGTAGCAGGGCTATAGCAGGTAGATGCAGAGCTATAGCAGGTAGCTGCAGGGCTATGGCAGGTAGCAGAAGGGCTATAGTAGGTAGCTGCAGGGCTATAGTAGGTAGCTGCAGAGCTATAGTAGGTAGCTGCAGGGCTATAGCAGGTAGCAGCAGAGCTATAGCAGGTAGCTGCAGAGCTATAGTAGGTAGCTGCAAGGCTATAGCAGGTAGCAGCAGAGCTATAGCAGGTAGCTGCAGGGCTATAGCAGGTAGCTGCATGGCTATAGTAGGTAGCTGAGAAGCTATAGTAGGTAGCTGCAGAGCTATAGCAGGTAGCTAGAGGGCTATAGCAGGTAGCTGCAGAGCTATAGTAGGTAGCTGCAGGGCTATAGTAGGTAGCTGCAGGGCTATAGTAGGTAGCTGCAGTGCTATAGTAGGTAGCTGAAGAGCTATAGTAGGTAGCTGCAAGGCTATAGCAGGTAGCTGAGAAGCTATAGTAGGTAGCTGCAGAGCTATAGCAGGTAGCTGCAGTGCTCTATTGGTAGCTGCAGGGCTATAGTAGGTAGCTGCAGTGCTATAGTAGGTAGCTGCAGTGCTATAGTAGGTAGCTGCAGTGCTATAGCAGGTAGCTTCAGAGCTATAGCAGGTAGCTGCAGAGCTATAGCAGGTAGCTGCAGGGCTATAGTAGGTAGCTGCAGGGCTATAACAGGTAGCTGCAGAGCTATAGTAGGTAGCTGCAGAGCTATAGCAGGTAGCAGCAGGGCTATAGTAGGTAGCTGCAGAGCTATAGCAGGTAGCTGCAGTGCTATAGCAGGTAGCAGCAGAGCTATAGTAGGTAGCTGAAGAGCTATAGCAGGTAGCTGCAGTGCTATAGCAGGTAGCAGCAGAGCTATAGTAGGTAGCTGAAGAGCTATAGTAGGTAGCTGCAGGGCTATAGTAGGTAGCTGCAGGGCTATAGCAGGTAGCTGCAGGGCTATAGTAGGTAGCTGAAGAGCTATAGTAGGTAGCTGCAGGGCTATAGTAGGTAGCAGCAGGGCTATAGTAGGTAGCTAGAGGGCTATAGCAGGTAGCTGCAGAGCTATAGTAGGTAGCTGAGAAGCTATAGTAGGTAGCTGCAGAGCTATAGCAGGTAGCTGCAGGGTTATAGTAGGTAGCTGCAGGGCTATATCAGGTAGCTGCAGGGCTATAGTAGGTAGCTGCAGGGCTATATCAGGTAGCTGCAGGGCTATAGTAGGTAGCTGTAGAGCTATAGTAGGTAGCTGCAGAGCTATAGCAGGTAGCAGCAGGGCTATAGTAGGTAGCTGCAGAGCTATAGCAGGTAGCTGCAGGGCTAAGGCAGGTAGCAGAAGGGCTATAGTAGGTAGCTGCAGGGCTATAGCAGGTAGCTGCATGGCTATAGTAGGTAGCAGCAGGGCTATCGTAGGTAGCTAGAGGGCTATAGCATGTAGCTGCAGAGCTATAGTAGGTAGCTGCAGGGATATAGTAGGTAGCTGCAGGGCTATAGTAGGTAGCTGCAGGGCTATAGTAGGTAGCTGCAGAGCTATAGTAGGTAGCTGCAGTGCTATAGTAGGTAGCTGAAGAGCTATAGTAGGTAGCTGCAAGGCTATAGCAGGTAGCTGAGAAGCTATAGTAGGTAGCTGCAGAGCTATAGCAGGTAGCAGCAGGGCTATAGTAGGTAGCTGCAGAGCTATAGCAGGTAGCTGCAGGGCTATAGCAGGTAGCTGCAGTGCTATAGTAGGTAGCTGAGAAGCTATAGTAGGTAGCTGCAGGGCTATAGTAGGTAGCTGAAGAGCTATAGTAGGTAGCTGCAGTGCTATAGTAGGTAGCTGAAGAGCTATAGTAGGTAGCTGCAAGGCTATAGCAGGTAGCTGAGAAGCTATAGTAGGTAGCTGCAGAGCTATAGCAGGTAGCTGCAGGGCTATAGTAGGTAGCTGCAGGGCTATAACAGGTAGCAGCAGAGCTATAGTAGGTAGCTTCAGGGCTATAGTAGGTAGCTGCAGGGCTATAGCAGGTAGCTGCAGGGCTATAGTAGGTAGCTAGAGGGCTATAGCAGGTAGCTGCAGAGCTATAGTAGGTAGCTGCAGGGCTATAGCAGGTAGCTGCAGGGCTATAGTAGGTAGCTGCAGAGCTATAGTAGGTAGCTGCAGTGCTATAGTAGGTAGCTGAAGAGCTATAGTAGGTAGCTGCAGGGCTATAGTAGGTAGCTGAAGAGCTATAGTAGGTAGCTGCAGTGCTATAGTAGGTAGCTGAAGAGCTATAGTAGGTAGCTGCAAGGCTATAGCAGGTAGCTGAGAAGCTATAGTAGGTAGCTGCAGAGCTATAGCAGGTAGCTGCAGGGCTATAGTAGGTAGCTGCAGGGCTATAACAGGTAGCAGCAGGGCTATATCAGGTAGCTGCAGGGCTATAGTAGGTAGCTGTATAGCTATAGTAGGTAGCTGCAGAGCTATAGTAGGTAGCTGCAGGGCTATAGTAGGTAGCTGCTGTGCTATAGTAGGTAGCTGCAGGGCTATAGCAGGTAGCTGAAGAGCTATAGTAGTTAGCTGCAGGGCTATAGTAGGTAGCTGCAGAGCTATAGTAGGTAGCTGCAGTGCTATAGTAGGTAGCTGCAGTGCTATAGTAGGTAGCTGCAAGGCTATAGCAGGTAGCTGAGAAGCTATAGTAGGTAGCTGCAGGGCTATAACAGGTAGCTGCAGAGCTATAGTAGGTAGCTGCAGGGCTATATCAGGTAGCTGCAGGGCTATAGTAGGTAGCTGTAGAGCTATAGTAGGTAGCTGCAGAGCTATAGCAGGTAGCAGCAGGGCTATAGTAGGTAGCTGCAGAGCTATAGCAGGTAGCAGCGGAGCTATAGTAGGTAGCTGCAGAGCTATAGTAGGTAGCTGCAGGGCTATAGTAGGTAGTTGCAGAGCTAGAGTAGGTAGCTGCAGTGCTATTGTAACTGAGGGGTACAATTCCCTGACTGTATTGTTAGATATGGTATTTAATACCACTACCTCTTGTACTTTAACGTCTGGCCATCCAGTACATGATATAAGTATGATGAACACTTTCCCACCTGATGAAACGAATCCACACAAATGTACAAATCGAATATTTAATATAGCAAAAGGTATATACAACGTTCACTTGTTTACACTTATGATTTGAAATATGCACTTGTATGGCAAATGAGTATTCGTAGGTAAATCAACATTGAATGTCCAATCTCTGGTTACGCAGGGAGTAAGTATACAACCTGGATATTTAGGAAACTATAGCGATGGTACTTAGATGATTATAGCTGGATACACTAAGGGGGGGGGGGGTCCCGCTGGTTGTAAGACAGTAGGAGGGGGGGGTTAGAGAAGCCGCTGGCGGTATCCCATCTGGCCGACGGTTTCTTGGGAGAATTCAAAGTCTTGAACACGGTGCCCACAGAACCTCGGTCCGCAGACGAATACAGCTGGACCCTCTGGTGGACGGTAGCTGCCGGTCCACAACGGAGAGACGTGAGGCGACCTCACTGGTGTAGAGCGCCGTCTCACTTGGAGTCCTCTCCGGGGGGTAGTTCCAACACTCCGCAGTGTTGGCCGTTATCCATGGAATAATCAAAGCACCCAAAGCATAATCCAAGCCGTGGAAGGCTCGCCGTCGTCCGGGTAGAGTAATCCAATATACAGGTCCAGTCGCCCTGGCCCGGAGCTCCTCGGATGCAAGCACCACTAGGGGTCTGCCCAGCCTGGTTAAGCGTCCAGATAACGTCAGGAACGATGGGGGTACTGATAACTTTATAACTCTAACCGAACGATGCACCATACATAAATAGACTATTATTAGCTTAATAGAATACGTCCAACTCGACGGTATAGTGCCAAACTATGACTATTCAACTATTAATCCACACGATATCTCAATGCCTATTCTGAGGCCAAGTAGGCCTTACTACACCACACGTGCGTCGTGGGTGAGGCTTCGCGTCTGTCACTCTGTTGGAGGGTAAAGAACTGGACTAAAAGAAATTCTACTTTACTTGCGCCATATATATATGCGCTATGAACAAATAGTACCATTCGTATTTCGCCAGACGTATTCCTGCGCGGAACCGGGGCTTGCCACGACATGTTGGGCGGCACGATTGAACTTGAACCTAGGGGTATGGCAACCTGGCGCCAGGTTCTCGTCCAATGGTAGAATGAAACTATTATGGGCTGTTTAGTAGACTAAAGGGATATTCAGTGCATATTGTACAAGGAATATACAGGGGATATCAAACGATATACAAACACTATTTAAATATATATAAATAAATATATATATTCGGTTTAATCTGATCCTTCACAACAGCCGCCCCCTAATTAGTCCCACCTAATTAGCTAAGCAGAGACAGATTAACCGCACTGTCTACCACTCAAGGTCCGCTGTAAGGGTCAGTCAACTCACAAAGTCATGGGGTCATGGTCATCATCGATAGTATCTGGGAGTCGGGGCAGTTCTATGAGCCTCGCCACGGGTCGTGTGTAAGTGCGCCCTTGGACGAGTACTTCAGCTGCTCGGACCTTGCCATCGGCACCGGTGATCACTTTGCTTACGCGGCCAGCCGGCCACATAGCTCTGGGTAGTGACTGGTCAATAATCATGACGACTGTTCCTTCTGTCAAATTGTCTCTCTCTTTTACCCACTTCTGGCGGGTCTGTAGAGACGGTAGGTAGTGGAGTAGGAAGCTGCTCCAAAACTTGTCAGCTAGTACTTGACTGTACCTCCACATTCTTCGGCCGTTCGCTTCTTCAGGCCTGTACATTGTCTGGGGTAGCGCGGGGTCCAGCCGCCCCATTAGGAGTGTGTTGGGGGTGACTGGGTCGACATCTGCTACATCACTGGAGACGTAACCGAGGGGCTTTGAGTTCAATACTCCCTCGATCTCCGTGAGGACTGTCATTAGGACTTCCTCCGCCACAGTCTGGGCCCCAAGCACGGCGTACAGGGCTGTCTTTATAGAACGTACTTCTCGTTCCCAGGTTCCACCGAAGTGGGGTGCGTTCGGGGGATTAAACTGGAAGTCAATCTGGGATGGAGCGAGGTGGGTCTTAAGTTCTGGGCCCATAGCTTGGAAGCTCTCTCTCAGCTCTCTTTCTCCGCCTTTGAAGTTTGTCCCGTGATCAGACAACAATGTAGACGGTTTTCCTTTCCGTGATGTGAATCTTCGGAAGGCCATAAGGAATGAGTCTGTGCTCATGGTCGGAAGGAGCTCGATATGTATCGCTCTGGTGGTCATGCATTTGAATACAATACCCCACCGCTTCTCGGTTCCTCTTCCTCTCTTTATATACAACGGGCCAAAGCAGTCCATGCCTGTGGAGTGGAATGGCTTGTCGCCGATTCGGAGGCGACAGGGGGGTAAGTCAACCATCCGTGGTATGCTGGGCTGCGCGCGCCACTTACGGCAGTCTAGACAGGTTCGCTGGAAGCGCCGTACTGCTTCTCTCCCTTGCAGTATCCAATAACGACGTCTGATCTCCGCGAAGACTCTCTCTGCTCCTGCGTGGTGTACATCCTCGTTGTATTTCTTTATGATCAGCTCTGTGACCTTGTGTCGGCTGTTCAAGACGATCGGGTACTTAATATCATCCGGTAGATCGGGGGCTCTCCGCAGGCGACCACCCACTCTGATGAGATTATGGGCGTCACTCTCTGGTGCCAGGTGGAGCAGTCTGCTGTCTGATGGGACGGGGTTTCCTCCCTGTAGACAGTCTAGCTCATCGGGGAACGAGTCTCTCTGGGCTCGTTGTAGTAGAAGTTCTGCTTCTTCGTAGTCAGCTGCTGACATGTCAGTGGTGGACTGAATCTCTGGGTGGTGCCGCAGGAATGTTCTTTGCTGCGCACTCGCTAGGGTAATGCAGTCATCTATGTTGGGGTCTGTGGAGGCGACTGTGCTCAGTCCACAGAACATAGGTTTCTTGTTCTCAGCCTCCTCGTTACTTGCTTCCCGTGGGGTGGGCGTAGGCCACTCTCCTTCCGGGAGCTTGAGGAATTCTGGTCCGTCACTGTAGATGTTGCGACGGGTTAGGTCATCCAGAGACATTCCCCGGGTGATGACGTCAGCTGGGTTGTGTTTCTGTAGTGCAAATGTAGCACAGCACGGGCTGCATGTGGTTCCGAAGGGGAGTACTTCCCACTGGTAGATGGCTGGGTTCTCATCTCCGATCCTCTCTCTCCATAGGAACCGCAGCAGGGGCTTGTCCTCCTCTACTAGTCTCACCTGCAAGAACATCCCTTTGATATCCCCGCTGATAGCCACCTTGTCCTGGCGGAAGCGCAGTAGCACGCCTAGTAGGGAGGGGCCGAGTGTGGGGCCGGGCAAGAGCTCTTTATTCAGATTTTGGGATCCGATCTGGTAGCTGCAGTTAAACACAATGTGATCCTTGCCGTTGTGATGGACCTTGTGATGCGGCACGTACCATGATTCGGTCGTCTGATCGGCCTCTTTAATGTCAATCTTTGTTACGTGTCCCGCTGTGATTAGCTTCTCAATCTCAGCGCGGTACACACTCTCTTGAGCGGGGTCTTTGGCTAGGCGCCGCTCTGTGTTCAATAGATAGCGCTCCGTGGCGTCTTTCTTTGCGTGAAAGGTGGGCATTCCCTCTCGCCTCAGGAGTGGAGTTGCGTATCTCATCACTCCGCCGACTGTGACTCTCTTTGTCCCCTGCTCGAGTAGGTTGATGGCGTAAATGTCTTCTTTAGAACGAATATCTTTCTTTTCGTTCTTAAAGGGCATTGTCTCTAGTGTCCATAGCCTCTCGACATGCTGCAGGAGAGTGGTGTCTTCTTCTGTCGTTCTGGAGTGGAGGCAGCTAGTGGCTGCGGTTCGGTTGAGAGATTTAGCGAGGGGGCCTTGTAGGGTCCACCCTAGGCAGGTCTCGACTGCTGCAGGACAGCCTCGGGGTCCTGTATGGACCCGGTCAATCGGGCCTATGAGTTCTGCATGGTCGGAGCCTATCAACAGGGTCGGGGTAGCGCCGTCTATGAGCGGGATAGGTAATTGGCGCAGGTGCACATATTTATCCATCAACTTGGCGACAGGGTAGGTGTACTGCGATAGTCCTATTTCTTGGCTGGTGAAAGCATTTGTAATCTTGTACCGTCGCTCTGGCTGCCCGTTTGCTGCGATAGTGAAGGAGACATTCTCGCCCTTTATCGTCTTTAAATCTCTTCTTATTGTCCGAATCGTCATTTCGTTCTTGCTCCCCCGCAGTCCCAGCTGGGCCGCAGCGGACGCGAGCAGAAGGGTCTTCTCTGACCCGTCATCAAGGACGGCGTAAGTGTCCATGACTTTATCTTGGTAGCTCAATGTCACACGGACTACCTTTAAGAGCACTTGGGCGCCGCTGCTGCTGGCGGGGTCAATGTACATGACACTTGCCTTGGTGCCGCTCGATGGTGCAGGTGGAGGCCGTCTTCTGTTACTGTCGTGTAGTATATCTAGATGGGCTCCATCGCACCAACTGCACCTTTTCTTTAGGCGGCATTCGGCTGCCATGTGTGGCCGCGCACATCGGTAACAGCGCCTGTTGGACTTTATCCATTGACTCACTTCTTCTGCATTCATCTTTGTGAATAGGTCACATTGTGACAGCCAGTGTTCTTTCTCACAGTAGGGACACGCTATCTTCCACTTCTCTTTTCTCGAGGGGGTGCTGTGACTCTTACTGCTCGGTACTGACTCTGATTGGTGCATGACAGTCACCGATCTTCTTCCATCATTTATTCTCCTGGATCCCTCTCTGGAGCTTGGCGTGCTCCGCCCGAATGTATCCAGTCGTAAGCTGCTGACTTCTCTCGCCAGGAAGTCGGCTAGATCAAGGAGGGATGGCTCGGGGCCGTTGGGATCCCGGTAGTCTCTCTGCCGCCTAAAACGCTCCTGTCTTGCGGGTGGCAGCTTCTCCAAAATCCTCTCGACGTTAGAGTTGGCGTATAGCTCATGCATGCCCTTTTCCCGTTGCGCTCCCAGCATCCCTACCAGGGACTGCACTTTGATTGACAGGTCGTCTAATGAGCGATTGTCTGTGGCTGGGGGTAGGCGATCAATATGCCTTATCTCTTGGATTACGTAATCCCATATACGTCCATATCTCTGGTCCAGCGCCGCTAGGGCCGCTGTGTATGGTGTCGAAGAGGTGGCATAGGCTAGCGCTATATTGTGCGCTCGCGGTACTTTCAGGTGCTTCAGTAATATTGCATACTTGTGGCGTTCATCAGCGACATCCACCATCATTGTCTCTAAGCACATCCGGAGCTCCGTGTACTGTGCTCGACTCTCATAGGCGAAGTCTGGAAATGACGGCGTGGCAATGTATGACGCCGTGGATGGCTGATACATCGGCGAGCGTTGGGGGAGAGACCTCCTGGGCGAGTCCCCTCTTGCGCCTCGCTGTGGGCTGGTACTGACAGGGTACCATGGCCCGCTGGTCCAGGTGCTATTCCTCGGGGCTGGTCGTGCGTCGTGCTCACCCGCGAATAGAGTCGGGGGTCTGTAGCGCAGCGCCGCGGGGGTATAGCCTGGACTGTACTGGACCTCCTGGTCCGGTGGAGTACTGTGCTGTCGTCGGGCTTGGTTCTCCTCCTCTCCCTCTTCTTCCTCTATCAGATCTTCCAGATCCTGTAATCGTTTATTTAGCTTCTCCGCAGTGTATGCCGCTCCTTCCTTGTAGCTGGGTCTCGCTTGGACCGGTCTGGGAAGGGGGTCTGCGGGGGGTCTAGGCTCGGTCTGTTGGTCAAGTTCAGGGTCGCTTGCTCGTTGAGGAGACGCTGCCCTTGACTGTTGTCTCGACGAGTTCCTTGAACCCCTGGCGGAGGGAGAGGGTGTTGCCTTGCGGATCAGCTGCTCCATTAGCTGCGCTTGTAACTTGTCGCGCTCGACTTCGCGCTTGGTGAGATCTGCTTCTCTTTGGGCACCGGCAGCGGCGCGCTGGGCGTCGGCCCGGTCTCTTGCCATATTCTCTTCTGTCTGAAGGCGTCTCATCTCCAGGCGTGTGCGCTCTTCTTCGCTCCGTTGTTGTGCTTGGAGACGGTCGCGTTCACCCTGAAGTCGATCGCGTTCGGTAGAGGCTGTCAGGCTGACGAGGAACGCCTGTTGTAGCATCCTCTCCGCTTTGCTGGGGGAAGGCGGTTGTGGAGGTGAGCCGCTCCTGCGTGAGCCGCTCCTGGGGGTACTCGTTGGGGAGTCCTGGAGTTCTATTTCCTCGGCGCTCTCCTCCTCTTCTTCCGTGCAGAGTTCTCTCTCTGTAGGGTTGTCTTCCTCCCGGGGGTGGTCGGGAACTACTTCTTCTGTAGTGGCGGGGGGTAAAGGCATGTCCGCTCCCTCCTGGTCCCCACCGTGGGCTTGGTCAGTTACATTAGGACCTACTAGGGCCTCTGTGGTCGGGGAAACCTGGTCGTTAAGGTCAGACATAATTTTACTTTCTACTTTTACCGCGTTTACCGTTTGTCGAAGGCTAGGTAGTTGACTGACAGTGTAATCCTCTAAGTACTGAGGTGGCTGTCGTCTGCGCCGCGGGCGTTCTAGGTTAGGAGGACCGTTTCGTGGAGTGTTCATCATAGGCCATTTCAATATTAATAACACTATATTAATATTACACTAGTTACCCTCCGGCTCGAAGGACCAATTGTAACTGAGGGGTACAATTCCCTGACTGTATTGTTAGATATGGTATTTAATACCACTACCTCTTGTACTTTAACTTCTGGCCATCCAGTACATGATATAAGTATGATGAACACTTTCCCACCTGATGAAACGAATCCACACAAATGTACAAATCGAATATTTAATATAGCAAAAGGTATATACAACGTTCACTTGTTTACACTTATGATTTGAAATATGCACTTGTATGGCAAATGAGTATTCGTAGGTAAATCAACATTGAATGTCCAATCTCTGGTTACGCAGGGAGTAAGTATACAACCTGGATATTTAGGAAACTATAGCGATGGTACTTAGATGATTATAGCTGGATACACTAAGGGGGGGGGGGGTCCCGCTGGTTGTAAGACAGTAGGAGGGGGGGGTTAGAGAAGCCGCTGGCGGTATCCCATCTGGCCGACGGTTTCTTGGGAGAATTCAAAGTCTTGAACACGGTGCCCACAGAACCTCGGTCCGCAGACGAATACAGCTGGACCCTCTGGTGGACGGTAGCTGCCGGTCCACAACGGAGAGACGTGAGGCGACCTCACTGGTGTAGAGCGCCGTCTCACTTGGAGTCCTCTCCGGGGGGTAGTTCCAACACTCCGCAGTGTTGGCCGTTATCCATGGAATAATCAAAGCACCCAAAGCATAATCCAAGCCGTGGAAGGCTCGCCGTCGTCCGGGTAGAGTAATCCAATATACAGGTCCAGTCGCCCTGGCCCGGAGCTCCTCGGATGCAAGCACCACTAGGGGTCTGCCCAGCCTGGTTAAGCGTCCAGATAACGTCAGGAACGATGGGGGTACTGATAACTTTATAACTCTAACCGAACGATGCACCATACATAAATAGACTATTATTAGCTTAATAGAATACGTCCAACTCGACGGTATAGTGCCAAACTATGACTATTCAACTATTAATCCACACGATATCTCAATGCCTATTCTGAGGCCAAGTAGGCCTTACTACACCACACGTGCGTCGTGGGTGAGGCTTCGCATCTGTCACTCTGTTGGAGGGTAAAGAACTGGACTAAAAGAAATTCTACTTTACTTGCGCCATATATATATGCGCTATGAACAAATAGTACCATTCGTATTTCGCCAGACGTATTCCTGCGCGGAACCGGGGCTTGCCACGACATGTTGGGCGGCACGATTGAACTTGAACCTAGGGGTATGGCAACCTGGCGCCAGGTTCTCGTCCAATGGTAGAATGAAACTATTATGGGCTGTTTAGTAGACTAAAGGGATATTCAGTGCATATTGTACAAGGAATATACAGGGGATATCAAACGATATACAAACACTATTTAAATATATATATATAAATAAATATATATATTCGGTTTAATCTGATCCTTCACAACAGCTATAGTAGGTAGCTGCAGGGCTATAGTAGGTAGCTGCAGAGCTATAGTAGGTAGCTGCAGGGCTATAGTAGGTAGTTGCAGAGCTAGAGTAGGTAGCTGCAGTGCTATAGTAGGTAGCTGCAGAGCTATAGTAGGTAGCTGCAGGGCTATAGTAGGTAGTTGCAGAGCTATAGTAGGTAGTTGCAGAGCTATAGCAGGTAGCTGCAGAGCTATAGTAGGTAGATGCAGGGCTATAGCAGGTAGCTGCAGGGCTATAGTAGGTAGCTGCAGGGCTATATTAGGTAGCTGCAGAGCTATAGTAGGTAGCTGCAGTGCTCTAGTAGGTAGCTGCAGGGTTATAGTAGGTAGCTGCAGGGCTATAGTAGGTAGCTGCAGTGCTATAGCAGGTAGCTGCAGGGCTATAGTAGGTAGCTGCAGTGCTATAGTAGGTAGCTGCAGGGCTATAGTAGGTAACTGCAGAGCTATAGTAGGTAGCTGCAGAGCTATAGTAGGCAGCTGCAGAGCTATAGCAGGTAGCTGCAGGGCTATAGTAGGTAGCTGCAGGGCTATAACAGGTAGCTGCAGAGCTTTAGTAGGTAGCTGCAGAGCTATAGTAGGTAGCTGCAGAGCTATAGTAGGTAGCAGCAGGGCTATAGTAGGTAGCTAGAGGGCTATAGCAGGTAGCTGCAGAGCTATAGTAGGTAGCTGTAGAGCTATAGTAGGTAGCTGCAGAGCTATAGCAGGTAGCAGCAGGGCTATAGTAGGTAGCTGCAGAGCTATAGCAGGTAGCTGCAGTGCTATAGCAGGTAGCAGCAGAGCTATAGTAGGTAGCTGCAGGGCTATAGTAGGTAGCTGCAGGGCTATAGCAGGTAGCTGCAGGGCTATAGTAGGTAGCAGCAGGGCTATAGTAGGTAGCTAGAGGGCTATAGCAGGTAGCTGCAGAGCTATAGTAGGTAGCTGAGAAGCTATAGTAGGTAGCTGCAGGGCTATAGTAGGTAGCTGCAGAGCTATAGTAGGTAGCTGCAGAGCTATAGTAGGTAGCTGCAGGGCTATAACAGGTAGCTGCAGAGCTATAGTAGGTAGCTGCAGGGCTATAGCAGGTAGCTGCAGAGCTATAGTAGGTAGCTAGAGGGCTATAGCAGGTAGCTGCAGAGCTATAGTAGGTAGCTGCAGGGCTATAGTAGGTAGCTGCAGGGCTATAACAGGTAGCTGCAGAGCTATAGTAGGTAGCTGTAGAGCTATAGTAGGTAGCTGCAGAGCTATATCAGGTAGCTGCAGGGCTATAGTAGGTAGCTGTAGAGCTATAGTAGGTAGCTGCAGAGCTATAGCAGGTAGCAGCAGGGCTATAGCAGGTAGCTGTAGAGCTATAGTAGGTAGCTGCAGAGCTATATCAGGTAGCAGCAGAGCTATAGTAGGTAGCTGCAGAGCTATAGCAGGTAGCTGCAGGGCTATGGCAGGTAGCAGAAGGGCTATAGTAGGTAGCTGCAGGGCTATAGTAGGTAGCTGCAGGGCTATAGTAGGTAGCTGCAGGGCTATAGTAGGTAGCTGCAGGGCTATAGCAGGTAGCAGCAGGGCTATAGCAGGTAGCTGCAGAGCTATAGTAGGTAGCTGCAGGGATATAGCAGGTAGCTGCAGAGCTATAGTAGGTAGCTGCAGGGACATAGTAGGTAGCTGCAGGGCTATAGTAGGTAGCTGCAGGGATATAGCAGGTAGCTGCAGAGCTATAGTAGGTAGCTGCAGGGATATAGTAGGTAGCTGCAGGGCTATAGTAGGTAGCTGCAGGGCTATAGTAGGTAGCTGCAGAGCTATAGTAGGTAGCTGCAGTGCTATAGTAGGTAGCTGAAGAGCTATAGTAGGTAGCTGCAGGGATATAGTAGGTAGCTGCAGGGCTATAGTAGGTAGCTGCAGGGCTATAGTAGGTAGCTGCAGAGCTATAGTAGGTAGCTGCAGTGCTATAGTAGGTAGCTGAAGAGCTATAGTAGGTAGCTGCAAGGCTATAGCAGGTAGCTGAGAAGCTATAGTAGGTAGCTGCAGAGCTATAGCAGGTAGCAGCAGGGCTATAGTAGGTAGCTGCAGAGCTATAGCAGGTAGCTGCAGTGCTATAGCAGGTAGCAGCAGAGTTATAATAGGTAGCTTCAGGGCTATAGTAGGTAGCTGCAGGGCTATAGCAGGTAGCTGCAGGGCTATAGTAGGTAGCAGCAGGGCTATAGTAGGTAGCTGCAGGGCTATAGCAGGTAGCTGCAGAGCTATAGCAGGTAGCTGCAGTGCTATAGTAGGTAGCTGCAGAGCTATAGTAGGTAGCTGCAGGGCTATAGTAGGTAGCTGCAGGGCTATATTAGGTAGCTGCAGAGCTATAGTAGGTAGCTGCAGTGCTATAGTAGGTAGCTGCAGAGCTATAGTAGGTAGCTGCAAGGCTATAGCAGGTAGCTGAGAAGCTATAGCAGGTAGCTGCAGGGCTATAGTAGGTAGCTGCAGGGCTATATCAGGTAGCTGCAGGGCTATAGTAGGTAGCTGTAGAGCTATAGTAGGTAGCTGCAGAGCTATAGCAGGTAGCAGCAGGGCTATAGTAGGTAGCTGCAGAGCTATAGCAGGTAGCTGCAGGGCTATGGCAGGTAGCAGAAGGGCTATAGTAGGTAGCTGCAGGGCTATAGCAGGTAGCTGCATGGCTATAGTAGGTAGCTGCAGGGCTATAGCAGGTAGCTGCAGAGCTATAGTAGGTAGCTGCAGGGCTATAGTAGGTAGCTGCAGGGCTATAGTAGGTAGCTGCAGTGCTATAGTAGGTAGCTGCAGGGGTATAGCAGGTAGCTGAAGAGCTATAGTAGGTAGCTGCAAGGCTATAGCAGGTAGCTGCAGAGCTATAGTAGGTAGCTGCAGGGCTATAGTAGGTAGCTGCAGGGCTATAGTAGGTAGCTGCAGGGCTATAACAGGTAGCTGCAGAGCTATAGTAGGTAGCTGCAGAGCTATAGTAGGTAGCTGCAGAGCTATAGCAGGTAGCAGCAGGGCTATAGTAGGTAGCTGCAGAGCTATAGCAGGTAGCTGGAGGGCTATAGTAAGTAGCAGCAGGGCTATAGTAGGTAGCTGCAGAGCTATAGCAGGTAGCAGCGGAGCTATAGTAGGTAGCTGCAGGGCTATAGTAGGTAGCTGTAGGGCTATAGTAGGTAGCTGCAGAGCTATAGTAGGTAGCTGCAGCGCTATAGTAGGTAGCTGCAGAGCTAGAGTAGGTAGCTGCAGAGCTATAGTAGGTAGCTGCAGAGCTATAGTAGGTAGCTGCAGGGCTATAGCAGGTAGCTGCAGGGCTATAGCAGGTAGCTGCAGGGCTATAGTAGGTAGCTGCAGGGCTATAGTAGGTAGCTGCACGGCTATAGTAGGTAGCTGCAGTGCTCTAGTAGGTAGCTGCAGGGCTATAGTAGGTAGCTGCAGGGCTATAGTAGGTAGCTGCAGTGCTATAGCAGGTAGCTGCAGGGCTATAGTAGGTAGCTGCAGTGCTATAGTAGGTAGCTGCAGGGCTATAGTAGGTAGCTGCAGAGCTATATTAGGTAACTGCAGAGCTATAGTAGGTAGCTGCAGAGCTATAGTAGGCAGCTGCAGAGCTGTAGTAGGTAGCTGCAAGGCTATAGCAGGTAGCTGAGAAGCTATAGTAGGTAGCTGCAGAGCTATAGTAGGCAGCTGCAGAGCGGTAGCAGGTAGCTGCAAGGCTATAGCAGGTAGCTGAGAAGCTATAGTAGGTAGCTGCAGAGCTTTAGCAGGTAGCTGCAGGGCTATAGTAGGTAGCTGCAGGGCTATAGCAGGTAGCTGCAAAGCTATAGTAGGTAGCTGTAGGGCTATATCAGGTAGCTGCATGGCTATAGTAGGTAGCAGCAGGGCTATATCAGGTAGCTGCAAAGCTATAGTAGGTAGCTGTAGGGCTATATCAGGTAGCTGCAGATCTATAGTAGGTAGCTGCAGAGCTATAGCAGGTAGCTGCAGTGCTATAGCAGGTAGCAGCAGGGCTATAGTAGGTAGCTGCATGGCTATAGTAGGTAGCTGCAGGGCTATAGCAGGTAGCTGCAGGGCTATAGTAGGTAGCTGCAGAGCTATAGTAGGTAGCTGCAGTGCTCTAGTAGGTAGCTGCAGGGCTATAGTAGGTAGCCGCAGGGCTATAGTAGGTAGCTGCAGTGCTATAGCAGGTAGCTGCAGGGCTATAGTAGGTAGCTGCAGTGCTATAGTAGGTAGCTGCAGGGCTATAGTAGGTAGCTGCAGGGCTATAGCAGGTAGCTGCAGGGCTATATTAGGTAACTGCAGAGCTATAGTAGGCAGCTGCAGAGCTGTAGTAGGTAGCTGCAAGGCTATAGCAGGTAGCTGAGAAGCTATAGTAGGTAGCTGCAGGGCTATAGTAGGTAGCTGCAGAGCTATATTAGGTAACTGCAGAGCTATAGTAGGCAGCTGCAGAGCTGTAGTAGGTAGCTGCAAGGCTATAGCAGGTAGCTGAGAAGCTATAGTAGGTAGCTGCAGAGCTATAGCAGGTAGCTGCAGGGCTATAGTAGGTAGCTGCAGGGCTATAGCAGGTAGCTGCAAAGCTATAGTAGGTAGCTGCAGAACTATATCAGGTAGCTGCATGGCTATAGTAGGTAGCTGCAGGGCTATAGCAGGTAGCTTCAGGGCTATAGTAGGTAGCTGCAGAGCTATAGCAGGTAGCAGCGGAGCTATAGTAGGTAGCTGCAGGGCTATAGTAGGTAGCTGCAGGGCTATAGTAGGTAGCTGCAGAGCTATAGTAGGTAGCTGCAGCGCTATAGTAGGTAGCTGCAGAGCTAGAGTAGGTAGCTGCAGAGCTATAGTAGGTAGCTGCAGTGCTCTAGTAGGTAGCTGCAGGGCTATAGTAGGTAGCTGCAAGGCTATAGCAGGTAGCTGAGAAGCTATAGTAGGTAGCTGCAGAGCTATAGCAGGTAGCTGCAGGGCTATAGTAGGTAGCTGCAGGGCTATAGCAGGTAGCTGCAAAGCTATAGTAGGTAGCTGCAGGGCTATATCAGGTAGCTGCATGGCTATAGTAGGTAGCTGCATGGCTATAGCAGGTAGCTGCAGGGCTATAGTAGGTAGCTGCAGAGCTATAGCAGGTAGCAGCGGAGCTATAGTAGGTAGCTGCAGGGCTATAGTAGGTAGCTGCAGGGCTATAGTAGGTAGCTGCAGAGCTATAGTAGGTAGCTGCAGCGCTATAGTAGGTAGCTGCAGTGCTCTAGTAGGTAGCTGCAGGGCTATAGTAGGTAGCTGCAGGACTATAGTAGGTAGCTGCAGTGCTATAGCAGGTAGCTGCAGTGCTATAGTAGGTAGCTGCAGGGCTATAGTAGGTAGCTGCAGTGCTATAGTAGGTAGCTGCAGAGCTATATTAGATAACTGCAGAGCTATAGTAGGTAGCTGCAGTGCTATAGTAGGTAGCTGCAGGGCTATAGTAGGTAGCTAGAGGGCTATAGCAGGTAGCTGCAGAGCTATAGTAGGCAGCTGCAAGGCTATAGCAGGTAGCTGAGAAGCAGGTAGCTGAGAAGCTATAGTAGGTAGCTGCAGAGCTTTAGCAGGTAGCTGCAAAGCTATATTAGGTAGCTGTAGGGCTATATCAGGTAGCTGCATGGCTATAGTAGGTAGCAGCAGGGCTATATCAGGTAGCTGCAAAGCTATAGTAGGTAGCTGTAGGGCTATATCAGGTAGCTGCAGATCTATAGTAGGTAGCTGCAGGGCTATAGTAGGTAGCTGCAGAGCTATAGTAGGTAGCTGCAGGGCTATAACAGGTAGCTGCAGAGCTATAGTAGGTAGCTGCAGGGCTATATCAGGTAGCTGCAGGGCTATAGTAGGTAGCTGTAGAGCTATAGTAGGTAGCTGCAGAGCTATAGCAGGTAGCAGCAGGGCTATAGTAGGTAGCTGCAGGGCTATAGCAGGTAGCTGCAGGGCTATAGTAGGTAGCTGCAGAGCTATAGTAGGTAGCTGCAGTGCTCTAGTAGGTAGCTGCAGGGCTATAGTAGGTAGCTGCAGGGCTATAGTAGGTAGCTGCAGTGCTATAGCAGGTAGCTGCAGGGCTATAGTAGGTAGCTGCAGTGCTATAGTAGGTAGCTGCAGGGCTATAGTAGGTAGCTGCAGGGCTATAGCAGGTAGCTGCAGGGCTATATTAGGTAACTGCAGAGCTATAGTAGGCAGCTGCAGAGCTGTAGTAGGTAGCTGCAAGGCTATAGCAGGTAGCTGAGAAGCTATAGTAGGTAGCTGCAGGGCTATAGTAGGTAGCTGCAGAGCTATATTAGGTAACTGCAGAGCTATAGTAGGCAGCTGCAGAGCTGTAGTAGGTAGCTGCAAGGCTATAGCAGGTAGCTGAGAAGCTATAGTAGGTAGCTGCAGAGCTATAGCAGGTAGCTGCAGGGCTATAGTAGGTAGCTGCAGGGCTATAGCAGGTAGCTGCAAAGCTATAGTAGGTAGCTGCAGAACTATATCAGGTAGCTGCATGGCTATAGTAGGTAGCTGCAGGGCTATAGCAGGTAGCTTCAGGGCTATAGTAGGTAGCTGCAGAGCTATAGCAGGTAGCAGCAGAGCTATAGTAGGTAGCTGCAGGGCTATAGTAGGTAGCTGCAGGGCTATAGTAGGTAGCTGCAGCGCTATAGTAGGTAGCTGCAGAGCTAGAGTAGGTAGCTGCAGAGCTATAGTAGGTAGCTGCAGTGCTCTAGTAGGTAGCTGCAGGGCTATAGTAGGTAGCTGCAAGGCTATAGCAGGTAGCTGAGAAGCTATAGTAGGTAGCTGCAGAGCTATAGCAGGTAGCTGCAGGGCTATAGTAGGTAGCTGCAGGGCTATAGCAGGTAGCTGCAAAGCTATAGTAGGTAGCTGCAGGGCTATATCAGGTAGCTGCATGGCTATAGTAGGTAGCTGCATGGCTATAGCAGGTAGCTGCAGGGCTATAGTAGGTAGCTGCAGAGCTATAGCAGGTAGCAGCGGAGCTATAGTAGGTAGCTGCAGGGCTATAGCAGGTAGCTGCAGGGCTATAGTAGGTAGCTGCAGAGCTATAGTAGGTAGCTGCAGCGCTATAGTAGGTAGCTGCAGTGCTCTAGTAGGTAGCTGCAGGGCTATAGTAGGTAGCTGCAGGGCTATAGTAGGTAGCTGCAGTGCTATAGCAGGTAGCTGCAGTGCTATAGTAGGTAGCTGCAGGGCTATAGTAGGTAGCTGCAGTGCTATAGTAGGTAGCTGCAGAGCTATATTAGATAACTGCAGGGCTATATCAGGTAGCTGCATGGCTATAGTAGGTAGCTAGAGGGCTATAGCAGGTAGCTGCAGAGCTATAGTAGGCAGCTGCAAGGCTATAGCAGGTAGCTGAGAAGCTATAGTAGGTAGCTGCAGAGCTTTAGCAGGTAGCTGCAAAGCTATATTAGGTAGCTGTAGGGCTATATCAGGTAGCTGCATGGCTATAGTAGGTAGCAGCAGGGCTATATCAGGTAGCTGCAAAGCTATAGTAGGTAGCTGTAGGGCTATATCAGGTAGCTGCAGATCTATAGTAGGTAGCTGCAGGGCTATAGTAGGTAGCTGCAGAGCTATAGTAGGTAGCTGCAGGGCTATAACAGGTAGCTGCAGAGCTATAGTAGGTAGCTGCAGGGCTATATCAGGTAGCTGCAGGGCTATAGTAGGTAGCTGTAGAGCTATAGTAGGTAGCTGCAGAGCTATAGCAGGTAGCAGCAGGGCTATAGTAGGTAGCTGCAGAGCTATAGCAGGTAGCTGCAGGGCTATAGTAAGTAGCAGCAGGGCTATAGTAGGTAGCTGCAGAGCTATAGCAGGTAGCAGCGGAGCTATAGTAGGTAGCTGCAGGGCTATAGTAGGTAACTGCAGGGCTATAGTAGGTAGCTGCAGAGCTATAGTAGGTAGCTGCAGGGCTATAGTAGGTAGCTGCAGGGCTATAGTAGGTAGCTGCAGAGCTATAGTAGGTAGTTGCAGAGCTAGAGTAGGTAGCTGCAGTGCTATAGTAGGTAGCTGCAGAGCTATAGTAGGTAGCTGCAGGGCTATAGTAGTTAGCTGCAGGGCTATAGCAGGTAGCTGCAGAGCTATAGTAGGTAGCTGCAGGGCTATATTAGGTAGCTGCAGAGCTATAGTAGGTAGCTGCAGTGCTCTAGTAGGTAGCTGCAGGGTTATAGTAGGTAGCTGCAGGGCTATAGTAGGTAGCTGCAGTGCTATAGCAGGTAGCTGCAGGGCTATAGTAGGTAGCTGCAGTGCTATAGTAGGTAGCTGCAGGGCATTAGTAGGTAGCTGCAGAGCTATATTAGGTAACTGCAGAGCTATAGTAGGTAGCTGCAGGGCTATAGTAGGCAGCTGCAGAGCTATAGCAGGTAGCTGCAGGGCTATAGTAGGTAGCTGCAGGGCTATAACAGGTAGCTGCAGAGCTTTAGTAGGTAGCTGCAGAGCTATAGTAGGTAGCTGCAGAGCTATAGTAGGTAGCAGCAGGGCTATAGTAGGTAGCTAGAGGGCTATAGCAGGTAGCTGCAGAGCTATAGTAGGTAGCTGTAGAGCTATAGTAGGTAGCTGCAGAGCTATAGCAGGTAGCAGCAGGGCTATAGTAGGTAGCTGCAGAGCTATAGCAGGTAGCTGCAGTGCTATAGCAGGTAGCAGCAGAGCTATAGTAGGTAGCTGCAGGGCTATAGTAGGTAGCTGCAGGGCTATAGCAGGTAGCTGCAGGGCTATAGTAGGTAGCAGCAGGGCTATAGTAGGTAGCTAGAGGGCTATAGCAGGTAGCTGCAGAGCTATAGTAGGTAGCTGCAGGGCTATAGTAGGTAGCTGCAGGGCTATAACAGGTAGCTGCAGAGCTATAGTAGGTAGCTGCAGAGCTATAGTAGGTAGCTGCAGGGCTATAACAGGTAGCTGCAGAGCTATAGTAGGTAGCTGCAGGGCTATAGCAGGTAGCTGCAGAGCTATAGTAGGTAGCTAGAGGGCTATAGCAGGTAGCTGCAGAGCTATAGTAGGTAGCTGAGAAGCTATAGTAGGTAGCTGCAGGGCTATAGTAGGTAGCTGCAGGGCTATAACAGGTAGCTGCAGAGCTATAGTAGGTAGCTGCAGGGCTATATCCGGTAGCTGCAGGGCTATAGTAGGTAGCTGTAGAGCTATAGTAGGTAGCTGCAGAGCTATAGCAGGTAGCAGCAGGGCTATAGTAGGTAGCTGCAGAGCTATAGCAGGTAGCTGCAGGGCTATGGCAGGTAGCAGAAGGGCTATAGTAGGTAGCTGCAGGGCTATAGCAGGTAGCTGCATGGCTATAGTAGGTAGCAGCAGGGCTATCGTAGGTAGCTAGAGGGCTATAGCAGGTAGCTGCAGAGCTATAGTAGGTAGCTGCAGGGATTTAGTAGGTAGCTGCAGGGCTATAGTAGGTAGCTGCAGAGCTATAGTAGGTAGCTGCAGTGCTATAGTAGGTAGCTGAAGAGCTATAGTAGGTAGCTGCAAGGCTATAGCAGGTAGCTGAGAAGCTATAGTAGGTAGCTGCAGAGCTATAGCAGGTAGCAGCAGGGCTATAGTAGGTAGCTGCAGAGCTATAGCAGGTAGCTGCAGTGCTATAGCAGGTAGCAGCAGAGTTATAATAGGTAGCTTCAGGGCTATAGTAGGTAGCTGCAGGCCTATAGCAGGTAGCTGCAGGGCTATAGTAGGTAGCAGCAGGGCTTTAGTAGGTAGCTAGAGGGCTATAGCAGGTAGCTGCAGAGCTATAGCAGGTAGCTGCAGGGCTATAGTAGGTAGCAGCAGGGCTATAGTAGGTAGCTAGAGGGCTATAGTAGGTAGCTGCAGAGCTATAGTAGGTAGCTGCAGGGCTATAGTAGGTAGCTGCAGGGCTATAGTAGGTAGCTGCAGGGCTATAGTAGGTAGCTGCAGAGTTATAGTAGGTAGCTGCAGGGCTATATCCGGTAGCTGCAGGGCTATAGTAGGTAGCTGTAGAGCTATAGTAGGTAGCTGCAGAGCTATAGCAGGTAGCAGCAGGGCTATAGTAGGTAGCTGCAGAGCTATAGCAGGTAGCTGCAGGGCTATGGTAGGTAGCTAGAGGGCTATAGTAGGTAGCTGCAGAGCTATAGTAGGTAGCTGCAGGGCTATAGTAGGTAGCTGCAGGGCTATAGTAGGTAGCTGCAGGGCTATAGTAGGTAGCTGCAGAGCTATAGTAGGTAGCTGCAGGGCTATATCCGGTAGCTGCAGGGCTATAGTAGGTAGCTGTAGAGCTATAGTAGGTAGCTGCAGAGCTATAGCAGGTAGCAGCAGGGCTATAGTAGGTAGCTGCAGAGCTATAGCAGGTAGCTGCAGGGCTATGGCAGGTAGCAGAAGGGCTATAGTAGGTAGCTGCAGGGCTATAGCAGGTAGCTGCATGGCTATAGTAGGTAGCAGCAGGGCTATCGTAGGTAGCTAGAGGGCTATAGCAGGTAGCTGCAGAGCTATAGTAGGTAGCTGCAGGGATTTAGTAGGTAGCTGCAGGGCTATAGTAGGTAGCTGCAGAGCTATAGTAGGTAGCTGCAGTGCTATAGTAGGTAGCTGAAGAGCTATAGTAGGTAGCTGCAAGGCTATAGCAGGTAGCTGAGAAGCTATAGTAGGTAGCTGCAGAGCTATAGCAGGTAGCAGCAGGGCTATAGTAGGTAGCTGCAGAGCTATAGCAGGTAGCTGCAGTGCTATAGCAGGTAGCAGCAGAGTTATAATAGGTAGCTTCAGGGCTATAGTAGGTAGCTGCAGGCCTATAGCAGGTAGCTGCAGGGCTATAGTAGGTAGCAGCAGGGCTTTAGTAGGTAGCTAGAGGGCTATAGCAGGTAGCTGCAGAGCTATAGCAGGTAGCTGCAGGGCTATAGTAGGTAGCAGCAGGGCTATAGTAGGTAGCTAGAGGGCTATAGTAGGTAGCTGCAGAGCTATAGTAGGTAGCTGCAGGGCTATAGTAGGTAGCTGCAGGGCTATAGTAGGTAGCTGCAGGGCTATAGTAGGTAGCTGCAGAGCTATAGTAGGTAGCTGCAGTGCTATAGTAGGTAGCTGCAGAGCTATAGTAGGTAGCTGCAAGGCTATAGCAGGTAGCTGAGAAGCTATAGCAGGTAGCTGCAGGGCTATAGTAGGTAGCTGCAGGGCTATATCAGGTAGCTGCAGGGCTATAGTAGGTAGCTGTAGAGCTATAGTAGGTAGCTGCAGAGCTATAGCAGGTAGCAGCAGGGCTATAGTAGGTAGCTGCAGAGCTATAGCAGGTAGCTGCAGGGCTATGGCAGGTAGCAGAAGGGCTATAGTAGGTAGCTGCAGGGCTATAGCAGGTAGCTGCATGGCTATAGTAGGTAGCTGCAGGGCTATAGCAGGTAGCTGCAGAGCTATAGTAGGTAGCTGCAGGGCTATAGTAGGTAGCTGCACGGCTATAGTAGGTAGCTGCAGTGCTCTAGTAGGTAGCTGCAGGGCTATAGTAGGTAGCTGCAGGGCTATAGTAGGTAGCTGCAGTGCTATAGCAGGTAGCTGCAGGGCTATAGTAGGTAGCTGCAGTGCTATAGTAGGTAGCTGCAGGGCTATAGTAGGTAGCTGCAGAGCTATATTAGGTAACTGCGGAGCTATAGTAGGTAGCTGCAGAGCTATAGTAGGCAGCTGCAGAGCTGTAGTAGGTAGCTGCAAGGCTATAGCAGGTAGCTGAGAAGCTATAGTAGGTAGCTGCAGAGCTATAGTAGGCAGCTGCAGAGCTGTAGCAGGTAGCTGCAAGGCTATAGCAGGTAGCTGAGAAGCTATAGTAGGTAGCTGCAGAGCTTTAGCAGGTAGCTGCAGGGCTATAGTAGGTAGCTGCAGGGCTATAGCAGGTAGCTGCAAAGCTATAGTAGGTAGCTGTAGGGCTATATCAGGTAGCTGCATGGCTATAGTAGGTAGCAGCAGGGCTATATCAGGTAGCTGCAAAGCTATAGTAGGTAGCTGTAGAGCTATATCAGGTAGCTGCAGATCTATAGTAGGTAGCTGCAGTGCTATAGCAGGTAGCAGCAGGGCTATAGTAGGTAGCTGCATGGCTATAGCAGGTAGCTGCAGAGCTATAGCAGGTAGCTGCAGTGCTATAGCAGGTAGCAGCAGGGCTATAGTAGGTAGCTGCATGGCTATAGTAGGTAGCTGCAGGGCTATAGCAGGTAGCTGCAGGGCTATAGTAGGTAGCTGCAGGGCTATAGTAGGTAGCTGCAGAGCTATAGTAGGTAGCTGCAGGGCTATAGTAGGTAGCTGCAGTGCTCTAGTAGGTAGCTGCAGGGCTATAGTAGGTAGCTGCAGGGCTATAGTAGGTAGCTGCAGTGCTCTAGTAGGTAGCTGCAGGGCTATAGTAGGTAGCTGCAGGGCTATAGTAGGTAGCTGCAGTGCTATAGCAGGTAGCTGCAGGGCTATAGTAGGTAGCTGCAGTGCTATAGTAGGTAGCTGCAGGGCTATAGTAGGTAGCTGCAGAGCTATATTAGGTAACTGCAGAGCTATAGTAGGCAGCTGCAGAGCTGTAGTAGGTAGCTGCAAGGCTATAGCAGGTAGCTGAGAAGCTATAGTAGGTAGCTGCAGAGCTATAGCAGGTAGCTGCAGGCCTATAGCAGGTAGCTGCAGGGCTATAGTAGGTAGCAGCAGGGCTTTAGTAGGTAGCTAGAGGGCTATAGCAGGTAGCTGCAGAGCTATAGTAGGTAGCTGAAGAGCTATAGTAGGTAGCTGCAAGGCTATAGCAGGTAGCTGAGAAGCTATAGTAGGTAGCTGCAGAGCTATAGCAGGTAGCTGCAGGGCTATAGTAGGTAGCTGCTGGCCTATATCAGGTAGCTGCAGGGCTATAGTAGGTAGCTGTAGAGCTATAGTAGGTAGCTGCAGAGCTATAGCAGGTAGCAGCAGGGCTATAGTAGGTAGCTGCAGAGCTATAGCAGGTAGCTGCAGTGCTATAGCAGGTAGCAGCAGAGCTATAGTAGGTAGCTGCTGGCCTATATCAGGTAGCTGCAGGGCTATAGTAGGTAGCTGTAGAGCTATAGTAGGTAGCTGCAGAGCTATAGCAGGTAGCAGCAGGGCTATAGTAGGTAGCTGCAGAGCTATAGCAGGTAGCTGCAGTGCTATAGCAGGTAGCAGCAGAGCTATAGTAGGTAGCTGCAGGGCTATAGTAGGTAGCTGCAGGGCTATAGCAGGTAGCAGCAGGGCTATAGTAGGTAGCTAGAGGGCTATAGCAGGTAGCTGCAGAGCTATAGTAGGTAGCTGAGAAGCTATAGTAGGTAGCTGCAGGGCTATAGTAGATAGCTGCAGGGCTATAACAGGTAGCTGCAGAGCTATAGTAGGTAGCTGCAGGGCTATATCAGGTAGCTGCAGGGCTATAGTAGGTAGCTGCAGAGCTATAGTAGGTAGCAGCAGGGCTATAGTAGGTAGCTGCAGAGCTATAGCAAGTAGCTGCAGGGCTATGGCAGGTAGCAGAAGGGCTATAGTAGGTAGCTGCAGGGCTATAGCAGGTAGCTGCATGGCTATAGTAGGTAGCAGCAGGGCTATCGTAGGTAGCTAGAGGGCTATAGCAGGTAGCTGCAGAGCTATAGTAGGTAGCTGCAGGGATATAGTAGGTAGCTGCAGGGCTATAGTAGGTAGCTGCAGGGCTATAGTAGGTAGCTGCAGAGCTATAGTAGGTAGCTGCAGGGCTATATCAGGTAGCTGCAGGGCTATAGTAGGTAGCTGTAGAGCTATAGTAGGTAGCTGCAGAGCTATAGCAGGTAGCAGCAGGGCTATAGTAGGTAGCTGCAGAGCTATAGCAGGTAGCTGCAGGGCTATGGCAGGTAGCAGAAGGGCTATAGTAGGTAGCTGCAGTGCTATAGTAGGTAGCTGCAGGGCTACAGTAGTTAGCTGCAGAGCTATATTAGGTAACTGCAGAGCTATAGTAGGTAGCTGCAGAGCTATAGTAGGTAGCTGCAGAGCTGTAGTAGGTAGCTGCAAGGCTATAGCAGGTAGCTGAGAAGCTATAGTAGGTAGCTGCAGAGCTATAGCAGGTAGCTGCAGGGCTATAGTAGGTAGCTGCAGGACTATAGCAGGTAACTGCAAAGCTATAGTAGGTAGCTGCAGGGCTATATCAGGTAGCTGCATGGCTATAGTAGGTAGCTGCAGGGCTATAGCAGGTAACTGCAAAGCTATAGTAGGTAGCAGCAGGGCTAGTAGGTATCTGCAGAGCTATAGCAGGTAGCTGCAGAGCTATAGTAGGTAGCTGCAGGGCTATAGTAGGTAGCTGCAGGGCTATAGTAGGTAGCTGCAGAGCTATAGTAGGTAGCTGCAGTGCTATAGTAGGTAGCTGAAGAGCTATAGTAGGTAGCTGCAAGGCTATAGCAGGTAGCTGAGAAGCTATAGTAGGTAGCTGCAGAGCTATAGCAGGTAGCTGCAGGGCTATAGTAGGTAGCTGCTGGCCTATATCAGGTAGCTGCAGGGCTATAGTAGGTAGCTGTAGAGCTATAGTAGGTAGCTGCAGAGCTATAGCAGGTAGCAGCAGGGCTATAGTAGGTAGCTGCAGAGCTATAGCAGGTAGCTGCAGTGCTATAGCAGGTAGCAGCAGAGCTATAGTAGGTAGCTGCAGGGCTATAGTAGGTAGCTGCAGGGCTATAGCAGGTAGCTGCAGGGCTATAGTAGGTAGCAGCAGGGCTATAGTAGGTAGCTAGAGGGCTATAGCAGGTAGCTGCAGAGCTATAGTAGGTAGCTGAGAAGCTATAGTAGGTAGCTGCAGGGCTATAGTAGGTAGCTGCAGGGCTATATCAGGTAGCTGCAGGGCTATAGTAGGTAGCTGTAGAGCTATAGTAGGTAGCTGCAGAGCTATAGCAGGTAGCAGCAGGGCTATAGTAGGTAGCTGCAGAGCTATAGCAGGTAGCTGCAGGGCTATGGCAGGTAGCAGAAGGGCTATAGTAGGTAGCTGCAGGGCTATAGCAGGTAGCTGCATGGCTATAGTAGGTAGCAGCAGGGCTATCGTAGGTAGCTAGAGGGCTATAGCAGGTAGCTGCAGAGCTATAGTAGGTAGCTGCAGGGATATAGTAGGTAGCTGCAGGGCTATAGTAGGTAGCTGCAGGGCTATAGTAGGTAGCTGCAGAGCTATAGTAGGTAGCTGCAGTGCTATAGTAGGTAGCTGAAGAGCTATAGTAGGTAGCTGCAAGGCTATAGCAGGTAGCAGCAGGGCTATAGTAGGTAGCTGCAGAGCTATAGCAGGTAGCTGCAGTGCTATAGCAGGTAGCAGCAGAGTTATAGTAGGTAGCTTCAGGGCTATAGTAGGTAGCTGCAGGGCTATAGCAGGTAGCTGCAGGGCTATAGTAGGTAGCTAGAGGGCTATAGCAGGTAGCTGCAGAGCTATAGTAGGTAGCTGCAGGGCTATAGTAGGTAGCTGCAGGGCTATAGTAGGTAGCTGCAGGGCTATAGTAGGTAGCTGCAGAGCTATAGTAGGTAGCTGCAGTGCTATAGTAGGTAGCTGAAGAGCTATAGTAGGTAGCTGCAAGGCTATAGCAGGTAGCTGAGAAGCTATAGCAGGTAGCTGCAGGGCTATAGTAGGTAGCTGCATGGCTATATCAGGTAGCTGCACGGCTATAGTAGGTAGCTGTAGAGCTATAGTAGGTAGCTGCAGAGCTATAGCAGGTAGCAGCAGGGCTATAGTAGGTAGCTGCAGAGCTATAGCAGGTAGCTGCAGGGCTATGGCAGGTAGCAGAAGGGCTATAGTAGGTAGCTGCAGGGCTATAGCAGGTAGCTGCATGGCTATAGTAGGTAGCAGCAGAGCTATAGTAGGTAGCTAGAGGGCTATAGCAGGTAGCTGCAGAGCTATAGTAGGTAGCTGCAGGGCTATAGTAGGTAGCTGCAGTGCTATAGTAGGTAGCTGCAGGGCTATAGCAGGTAGCTGAAGAGCTATAGTAGGTAGCTGCAAGGCTATAGCAGGTAGCTGCAGAGCTATAGTAGGTAGCTGCAGGGCTATAGTAGGTAGCTGCAGGGCTATAGTAGGTAGCTGCAGAGCTATAGTAGGTAGCTGCAGTGCTATAGTAGGTAGCTGAAGAGCTATAGTAGGTAGCTGCAAGGCTATAGCAGGTAGCTGAGAAGCTATAGTAGGTAGCTGCAGAGCTATAGCAGGTAGCTGCAGGGCTATAGTAGGTAGCTGCAGGGCTATAACATGTAGCTGCAGAGCTATAGTAGGTAGCTGCAGGGCTATATCAGGTAGCTGTAGAGCTATAGTAGGTAGCTGCAGAGCTATAGCAGGTAGCTGCAGGGCTATAGTAGGTAGCTGCAGGGCTATAACAGGTAGCTGCAGAGCTATAGTAGGTAGCTGCAGGGCTATAGTAGGTAGCTGTAGAGCTATAGTAGGTAGCTGCAGAGCTATAGCAGGTAGCAGCAGGGCTATAGTAGGTAGCTGCAGAGCTATAGCAGATAGCTGCAGGGCTATAGTAGGTAGCTGCAGAGCTAGAGTAGGTAGCTGCAGTGCTATAGTAGGTAGTTGCAGAGCTATAGTAGGTAGTTGCAGAGCTATAGTAGGTAGCTGCAGGGCTATAGTAGGTAGCTGCAGGGCTATAGCAGGTAGCTGCAGGGCTATAGTAGGTAGCTGCAGGGCTATAGTAGGTAGCTGCAGAGCTATAGTAGGTAGCTGCAGGGCTATAGTAGGTAGCTGCAGGGCTATAGTAGGTAGCTGCAGAGCTATAGTAGGTAGCTGCAGGGCTATAGTAGGTAGCTGCAGGGCTATAGTAGGTAGCTGCAGTGCTATAGCAGGTAGCTGCAGGGCTATAGTAGGTAGCTGCAGTGCTATAGTAGGTAGCTGCAGGGCTATAGTAGGTAGCTGCAGAGCTATATTAGGTAACTGCAGAGCTATAGTAGGTAGCTGCAGAGCTATAGTAGGCAGCTGCAGAGCTGTAGTAGGTAGCTGCAAGGCTATAGCAGGTAGCTGAGAAGCTATAGTAGGTAGCTGCAGAGCTATAGCAGGTAGCTGCAGGGCTATAGTAAGTAGCTGCAGGGCTATAGCAGGTAGCTGCAAAGCTATAGTAGGTAGCTGCAGGGCTATATCAGGTAGCTGCATGGCTATAGTAGGTAGCTGCAGGGCTATAGCAGGTAGCTACAGGGCTATAGTAAGTAGCAGCAGGGCTATAGTAGGTAGCTGCAGAGCTATAGCAGGTAGCAGCGGAGCTATAGTAGGTAGCTGCAGGGCTATAGTAGGTAGCTGCAGGGCTATAGTAGGTAGCTGCAGAGCTATAGTAGGTAGCTGCAGCGCTATAGTAGGTAGCTGCAGAGCTAGAGTAGGTAGTTGCAGAGCTATAGCAGGTAGCTGCAGAGCTATAGCAGGTAGCTGCAAAGCTATAGTAGGTAGCTGCAGGGCTATATCAGGTAGCTGCATGGCTATAGTAGGTAGCTGCAGGGCTATAGCAGGTAGCTGCAGGGCTATAGTAAGTAGCAGCAGGGCTATAGTAGGTAGCTGCAGAGCTATAGCAGGTAGCAGCGGAGCTATAGTAGGTAGCTGCAGGGCTGTAGCTGCAGGGCTATAGTAGGTAGCTGCAGGGCTATAGTAGGTAGCTGCAGAGCTATAGTAGGTAGCTGCAGCGCTATAGTAGGTAGCTGCAGAGCTAGAGTAGGTAGCTGCAGAGCTATAGTAGGTAGCTGCAGTGCTCTAGTAGGTAGCTGCAGGGCTATAGTAGGTAGCTGCAGGGCTATAGTAGGTAGCTGCAGTGCTATAGCAGGTAGCTGCAGGGCTATAGTAGGCAGCTGCAGTGCTATAGTAGGTAGCTGCAGGGGTATAGTAGGTAGCTGCAGGGCTATAGTAGGTAGCTGCAGGGCTATAGCAGGTAGCTGCAAAGCTATAGTAGGTAGCTGCAGAGCTAGAGTAGGTAGCTGCAGAGCTATAGTAGGTAGCTGCAGAGCTAGAGTAGGTAGCTGCAGAGCTATAGTAGGTAGCTGCAGTGCTCTAGTAGGTAGCTGCAGGGCTATAGTAGGTAGCTGCAGGGCTATAGTAGGTAGCTGCAGTGCTATAGCAGGTAGCTGCAGGGCTATAGTAGGCAGCTGCAGTGCTATAGTAGGTAGCTGCAGGGGTATAGTAGGTAGCTGCAGAGCTATATTAGATAACTGCAGAGCTATAGTAGGTAGCTGCAGAGCTATAGTAGGCAGCTGCAGAGCTGTAGTATGTAGCTGCAAGGCTATAGCAGGTAGCTGAGAAGCTATAGTAGGTAGCTGCAGAGCTTTAGCAGGTAGCTGCAGGGCTATAGTAGGTAGCTGCAGGGCTATAGCAGGTAGCTGCAAAGCTATAGTAGGTAGCTGTAGGGCTATATCAGGTAGCTGCATGGCTATAGTAGGTAGCAGCAGGGCTATATCAGGTAGCTGCAAAGCTATAGTAGGTAGCTGTAGGGCTATAGCAGGTAGCCGAGAAGCTATAGTAGTTAGCTGCAGAGCTATAGCAGGTAGCTGCAGGGCTATAGTAGGTAGCTGCAGGGCTATAACAGGTAGCTGCAGAGCTATAGTAGGTAGTTGCAGGCCTATATCAGGTAGCTGCAGGGCTATAGTAGGTAGCTGTAGAGCTATAGTAGGTAGCTGCAGAGCTATAGCAGGTAGCAGCAGGGCTATAGTAGGTAGCTGCAGAGCTATAGCAGGTAGCTGCAGTACTATAGCAGGTAGCAGCAGAGCTATAGTAGGTAGCTGCAGGGCTATAGTAGGTAGCTGCAGGGCTATAGCAGGTAGCTGCAGGGCTATAGTAGGTAGCAGCAGGGCTATAGTAGGTAGCTAGAGGGCTATAGCAGGTAGCTGCAGAGCTATAGTAGGTAGCTGAGAAGCTATAGTAGGTAGCTGCAGAGCTATAGCAGGTAGCTGCAGGGCTATAGTAGGTAGCTGCAGGGCTATAACAGGTAGCTGCAGAGCTATAGTAGGTAGCTGCAGGGCTATATCAGGTAGCTGCAGGGCTATAGTAGGTAGCTGTAGAGCTATAGTAGGTAGCTGCAGAGCTATAGCAGGTAGCAGCAGGGCTATAGTAGGTAGCTGCAGAGCTATAGCAGGTAGCTGCAGGGCTATGGCAGGTAGCAGAAGGGCTATAGTAGGTAGCTGCAGGGCTATAGCAGGTAGCTGCATGGCTATAGTAGGTAGCAGCAGGGCTATCATAGGTAGCTAGAGGGCTATAGTAGGTAGCTGCAGAGCTATAGTAGGTAGCTGCAGTGCTATAGTAGGTAGCTGAAGAGCTATAGTAGGTAGCTGCAAGGCTATAGCAGGTAGCTGAGAAGCTATAGTAGGTAGCTGCAGAGCTATAGCAGGTAGCTGCAGTGCTATAGCAGGTAGCAGCAGAGCTATAGTAGGTAGCTTCAGGGCTATAGTAGGTAGCTGCAGGGCTATAGTAGGTAGCTGCAGGGCTATAGTAGGTAGCTAGAGGGCTATAGCAGGTAGCTGGAGAGCTATAGCAGGTAGCTGCAGTGCTATAGTAGGTAGCTGCAGAGCTATAGTAGGTAGCTGCAGGGCTATAGTAGGTAGCTGCAGGGCTATAGTAGGTAGCTGCAGGGCTATAGTAGGTAGCTGCAGAGCTATAGTAGGTAGCTGCAGTGCTATAGTAGGTAGCTGAAGAGCTATAGTAGGTAGCTGCAAGGCTATAGCAGGTAGCAGAGCTATAGCAGGTAGCAGCAGGGCTATAGTAGGTAGCTGCAGAGCTATAGCAGGTAGCTGCAGTACTATAGCAGGTAGCAGCAGAGCTATAGTAGGTAGCTGCAGGGCTATAGTAGGTAGCTGCAGGGCTATAGCAGGTAGCTGCAGGGCTATAGTAGGTAGCAGCAGGGCTATAGTAGGTAGCTAGAGGGCTATAGCAGGTAGCTGCAGAGCTATAGTAGGTAGCTGAGAAGCTATAGTAGGTAGCTGCAGAGCTATAGCAGGTAGCTGCAGGGCTATAGTAGGTAGCTGCAGGGCTATAACAGGTAGCTGCAGAGCTATAGTAGGTAGCTGCAGGGCTATATCAGGTAGCTGCAGGGCTATAGTAGGTAGCTGTAGAGCTATAGTAGGTAGCTGCAGAGCTATAGCAGGTAGCAGCAGGGCTATAGTAGGTAGCTGCAGAGCTATAGCAGGTAGCTGCAGGGCTATGGCAGGTAGCAGAAGGGCTATAGTAGGTAGCTGCAGGGCTATAGCAGGTAGCTGCATGGCTATAGTAGGTAGCAGCAGGGCTATCATAGGTAGCTAGAGGGCTATAGTAGGTAGCTGCAGAGCTATAGTAGGTAGCTGCAGTGCTATAGTAGGTAGCTGAAGAGCTATAGTAGGTAGCTGCAAGGCTATAGCAGGTAGCTGAGAAGCTATAGTAGGTAGCTGCAGAGCTATAGCAGGTAGCTGCAGTGCTATAGCAGGTAGCAGCAGAGCTATAGTAGGTAGCTTCAGGGCTATAGTAGGTAGCTGCAGGGCTATAGTAGGTAGCTGCAGGGCTATAGTAGGTAGCTAGAGGGCTATAGCAGGTAGCTGGAGAGCTATAGCAGGTAGCTGCAGTGCTATAGTAGGTAGCTGCAGAGCTATAGTAGGTAGCTGCAGGGCTATAGTAGGTAGCTGCAGGGCTATAGTAGGTAGCTGCAGGGCTATAGTAGGTAGCTGCAGAGCTATAGTAGGTAGCTGCAGTGCTATAGTAGGTAGCTGAAGAGCTATAGTAGGTAGCTGCAAGGCTATAGCAGGTAGCTGAGAAGCTATAGTAGGTAGCTGCAGAGCTATAGCAGGTAGCTGCAGGGCTATATCAGGTAGCTGCAGGGCTATAGTAGGTAGCTGCAGAGCTATAGCAGGTAGCTGCAGGGCTATATCAGGTAGCTGAAGGGCTATAGCAGGTAGCTGCAGGGCTATATCAGGTAGCTGCAGGGCTATAGTAGGTAGCTGTAGAGCTATAGTAGGTAGCAGCAGGGCTATAGTAGGTAGCTGCAGGGCTATATCAGGTAGCTGCAGGGCTATAGCAGGTAGCTGCAGAGCTATAGCAGGTAGCAGCAGGGCTATAGTAGGTAGCTGCAGAGCTATAGCAGGTAGCTGCAGGGCTATAGTAAGTAGCAGCAGGGCTATAGTAGGTAGCTGCAGGGCTATAGTAGGTAGCTGCAGAGCTATAGCAGGTAGCTGCAGAGCTATAGCAGGTAGCAGCGGAGCTATAGTAGGTAGCTGCAGCGCTATAGTAGGTAGCTGCAGAGCTAGAGTAGGTAGCTGCAGTGCTAGAGTAGGTAGCTTCAGTGCTATAGTAGGTAGCTGCAGCGCTATAGTAGGTAGCTGCAGAGCTATAGTAGGTAGTTGCAGAGCTATAGTAGGTAGCTGCAGGGCTATAGCAGGTAGCTGCAGCGCTATAGTAGGTAGCTGCAGAGCTATAGTAGGTAGTTGCAGAGCTATAGTAGGTAGCTGCAGAGCTATAGCAGGTAGCTGCAGCGCTATAGTAGGTAGCTGCAGAGCTATAGTAGGTAGTTGTAGAGCTATAGTAGGTAGTTGCAGAGCTATAGCAGGTAGCTGCAGAGCTATAGTAGGTAGCTGCAGGGCTATAGTAGGTAGCTGCAGGGCTATAGCAGGTAGCTGCAGGGCTATAGTAGGTAGCTGCAGGGCTATAGTAGGTAGCTGCAGAGCTATAGTAGGTAGCTGCAGTGCTATAGTAGGTAGCTGCAGAGCTATAGTAGGTAGCTGCAGTGCTCTAGTAGGTAGCTGCAGGGCTATAGTAGGAAGCTGCAGGGCTATAGTAGGTAGCTGCAGAGCTATAGCAGGTAGCTGCAGAGCTATAGTAGGTAGCTGCAGGGCTATAGTAGGTAGCTGCAGGGCTATAGTAGGTAGCTGCAGGGCTATAGTAGGTAGCTGCAGAGCTATAGTAGGTAGCTGCAGTGCTATAGTAGGTAGCTGAAGAGCTATAGTAGGTAGCTGCAAGGCTATAGCAGGTAGCCGAGAAGCTATAGTAGGTAGCTGCAGAGCTATAGCAGGTAGCTGCAGGGCTATAGTAGGTAGCTGCAGGGCTATAACAGGTAGCTGCAGAGCTATAGTAGGTAGCTGCAGGCCTATATCAGGTAGCTGCAGGGCTATAGTAGGTAGCTGTAGAGCTATAGTAGGTAGCAGCAGGGCTATAGTAGGTAGCTGCAGAGCTATAGCAGGTAGCTGCAGTACTATAGCAGGTAGCAGCAGAGCTATAGTAGGTAGCTGCAGGGCTATAGTAGGTAGCTGCAGGGCTATAGCAGGTAGCTGCAGGACTATAGTAGGTAGCAGCAGGGCTATAGTAGGTAGCTAGAGGGCTATAGCAGGCAGCTGCAGAGCTATAGTAGGTAGCTGAGAAGCTATAGTAGGTAGCTGCAGAGCTATAGCAGGTAGCTGCAGGGCTATAGTAGGTAGCTGCAGGGCTATAGTAGGTAGCTGTAGAGCTATAGTAGGTAGCTGGAGGGCTATAGCAGGTAGCTGCAGAGCTATAGTAGGTAGCTGCAGGGCTATATCAGGTAGCTGCAGAGCTATAGTAGGTAGCTGCAGGGCTATATCAGGTAGCTGCAGGGCTATAGTAGGTAGCTGTAGAGCTATAGTAGGTAGCTGCAAGGCTATAGCAGGTAGCTGAGAAGCTATAGTAGGTAGCTGCAGAGCTATAGCAGGTAGCTCCAGGGCTATATCAGTGAGCTGCAGGGCTATAGTAGGTAGCTGTAGAGCTATAGTAGGTAGCTGCAGAGCTATAGCAGGTAGCAGCAGGGCTATAGTAGGTAGCTGCAGAGCTATAGTAGGTAGCTGCAGGGCTATAGCAGGTAGCTGCAGGGCTATAGCAGGTAGCTGCAGGGCTATAGTAAGTAGCAGCAGGGCTATAGTAGGTAGCTGCAGAGCTATAGCAGGTAGCAGCGGAGCTATAGTAGGTAGCTGCAGGGCTATAGTAGGTAGCTGCAGGGCTATAGTAGGTAGCTGCAGAGCTATAGTAGGTAGCTGCAGCGCTATAGTAGGTAGCTGCAGAGCTATAGTAGGTAGCTGCAGCGCTATAGTAGGTAGCTGCAGGGCTATAGTAGGTAGCTGCAGGGCTATAGTAGGTAGCTGCAGAGCTATAGTAGGTAGCTGCAGCGCTATAGTAGGTAGCTGCAGTGCTATAGTAGGTAGCTGCAGAGCTATAGTAGGTAGCTGCAGCGCTATAGTAGGTAGCAGCAGGGCTATATCAGGTAGCTGCAGTGCTATAGTAGGTAGTTGCAGAGCTATAGTAGGTAGTTGCAGAGCTATAGCAGGTAGTTGCAGAGCTATAGCAGGTAGCTGCAGGGCTATATCAGGTAGTTGCAGGGCTATAGTAGGTAGCTGCAGGGCTATAGTAGGTAGCTGCAGGGCTATAGCAGGTAGTTGCAGTGCTATAGTAGGTAGCTGCAGGGCTATATCAGGTAGTTGCAGTGCTATAGTAGGTAGCTGCAGGGCTATATCAGGTAGTTGCAGTGCTATAGTAGGTAGCTGCAGGGCTATAGTAGGTAGCTGCAGGGCTATAGCAGGTAGCTGCAGGGCTATAGTAGGTAGCTGCAGTGCTATAGTAGGTAGCTGCAGGGCTATAGTAGGTAGCTGCAGAGCTATAGTAGGTAGCTGCAGTGCTCTAGTAGGTAGCTGCAGGGCTATAGTAGGTAGCTGCAGGGCTATAGTAGGTAGCTGCAGTGCTATAGTAGGTAGCTGCAGTGCTATAGTAGGTAGCTGCAGGGCTAAAGTAGGTAACTGCAGAGCTATAGTAGGTAGCTGAGAAGCTATAGTAGGTAGCTGCAGAGCTATAGCAGGTAGCTGCAGGGCTATAGTAGGTAGCTGCAGGGCTATAGCAGGTAGCTGCAGGGCTATAGTAGGTAGCTGCAGGGCTATAGTAAGTAGCAGCAGGGCTATAGTAGGTAGCTGCAGAGCTATAGTAGGTAGCTGCAGGGCTATATCAGGTAGCTGCATGGCTATAGTAGGTAGCTGCAGGGCTATAGCAGGTAGCTGCAGGGCTATAGTAAGTAGCAGCAGGGCTATAGTAGGTAGCTGCAGAGCTATAGCAGGTAGCAGCGGAGCTATAGTAGGTAGCTGCAGTGCTATAGTAGGTAGCTGCAGAGCTATATTAGGTAGCTGCAGGGCTATAGTAGGTAGCTGCAGGGCTATAGCAGGTAGCTGCAGGGCTATAGTAGGTAGCTGCAGGGCTATAGCAGGTAGCAGCAGGGCTATAGTAGGTAGCTGCAGGGCTATAGCAGGTAGCTGCAAAGCTATAGCAGGTAGCTGCAGGGCTATAGTAAGTAGCAGCAGGGCTATAGTAGGTAGCTGCAGAGCTATAGCAGGTAGCAGCGGAGCTATAGTAAGTAGCAGCAGGGCTATATTAGGTAGCTGCAGAGCTATAGCAGGTAGCAGCGGAGCTATAGCAGGTAGCTGCAGGGCTATAGTAGGTAGCTGCAGGGCTATAGCAGGTAGCTGCAGTGCTATAGCAGGTAGCAGCAGAGCTATAGTAGGTAGCTTCAGGGCTATGGTAGGTAGCTGCAGGGCTATAGCAGGTAGCTGCAGGGCTATAGTAGGTAGCAGCAGGGCTATAGTAGGTAGCTAGAGGGCTATAGCAGGTAGCTGCAGAGCTATAGCAGGTAGCTGCAGTGCTATAGTAGGTAGCAGCAGGGCTATAGTAGGTAGCTAGAGGGCTATAGCAGGTAGCTGCAGGGCTATAGTAGGTAGCTGCAGGGCTATAGTAGGTAGCTGCAGGGCTATAGTAGGTAGCTGCAGGGCTATAGTAGGTAGCTGCAGGGCTATAGTAGGTAGCTGCAGAGCTATAGTAGGTAGCTGCAGTGCTATAGTAGGTAGCTGAAGAGCTATAGTAGGTAGCTGCAAGGCTATAGCAGGTAGCTGAGAAGCTATAGTAGGTAGCTGCAGAGCTATAGCAGGTAGCTGCAGGGCTATATCAGGTAGCTGCAGGGCTATAGTAGGTAGCTGTAGAGCTATAGTAGGTAGCTGCAGAGCTATAGCAGGTAGCAGCAGGGCTATAGTAGGTAGCTGCAGAGCTATAGTAGGTAGCTGCAGGGCTATAGCAGGTAGCTGCAGGGCTATAGCAGGTAGCTGCAGGGCTATAGTAAGTAGCAGCAGGGCTATAGTAGGTAGCTGCAGAGCTATAGCAGGTAGCAGCGGAGCTATAGTAGGTAGCTGCAGGGCTATAGTAGGTAGCTGCAGGGCTATAGTAGGTAGCTGCAGAGCTATAGTAGGTAGCTGCAGCGCTATAGTAGGTAGCTGCAGAGCTAGAGTAGGTAGCTGCAGAGCTATAGTAGGTAGCTGCAGCGCTATAGTAGGTAGCTGCAGGGCTATAGTAGGTAGCTGCAGGGCTATAGTAGGTAGCTGCAGAGCTATAGTAGGTAGCTGCAGCGCTATAGTAGGTAGCTGCAGTGCTATAGTAGGTAGTTGCAGAGCTATAGTAGGTAGTTGCAGAGCTATAGCAGGTAGTTGCAGAGCTATAGTAGGTAGTTGCAGAGCTATAGCAGGTAGTTGCAGAGCTATAGCAGGTAGCTGCAGGGCTATATCAGGTAGTTGCAGGGCTATAGTAGGTAGCTGCAGGGCTATAGCAGGTAGCTGCAGGGCTATAGTAGGTAGCTGCAGGGCTATAGCAGGTAGCTGCAGGGCTATAGTAGGTAGCTGCAGGGCTATAGCAGGTAGCTGCAGGGCTATAGTAGGTAGCTGCAGGGCTATAGCAGGTAGCTGCAGGGCTATAGTAGGTAGCTGCAGTGCTATAGTAGGTAGCTGCAGGGCTATAGTAGGTAGCTGCAGAGCTATAGTAGGTAGCTGCAGTGCTCTAGTAGGTAGTTGCAGGGCTATAGTAGGTAGCTGCAGGGCTATAGTAGGTAGCTGCAGTGCTATAGTAGGTAGCTGCAGTGCTATAGTAGGTAGCTGCAGGGCTATAGTAGGTAACTGCAGAGCTATAGTAGGTAGCTGAGAAGCTATAGTAGGTAGCTGCAGAGCTATAGCAGGTAGCTGCAGGGCTATAGTAGGTAGCTGCAGGGCTATAGCAGGTAGCTGCAGGGCTATAGTAGGTAGCTGCAGGGCTATAGTAAGTAGCAGCAGGGCTATAGTAGGTAGCTGCAGAGCTATAGTAGGTAGCTGCAGGGCTATATCAGGTAGCTGCATGGCTATAGTAGGTAGCTGCAGGGCTATAGCAGGTAGCTGCAGGGCTATAGTAAGTAGCAGCAGGGCTATAGTAGGTAGCTGCAGAGCTATAGCAGGTAGCAGCGGAGCTATAGTAGGTAGCTGCAGTGCTATAGTAGGTAGCTGCAGAGCTATATTAGGTAGCTGCAGGGCTATAGTAGGTAGCTGCAGGGCTATAGCAGGTAGCTGCAGGGCTATAGTAGGTAGCTGCAGGGCTATAGCAGGTAGCAGCAGGGCTATAGTAGGTAGCTGCAGGGCTATAGCAGGTAGCTGCAAAGCTATAGCAGGTAGCTGCAGGGCTATAGTAAGTAGCAGCAGGGCTATAGTAGGTAGCTGCAGAGCTATAGCAGGTAGCAGCGGAGCTATAGTAAGTAGCAGCAGGGCTATAGTAGGTAGCTGCAGAGCTATAGCAGGTAGCAGCGGAGCTATAGCAGGTAGCTGCAGGGCTATAGTAGGTAGCTGCAGGGCTATAGCAGGTAGCTGCATGGCTATAGTAGGTAGCTGCAAAGCTATAGTAGGTAGCTGCAGGGCTATATCAGGTAGCTGCATGGCTATAGTAGGT
Source organism: Notolepis coatsorum (assembly GCF_963971535.1). Taxonomy (NCBI): domain Eukaryota; kingdom Metazoa; phylum Chordata; class Actinopteri; order Aulopiformes; family Paralepididae; genus Notolepis; species Notolepis coatsorum. Next base: position 109,270,050 of record NC_140181.1, on the reverse strand, counting down.
AGCTGCAGGGCTATAGCAGGTAGCAGCGGAGCTATAGTAGGTAGTTGCAGAGCTATAGTAGGTAGCTGCAGAGCTATAGTAGGTAGCTGCAGAGCTATAGTAGGTAGCTGCAAAGCTAGAGTAGGTAGCTGCAGAGCTATAGCAGGTAGCTGCAGAGCTAGAGTAGGTAGCTGCAGTGCTATAGTAGGTAGTTGCAGAGCTATAGTAGGTATTTGCAGAGCTATAGCAGGTAGCTGCAGAGCTATAGTAGGTAGCTGCAGAGCTAGAGTAGGTAGCTGCAGAGCTAGAGTAGGTAGCTGCAGTGCTATAGTAGGTAGTTGCAGAGCTATAGTAGGTATTTGCAGAGCTATAGTAGGTAGCTGCAGCGCTATAGTAGGTAGCTGCAGAGCTAGAGTAGGTAGCTGCAGTGCTATAGTAGGTAGTTGCAGAGCTATAGTAGGTATTTGCAGAGCTATAGCAGGTAGCTGCAGAGCTATAGTAGGTAGCTGCAGGGCTATAGTAGGTAGCTGCAGGGCTATAGCAGGTAGCTGCAGGGCTATAGTAGGTAGCTGCAGAGCTATAGTAGGTAGCTGCAATGCTCTAGTAGGTAGCTGCAGGGCTATAGTAGGTAGCTGCAGTGCTATATCAGGTAGCTGCAGGGCTATAGTAGGTAGCTGCAGTGCTATAGCAGGTAGCTGCAGGGCTATAGTAGATAGCTGCAGTGCTATAGCAGGTAGCTGCAGGGCTATAGTAGGTAGCTGCAGTGCTATAGTAGGTAGCTGCAGGGCTATAGCAGGTAGCTGCAGAGCTATAGTAGGTAGCTGCAGAGCTATATTAGGTAACTGCAGAGCTATAGTAGGTAGCTGCAGAGCTATAGTAGGTAGCTGCAGAGCTATATTAGGTAACTGCAGAGCTATAGTAGGTAGCTGCAGAGCTATAGTAGGTAGCTGCAGAGCTATAGTAGGTAGCTGCAGGGCTATAGTAGGTAGCTGCAGAGCTGTAGTAGGTAGCTGCAAGGCTATAGCAGGTAGCTGAGAAGCTATAGTAGGTAGCTGCAGAGCTATAGCAGGTAGCTGCAGGGCTATAGTAGGTAGCTGCAGGGCTATAGCAGGTAGCTGCAAAGCTATAGTAGGTAGCTGCAGGGCTATATCAGGTAGCTGCATGGCTATAGTAGGTAGCTGCAAAGCTATAGTAGGTAGCTGCAGGGCTATATCAGGTAGCTGCAGGGCTATAGTAGGTAGCTGCAGGGCTATAGCAGGTAGCTGCAAAGCTATAGTAGGTAGCTGCAGGGCTATATCAGGTAGCTGCAGGGCTATAGTAGGTAGCTGCAGGGCTATAGTAGGTAGCTGCAGGGCTATAGCAGGTAGCTGAGAAGCTATAGTAGGTAGCTGCAGAGCTATAGCAGGTAGCTGCAGGGCTATAGTAGGTAGCTGCAGGGCTATAGCAGGTAGCTGCAAAGCTATAGTAGGTAGCTGCAGAGCTATAGCAGGTAGCTGTAGAGTTATAGTAGGTATCAGCAGGGCTATAGTAGGTAGCTGCAGAGCTATAGCAGGTAGCAGCAGGGCTATAGTAGGTAGCTGCAGAGCTATAGCAGGTAGCTGCAGGGCTATGGCAGGTAGCAGAAGGGCTATAGTAGGTAGCTGCAGGGCTATAGCAGGTAGCTGCATGGCTATAGTAGTTAGCAGCAGGGCTATAGCAGGTAGCTGCAGAGCTATAGTAGGTAGCTGCAGGGCTATAGTAGGTAGCTGCAGGGCTATAGTAGGTAGCTGCAGTGCTATAGTAGGTAGCTGCAGAGCTATAGCAGGTAGCTGCAGGGCTATAGTAGGTAGCTGCAGGGCTATAACAGGTAGCTGCAGAGCTATAGTAGGTAGCTGCAGGGCTATATCAGGTAGCTGCAGGGCTATAGTAGGTAGCTGTAGAGCTATAGTAGGTAGCTGCAGAGCTATAGCAGGTAGCAGCAGGGCTATAGTAGGTAGCTGCAGAGCTATAGCAGGTAGCTGCAGGGCTATGGCAGGTAGCAGAAGGGCTATAGTAGGTAGCTGCAGGGCTATAGCAGGTAGCTGCATGGCTATAGTAGGTAGCAGCAGGGCTATCATAGGTAGCTAGAGGGCTATAGTAGGTAGCTGCAGAGCTATAGTAGGTAGCTGCAGTGCTATAGTAGGTAGCTGAAGAGCTATAGTAGGTAGCTGCAAGGCTATAGCAGGTAGCTGAGAAGCTATAGTAGGTAGCTGCAGAGCTATAGCAGGTAGCTGCAGTGCTATAGCAGGTAGCAGCAGAGCTATAGTAGGTAGCTTCAGGGTTTTAGTAGGTAGCTGCAGGGCTATAGTAGGTAGCTGCAGGGCTATAGTAGGTAGCTAGAGGGCTATAGCAGGTAGCTGGAGAGCTATAGCAGGTAGCTGCAGTGCTATAGTAGGTAGCTGCAGAGCTATAGTAGGTAGCTGCAGGGCTATAGTAGGTAGCTGCAGGGCTATAGTAGGTAGCTGCAGGGCTATAGTAGGTAGCTGCAGAGCTATAGTAGGTAGCTGCAGTGCTATAGTAGGTAGCTGAAGAGCTATAGTAGGTAGCTGCAAGGCTATAGCAGGTAGCAGAGCTATAGCAGGTAGCAGCAGGGCTATAGTAGGTAGCTGCAGAGCTATAGCAGGTAGCTGCAGTACTATAGCAGGTAGCAGCAGAGCTATAGTAGGTAGCTGCAGGGCTATAGTAGGTAGCTGCAGGGCTATAGCAGGTAGCTGCAGGGCTATAGTAGGTAGCAGCAGGGCTATAGTAGGTAGCTAGAGGGCTATAGCAGGTAGCTGCAGAGCTATAGTAGGTAGCTGAGAAGCTATAGTAGGTAGCTGCAGAGCTATAGCAGGTAGCTGCAGGGCTATAGTAGGTAGCTGCAGGGCTATAACAGGTAGCTGCAGAGCTATAGTAGGTAGCTGCAGGGCTATATCAGGTAGCTGCAGGGCTATAGTAGGTAGCTGTAGAGCTATAGTAGGTAGCTGCAGAGCTATAGCAGGTAGCAGCAGGGCTATAGTAGGTAGCTGCAGAGCTATAGCAGGTAGCTGCAGGGCTATGGCAGGTAGCAGAAGGGCTATAGTAGGTAGCTGCAGGGCTATAGCAGGTAGCTGCATGGCTATAGTAGGTAGCAGCAGGGCTATCATAGGTAGCTAGAGGGCTATAGTAGGTAGCTGCAGAGCTATAGTAGGTAGCTGCAGTGCTATAGTAGGTAGCTGAAGAGCTATAGTAGGTAGCTGCAAGGCTATAGCAGGTAGCTGAGAAGCTATAGTAGGTAGCTGCAGAGCTATAGCAGGTAGCTGCAGTGCTATAGCAGGTAGCAGCAGAGCTATAGTAGGTAGCTTCAGGGCTATAGTAGGTAGCTGCAGGGCTATAGTAGGTAGCTGCAGGGCTATAGTAGGTAGCTAGAGGGCTATAGCAGGTAGCTGGAGAGCTATAGCAGGTAGCTGCAGTGCTATAGTAGGTAGCTGCAGAGCTATAGTAGGTAGCTGCAGGGCTATAGTAGGTAGCTGCAGGGCTATAGTAGGTAGCTGCAGGGCTATAGTAGGTAGCTGCAGAGCTATAGTAGGTAGCTGCAGTGCTATAGTAGGTAGCTGAAGAGCTATAGTAGGTAGCTGCAAGGCTATAGCAGGTAGCTGAGAAGCTATAGTAGGTAGCTGCAGAGCTATAGCAGGTAGCTGCAGGGCTATATCAGGTAGCTGCAGGGCTATAGTAGGTAGCTGCAGAGCTATAGCAGGTAGCTGCAGGGCTATATCAGGTAGCTGAAGGGCTATAGCAGGTAGCTGCAGGGCTATATCAGGTAGCTGCAGGGCTATAGTAGGTAGCTGTAGAGCTATAGTAGGTAGCAGCAGGGCTATAGTAGGTAGCTGCAGGGCTATATCAGGTAGCTGCAGGGCTATAGCAGGTAGCTGCAGAGCTATAGCAGGTAGCAGCAGGGCTATAGTAGGTAGCTGCAGAGCTATAGCAGGTAGCTGCAGGGCTATAGTAAGTAGCAGCAGGGCTATAGTAGGTAGCTGCAGGGCTATAGTAGGTAGCTGCAGAGCTATAGCAGGTAGCTGCAGAGCTATAGCAGGTAGCAGCGGAGCTATAGTAGGTAGCTGCAGCGCTATAGTAGGTAGCTGCAGAGCTAGAGTAGGTAGCTGCAGTGCTAGAGTAGGTAGCTTCAGTGCTATAGTAGGTAGCTGCAGCGCTATAGTAGGTAGCTGCAGAGCTATAGTAGGTAGTTGCAGAGCTATAGTAGGTAGCTGCAGGGCTATAGCAGGTAGCTGCAGCGCTATAGTAGGTAGCTGCAGAGCTATAGTAGGTAGTTGCAGAGCTATAGTAGGTAGCTGCAGAGCTATAGCAGGTAGCTGCAGCGCTATAGTAGGTAGCTGCAGAGCTATAGTAGGTAGTTGCAGAGCTATAGTAGGTAGTTGCAGAGCTATAGCAGGTAGCTGCAGAGCTATAGTAGGTAGCTGCAGGGCTATAGTAGGTAGCTGCAGGGCTATAGCAGGTAGCTGCAGGGCTATAGTAGGTAGCTGCAGGGCTATAGTAGGTAGCTGCAGAGCTATAGTAGGTAGCTGCAGTGCTATAGTAGGTAGCTGCAGAGCTATAGTAGGTAGCTGCAGTGCTCTAGTAGGTAGCTGCAGGGCTATAGTAGGAAGCTGCAGGGCTATAGTAGGTAGCTGCAGAGCTATAGCAGGTAGCTGCAGAGCTATAGTAGGTAGCTGCAGGGCTATAGTAGGTAGCTGCAGGGCTATAGTAGGTAGCTGCAGGGCTATAGTAGGTAGCTGCAGAGCTATAGTAGGTAGCTGCAGTGCTATAGTAGGTAGCTGAAGAGCTATAGTAGGTAGCTGCAAGGCTATAGCAGGTAGCCGAGAAGCTATAGTAGGTAGCTGCAGAGCTATAGCAGGTAGCTGCAGGGCTATAGTAGGTAGCTGCAGGGCTATAACAGGTAGCTGCAGAGCTATAGTAGGTAGCTGCAGGCCTATATCAGGTAGCTGCAGGGCTATAGTAGGTAGCTGTAGAGCTATAGTAGGTAGCAGCAGGGCTATAGTAGGTAGCTGCAGAGCTATAGCAGGTAGCTGCAGTACTATAGCAGGTAGCAGCAGAGCTATAGTAGGTAGCTGCAGGGCTATAGTAGGTAGCTGCAGGGCTATAGCAGGTAGCTGCAGGACTATAGTAGGTAGCAGCAGGGCTATAGTAGGTAGCTAGAGGGCTATAGCAGGCAGCTGCAGAGCTATAGTAGGTAGCTGAGAAGCTATAGTAGGTAGCTGCAGAGCTATAGCAGGTAGCTGCAGGGCTATAGTAGGTAGCTGCAGGGCTATAGTAGGTAGCTGTAGAGCTATAGTAGGTAGCTGGAGGGCTATAGCAGGTAGCTGCAGAGCTATAGTAGGTAGCTGCAGGGCTATATCAGGTAGCTGCAGAGCTATAGTAGGTAGCTGCAGGGCTATATCAGGTAGCTGCAGGGCTATAGTAGGTAGCTGTAGAGCTATAGTAGGTAGCTGCAAGGCTATAGCAGGTAGCTGAGAAGCTATAGTAGGTAGCTGCAGAGCTATAGCAGGTAGCTCCAGGGCTATATCAGTGAGCTGCAGGGCTATAGTAGGTAGCTGTAGAGCTATAGTAGGTAGCTGCAGAGCTATAGCAGGTAGCAGCAGGGCTATAGTAGGTAGCTGCAGAGCTATAGTAGGTAGCTGCAGGGCTATAGCAGGTAGCTGCAGGGCTATAGCAGGTAGCTGCAGGGCTATAGTAAGTAGCAGCAGGGCTATAGTAGGTAGCTGCAGAGCTATAGCAGGTAGCAGCGGAGCTATAGTAGGTAGCTGCAGGGCTATAGTAGGTAGCTGCAGGGCTATAGTAGGTAGCTGCAGAGCTATAGTAGGTAGCTGCAGCGCTATAGTAGGTAGCTGCAGAGCTATAGTAGGTAGCTGCAGCGCTATAGTAGGTAGCTGCAGGGCTATAGTAGGTAGCTGCAGGGCTATAGTAGGTAGCTGCAGAGCTATAGTAGGTAGCTGCAGCGCTATAGTAGGTAGCTGCAGTGCTATAGTAGGTAGCTGCAGAGCTATAGTAGGTAGCTGCAGCGCTATAGTAGGTAGCAGCAGGGCTATATCAGGTAGCTGCAGTGCTATAGTAGGTAGTTGCAGAGCTATAGTAGGTAGTTGCAGAGCTATAGCAGGTAGTTGCAGAGCTATAGCAGGTAGCTGCAGGGCTATATCAGGTAGTTGCAGGGCTATAGTAGGTAGCTGCAGGGCTATAGTAGGTAGCTGCAGGGCTATAGCAGGTAGTTGCAGTGCTATAGTAGGTAGCTGCAGGGCTATATCAGGTAGTTGCAGTGCTATAGTAGGTAGCTGCAGGGCTATATCAGGTAGTTGCAGTGCTATAGTAGGTAGCTGCAGGGCTATAGTAGGTAGCTGCAGGGCTATAGCAGGTAGCTGCAGGGCTATAGTAGGTAGCTGCAGTGCTATAGTAGGTAGCTGCAGGGCTATAGTAGGTAGCTGCAGAGCTATAGTAGGTAGCTGCAGTGCTCTAGTAGGTAGCTGCAGGGCTATAGTAGGTAGCTGCAGGGCTATAGTAGGTAGCTGCAGTGCTATAGTAGGTAGCTGCAGTGCTATAGTAGGTAGCTGCAGGGCTAAAGTAGGTAACTGCAGAGCTATAGTAGGTAGCTGAGAAGCTATAGTAGGTAGCTGCAGAGCTATAGCAGGTAGCTGCAGGGCTATAGTAGGTAGCTGCAGGGCTATAGCAGGTAGCTGCAGGGCTATAGTAGGTAGCTGCAGGGCTATAGTAAGTAGCAGCAGGGCTATAGTAGGTAGCTGCAGAGCTATAGTAGGTAGCTGCAGGGCTATATCAGGTAGCTGCATGGCTATAGTAGGTAGCTGCAGGGCTATAGCAGGTAGCTGCAGGGCTATAGTAAGTAGCAGCAGGGCTATAGTAGGTAGCTGCAGAGCTATAGCAGGTAGCAGCGGAGCTATAGTAGGTAGCTGCAGTGCTATAGTAGGTAGCTGCAGAGCTATATTAGGTAGCTGCAGGGCTATAGTAGGTAGCTGCAGGGCTATAGCAGGTAGCTGCAGGGCTATAGTAGGTAGCTGCAGGGCTATAGCAGGTAGCAGCAGGGCTATAGTAGGTAGCTGCAGGGCTATAGCAGGTAGCTGCAAAGCTATAGCAGGTAGCTGCAGGGCTATAGTAAGTAGCAGCAGGGCTATAGTAGGTAGCTGCAGAGCTATAGCAGGTAGCAGCGGAGCTATAGTAAGTAGCAGCAGGGCTATATTAGGTAGCTGCAGAGCTATAGCAGGTAGCAGCGGAGCTATAGCAGGTAGCTGCAGGGCTATAGTAGGTAGCTGCAGGGCTATAGCAGGTAGCTGCAGTGCTATAGCAGGTAGCAGCAGAGCTATAGTAGGTAGCTTCAGGGCTATGGTAGGTAGCTGCAGGGCTATAGCAGGTAGCTGCAGGGCTATAGTAGGTAGCAGCAGGGCTATAGTAGGTAGCTAGAGGGCTATAGCAGGTAGCTGCAGAGCTATAGCAGGTAGCTGCAGTGCTATAGTAGGTAGCAGCAGGGCTATAGTAGGTAGCTAGAGGGCTATAGCAGGTAGCTGCAGGGCTATAGTAGGTAGCTGCAGGGCTATAGTAGGTAGCTGCAGGGCTATAGTAGGTAGCTGCAGGGCTATAGTAGGTAGCTGCAGGGCTATAGTAGGTAGCTGCAGAGCTATAGTAGGTAGCTGCAGTGCTATAGTAGGTAGCTGAAGAGCTATAGTAGGTAGCTGCAAGGCTATAGCAGGTAGCTGAGAAGCTATAGTAGGTAGCTGCAGAGCTATAGCAGGTAGCTGCAGGGCTATATCAGGTAGCTGCAGGGCTATAGTAGGTAGCTGTAGAGCTATAGTAGGTAGCTGCAGAGCTATAGCAGGTAGCAGCAGGGCTATAGTAGGTAGCTGCAGAGCTATAGTAGGTAGCTGCAGGGCTATAGCAGGTAGCTGCAGGGCTATAGCAGGTAGCTGCAGGGCTATAGTAAGTAGCAGCAGGGCTATAGTAGGTAGCTGCAGAGCTATAGCAGGTAGCAGCGGAGCTATAGTAGGTAGCTGCAGGGCTATAGTAGGTAGCTGCAGGGCTATAGTAGGTAGCTGCAGAGCTATAGTAGGTAGCTGCAGCGCTATAGTAGGTAGCTGCAGAGCTAGAGTAGGTAGCTGCAGAGCTATAGTAGGTAGCTGCAGCGCTATAGTAGGTAGCTGCAGGGCTATAGTAGGTAGCTGCAGGGCTATAGTAGGTAGCTGCAGAGCTATAGTAGGTAGCTGCAGCGCTATAGTAGGTAGCTGCAGTGCTATAGTAGGTAGTTGCAGAGCTATAGTAGGTAGTTGCAGAGCTATAGCAGGTAGTTGCAGAGCTATAGTAGGTAGTTGCAGAGCTATAGCAGGTAGTTGCAGAGCTATAGCAGGTAGCTGCAGGGCTATATCAGGTAGTTGCAGGGCTATAGTAGGTAGCTGCAGGGCTATAGCAGGTAGCTGCAGGGCTATAGTAGGTAGCTGCAGGGCTATAGCAGGTAGCTGCAGGGCTATAGTAGGTAGCTGCAGGGCTATAGCAGGTAGCTGCAGGGCTATAGTAGGTAGCTGCAGGGCTATAGCAGGTAGCTGCAGGGCTATAGTAGGTAGCTGCAGTGCTATAGTAGGTAGCTGCAGGGCTATAGTAGGTAGCTGCAGAGCTATAGTAGGTAGCTGCAGTGCTCTAGTAGGTAGTTGCAGGGCTATAGTAGGTAGCTGCAGGGCTATAGTAGGTAGCTGCAGTGCTATAGTAGGTAGCTGCAGTGCTATAGTAGGTAGCTGCAGGGCTATAGTAGGTAACTGCAGAGCTATAGTAGGTAGCTGAGAAGCTATAGTAGGTAGCTGCAGAGCTATAGCAGGTAGCTGCAGGGCTATAGTAGGTAGCTGCAGGGCTATAGCAGGTAGCTGCAGGGCTATAGTAGGTAGCTGCAGGGCTATAGTAAGTAGCAGCAGGGCTATAGTAGGTAGCTGCAGAGCTATAGTAGGTAGCTGCAGGGCTATATCAGGTAGCTGCATGGCTATAGTAGGTAGCTGCAGGGCTATAGCAGGTAGCTGCAGGGCTATAGTAAGTAGCAGCAGGGCTATAGTAGGTAGCTGCAGAGCTATAGCAGGTAGCAGCGGAGCTATAGTAGGTAGCTGCAGTGCTATAGTAGGTAGCTGCAGAGCTATATTAGGTAGCTGCAGGGCTATAGTAGGTAGCTGCAGGGCTATAGCAGGTAGCTGCAGGGCTATAGTAGGTAGCTGCAGGGCTATAGCAGGTAGCAGCAGGGCTATAGTAGGTAGCTGCAGGGCTATAGCAGGTAGCTGCAAAGCTATAGCAGGTAGCTGCAGGGCTATAGTAAGTAGCAGCAGGGCTATAGTAGGTAGCTGCAGAGCTATAGCAGGTAGCAGCGGAGCTATAGTAAGTAGCAGCAGGGCTATAGTAGGTAGCTGCAGAGCTATAGCAGGTAGCAGCGGAGCTATAGCAGGTAGCTGCAGGGCTATAGTAGGTAGCTGCAGGGCTATAGCAGGTAGCTGCATGGCTATAGTAGGTAGCTGCAAAGCTATAGTAGGTAGCTGCAGGGCTATATCAGGTAGCTGCATGGCTATAGTAGGTAGCTGCAGGGCTATAGCAGGTAGCAGCGGAGCTATAGTAGGTAGTTGCAGAGCTATAGTAGGTAGCTGCAGAGCTATAGTAGGTAGCTGCAGAGCTATAGTAGGTAGCTGCAAAGCTAGAGTAGGTAGCTGCAGAGCTATAGCAGGTAGCTGCAGAGCTAGAGTAGGTAGCTGCAGTGCTATAGTAGGTAGTTGCAGAGCTATAGTAGGTATTTGCAGAGCTATAGCAGGTAGCTGCAGAGCTATAGTAGGTAGCTGCAGAGCTAGAGTAGGTAGCTGCAGAGCTAGAGTAGGTAGCTGCAGTGCTATAGTAGGTAGTTGCAGAGCTATAGTAGGTATTTGCAGAGCTATAGTAGGTAGCTGCAGCGCTATAGTAGGTAGCTGCAGAGCTAGAGTAGGTAGCTGCAGTGCTATAGTAGGTAGTTGCAGAGCTATAGTAGGTATTTGCAGAGCTATAGCAGGTAGCTGCAGAGCTATAGTAGGTAGCTGCAGGGCTATAGTAGGTAGCTGCAGGGCTATAGCAGGTAGCTGCAGGGCTATAGTAGGTAGCTGCAGAGCTATAGTAGGTAGCTGCAATGCTCTAGTAGGTAGCTGCAGGGCTATAGTAGGTAGCTGCAGTGCTATATCAGGTAGCTGCAGGGCTATAGTAGGTAGCTGCAGTGCTATAGCAGGTAGCTGCAGGGCTATAGTAGATAGCTGCAGTGCTATAGCAGGTAGCTGCAGGGCTATAGTAGGTAGCTGCAGTGCTATAGTAGGTAGCTGCAGGGCTATAGCAGGTAGCTGCAGAGCTATAGTAGGTAGCTGCAGAGCTATATTAGGTAACTGCAGAGCTATAGTAGGTAGCTGCAGAGCTATAGTAGGTAGCTGCAGAGCTATATTAGGTAACTGCAGAGCTATAGTAGGTAGCTGCAGAGCTATAGTAGGTAGCTGCAGAGCTATAGTAGGTAGCTGCAGGGCTATAGTAGGTAGCTGCAGAGCTGTAGTAGGTAGCTGCAAGGCTATAGCAGGTAGCTGAGAAGCTATAGTAGGTAGCTGCAGAGCTATAGCAGGTAGCTGCAGGGCTATAGTAGGTAGCTGCAGGGCTATAGCAGGTAGCTGCAAAGCTATAGTAGGTAGCTGCAGGGCTATATCAGGTAGCTGCATGGCTATAGTAGGTAGCTGCAAAGCTATAGTAGGTAGCTGCAGGGCTATATCAGGTAGCTGCAGGGCTATAGTAGGTAGCTGCAGGGCTATAGCAGGTAGCTGCAAAGCTATAGTAGGTAGCTGCAGGGCTATATCAGGTAGCTGCAGGGCTATAGTAGGTAGCTGCAGGGCTATAGTAGGTAGCTGCAGGGCTATAGCAGGTAGCTGAGAAGCTATAGTAGGTAGCTGCAGAGCTATAGCAGGTAGCTGCAGGGCTATAGTAGGTAGCTGCAGGGCTATAGCAGGTAGCTGCAAAGCTATAGTAGGTAGCTGCAGAGCTATAGCAGGTAGCTGTAGAGTTATAGTAGGTATCAGCAGGGCTATAGTAGGTAGCTGCAGAGCTATAGCAGGTAGCAGCAGGGCTATAGTAGGTAGCTGCAGAGCTATAGCAGGTAGCTGCAGGGCTATGGCAGGTAGCAGAAGGGCTATAGTAGGTAGCTGCAGGGCTATAGCAGGTAGCTGCATGGCTATAGTAGGTAGCTGCAGTGCTATAGTAGGTAGTTGCAGAGCTATAGTAGGTATTTGCAGAGCTATAGTAGGTAGCTGCAGCGCTATAGTAGGTAGCTGCAGAGCTAGAGTAGGTAGCTGCAGTGCTATAGTAGGTAGTTGCAGAGCTATAGTAGGTATTTGCAGAGCTATAGCAGGTAGCTGCAGAGCTATAGTAGGTAGCTGCAGGGCTATAGTAGGTAGCTGCAGGGCTATAGCAGGTAGCTGCAGGGCTATAGTAGGTAGCTGCAGAGCTATAGTAGGTAGCTGCAATGCTCTAGTAGGTAGCTGCAGGGCTATAGTAGGTAGCTGCAGTGCTATATCAGGTAGCTGCAGGGCTATAGTAGGTAGCTGCAGTGCTATAGCAGGTAGCTGCAGGGCTATAGTAGATAGCTGCAGTGCTATAGCAGGTAGCTGCAGGGCTATAGTAGGTAGCTGCAGTGCTATAGTAGGTAGCTGCAGGGCTATAGCAGGTAGCTGCAGAGCTATAGTAGGTAGCTGCAGAGCTATATTAGGTAACTGCAGAGCTATAGTAGGTAGCTGCAGAGCTATAGTAGGTAGCTGCAGAGCTATATTAGGTAACTGCAGAGCTATAGTAGGTAGCTGCAGAGCTATAGTAGGTAGCTGCAGAGCTATAGTAGGTAGCTGCAGGGCTATAGTAGGTAGCTGCAGAGCTGTAGTAGGTAGCTGCAAGGCTATAGCAGGTAGCTGAGAAGCTATAGTAGGTAGCTGCAGAGCTATAGCAGGTAGCTGCAGGGCTATAGTAGGTAGCTGCAGGGCTATAGCAGGTAGCTGCAAAGCTATAGTAGGTAGCTGCAGGGCTATATCAGGTAGCTGCATGGCTATAGTAGGTAGCTGCAAAGCTATAGTAGGTAGCTGCAGGGCTATATCAGGTAGCTGCAGGGCTATAGTAGGTAGCTGCAGGGCTATAGCAGGTAGCTGCAAAGCTATAGTAGGTAGCTGCAGGGCTATATCAGGTAGCTGCAGGGCTATAGTAGGTAGCTGCAGGGCTATAGTAGGTAGCTGCAGGGCTATAGCAGGTAGCTGAGAAGCTATAGTAGGTAGCTGCAGAGCTATAGCAGGTAGCTGCAGGGCTATAGTAGGTAGCTGCAGGGCTATAGCAGGTAGCTGCAAAGCTATAGTAGGTAGCTGCAGAGCTATAGCAGGTAGCTGTAGAGTTATAGTAGGTATCAGCAGGGCTATAGTAGGTAGCTGCAGAGCTATAGCAGGTAGCAGCAGGGCTATAGTAGGTAGCTGCAGAGCTATAGCAGGTAGCTGCAGGGCTATGGCAGGTAGCAGAAGGGCTATAGTAGGTAGCTGCAGGGCTATAGCAGGTAGCTGCATGGCTATAGTAGTTAGCAGCAGGGCTATAGCAGGTAGCTGCAGAGCTATAGTAGGTAGCTGCAGGGCTATAGTAGGTAGCTGCAGGGCTATAGTAGGTAGCTGCAGTGCTATAGTAGGTAGCTGCAGAGCTATAGTAGGTAGCTGCAGTGCTATAGTAGGTAGCTGAAGAGCTATAGTAGGTAGCTGCAAGGCTATAGCAGGTAGCTGAGAAGCTATAGTAGGTAGCTGCAGAGCTATAGCAGGTAGCTGCAGTGCTCTAGTAGGTAGCTGCAGTGCTCTAGTAGGTAGCTGCAGGGCTATAGTAGGTAGCTGCAGTGCTATATTAGGTAACTGCAGAGCTATAGTAGGTAGCTGCAGAGCTATAGTAGGTAACTGCAGAGCTATAGTAGGTAGCTGCAGAGCTATAGTAGGTAGCTGCAGAGCTGTAGTAGGTAGCTGCAAGGCTATAGCAGGTAGCTGAGAAGCTATAGTAGGTAGCTGCAGAGCTATAGCAGGTAGCTGCAGGGCTATAGTAGCAGCACACCTTAGGGTACTTGTCGGCTGGTTCAGATCAGACCCACTGTCAATCTGGCTAGACATTGAATCCTCGCAATCTAAGTCCCCCCTATGGAACCTACTATTTATCAAAGACTTTAAGTCTGTTAGGAAAATATGCTCCAACCCCATCACACTATGCTCCGTCAAGGCCTGGAAGACTGTCCGTAAGGTGGAGGGCCGAGCCAAGCTGACCTCTCCTCTTACCCCGATCGTAGGCAATCCTGACTTTAAGCCAGACCAAACTGGCGGCGGCTTCAAGACCTGGCATAAGCAGGGCATAACTGATCTTGGCCACCTGTTTGATGGCCAGACCCTAATGTCCTTTATACAGTGGCAGCAGCGGTTTGGCCTATTGAAAACGGAATTTTTTAGATACCTACAAATTAGGCAGTTTATCACCAAGGACACCTCACTTTTAACTAACAGTTCCACCTCGCAGGTGGAGAAAGCCCTCTCCTTGCAGATCCCTAAAAAACAAATATCTATCTTCTATAGTACTCTAAACCTTAATTCATCTTTATCTTCCCTTGTTACTAAACAGTCCTGGGAAAGAGACCTGGACATAGAGATCACACATGTAGACTGGCAGGATGCATGGACCTACGCAAAAAAAATCTCTGTTTGCAACCGCACCAAGGCTATTCAAGTTAGAATCTTGCACCGCATTCATATTACCCCTGCCCTTAAGAGTAAAATGGATCCCAATACATCCGCACTTTGCTTTAAATGCAAGATAGAGACTGGAAACCACTTCCACTGCTTTTGGACCTGTGTAAAGCTTCAGAGCTATTGGTTCGACATCGTAGAGGAACTATCTGACATATTTCACACCCCCATCGAGCTGGATCCCCTCTGCCTCTTACTAGGCCTCCCAGATATTCATATTGCCAATTTCAAACAAAAGAGACTGTTCAATTTGTTGACATTTGCTGCTAGGAAGAACATCCTGTTGTTTTGGATCAAGGATGAGGTCCCATCAAAGAGGTCATGGCACAATATTATAATGGAATGCATTCCCTGTGAGCATATCACGTGTATGCTGCATTCCAAGTTGGACACTTTTTATGAAATATGGGACCCTTATCTGTCACATATCGGACCTGCGCTATCCACCACTGTACTCGCCGGGATTCCCCATTACCCATAACCTCCCAATAGACCAATGCTGCCTTGTTTTGTCTGACTGTGCTGGCATTGTTGACAAGGGAACCGTAACTGATGCAAAGGTGCTTACATATACACGTACACACACACACGCTCACACCACACATATACGCATGCACACACATAGAACACACATCACTCACACACAGGCAACATGCAAGCGTAAATTACACAGGCACATCAAACATTCACACATAAAACATGCACATAGGTAAGGCACACGCACACATGGGTAGGTAGAACACATATATATAGCACACATAGATAATGCACACACATAAGATCCACATGTATTTTTTATTTTATTGAATGAATGAATGAAAACTTTATTTAAAAGATTGCAGAATGGGTACAATACAGTACGGCTCAATACATACAATTGTTAAGGGGATGCAGACCAGAGAAAGACGTTTGTCTTGTTTACATCAGGGTCCCCCATTTTCAATTCATAGTGACATTTATGACATACACAACATACATGACATTTATGGCATAGGGAGGGACATACATGACATACAGGTATATAGTACTGTTACATTTGTGACATATATGATATGCAAATATACAGTACTGTTACCCATAGATCCTGACAGAGTATATACATATGATGGGGAGGAGACTGTACATTAGGAGGGGGTGGGTGGGTGGGAGAGAAATATACATACGGTGGGGAGAGAATATATACATACAGTGGGGAGGAGACTGTACATTAGGAGGGGGTGGGAGGATGGGAGAGAAATATTAAGGTGGGGAGAGAATATATACATACGGAGGGGAGGAGACTGTCTATTAGGGGTGGGGTGGGGGGGTTTGGACAGTTACGGTGGCCATTTTCGAATTGCAGCCTCCCGTAGGTGCTCTTTTAGAGCGGTTTTGAATGTGGGTAGGGATTCACATTCCTTTACAGCTTTGGGTAGGGCGTTCCACATTGATGTGGCATAATTGCGAAACGTGTTTAGTCCCTTGTTTGAGCCGAATCTGGGTTTAACATGATTTGTTGAGCTTCCTCTGGTGTTGTGGTCGTGGTATTCACTGACCTTTGGGAAGTATTTTGACATGTACATGGGTACCTTAGTCATATAGTGTATCTTGTAGACCAGGCCCATTGCAAGTTGCTGTACTCTGTCGTCTACTCTAAGCCATCCTAGGTAGTCAAAGTGGGCAGGGGTGAGGTGGGTTCTAGGAGTAAGGTCAAGTAGTAGTCTGACCAGTTTGTTTTGTGATGTTTGATTGATTGATTGATTGAAAACTTTATTAACAGATTGCAGAATGGGTACAGTACAGCTCAATACATACAATTGTTAAGGGGATGCAGACCAGAGAAAGACATATTTTTATTTTACTTTCTTGTTTGCCTGTCTTATACTGTTATTATTGTTGTCGTCGTTGTTGTCATTGTTACTATTATTATTATTATTATTATTATTATTATTATTATTATTATTATTATTATTATTATTATTATTATTATTATTATTATTTATTATTATTTATTATGATTATTATTATTATTATTATTATTATTATTATTATTATTATTATTATTATTATTATTATTATTATTATTGTTATTATTATTGTTATTATTATTGTTATTATTATTATTATTGTTATTGTTATTGTTATTATTGTTAATGTTATTGTATTGTGATGTCTTGTTCTATGTTGAAAAATGGAAAATAAAAACATTATATATATATATATATATATATATATATATATATATATATATATATATATATATATATATATATATATATATATATATATATATATATATATATAAAAATGCATTCATTCATTCATTCATTCATTCATTCATTCATTCACTTAAATGCTGCTAGTTTAATGGCGGAACTAATGGTTGAAGCCCACAGTGTCCGGGGACGTTTTATGCCGACGCACGCGTGTAAAAATCTCCGCGGATTTAAGAGATAGTTTCACTTCTTCTTGTAAAGAGATAGTTTCAGTCACAGTCTTAAAGAGATAGTTTCACTTCTTCAATAGAATAAAATGATCTTTATTGTCATTGTTACAAGGTCAAGAAGATGATCCGGTCCCCATAATGTCCTCTCTTATTGCAGCAGCAGTAAGGTAGGTGTTGGTGTTGTGGTTGTTAGCCATGCTAGCCCAAGCCATGCTGCTAAAGTGCTGCTAACTAAATGTTTACTGAGTGAGTTATTATTGCAGAAGGACTTCATGTGTTTTGTAGGTTAAGTTAATTTGTTTAACAATATTGGAAAGACATGTGACACTAAAAGAGACAAGTAGAAATAAGATGGATGTATGTTATTGTTTGATCTGTGATTTATTGTATTTCATGTATGTGTTTCACAGTTCTCACCGTCTGGATTTGAAAGAAATCCCACCAGTGCTATAAAGAACGTGTTGCTGTCATCATCGCATAAGAGGGAATTACACTAGGGCTTCATAGTCTTCGGTGAGTTTGATTTGACTGATTGATTGAACACTTTATTAACAGATTGCAGAATGGGTACAATACAGTACGGCTCAATACACACAATTGTTAAGGGGATGCAGACCAGAGAAACACTTTAGTGACAAAATGGCATCCAAGGTAATAAAAAAAGTCAACCAATGAACTAGATTCTTGTACCAGATCTCCTCTCTGGTAAACAACAATACCCTGAAGACTCTGGCAGGAGCACTCATTCAAGGGTACTACGACTATGCTTGCACCTCATGGTACCAAAGCACCTCAAAGGCGCTAAAAACAAAATTACAAACATCACAAAACAAACTGGTCAGACTACTGCTTGACCTTACCCCTAGAACCCACCTCACCCCTGCCCACTTTGACAACCTAGGATGGCTTAGAGTAGACCACAGAGTACAGCAACTTGCAATGGGCCTGGTCTACAAGATACACTACACCACTAAGGTACCCATGTACATGTAAAAATACTTCCCAAAGGTCAGTGAATACCACGACCACAACACCAGAGGAAGCTCAACAAATCATGTTAAACCCAGATTCGGCTCAAACAAGGGACTAAACACGTTTAGCAATTATGTCACATCAATGTGGAACGCCCTACCCAAAGCTGTAAAGGAATGTGAATCACTACCCACATTCAAAACCACTCTTAAAGAGCACCTACGGGAGGCTGCAATTCGAAACTGGCCACCGTAAATGTCCATACCCCCCCACCCCCTCCTAATAGTCAGTCTCCTCCCCACCGTATGTATATATTCTCTCCCCACCGTATGTATACTTCTCTCTCACCCACCCCCTCCTAATGTACAGTCCCCTCCACATCATATACTCTGTCAGGATCTATGGGTAACAGTACTGTATATTTGCATATCGTATATATGTCACAAATGTAACGGTACTAATATACCTGTATGTCATATACGTCCCTATGCCATAAATGTCATGATGTCATATATGTTGTGTATGTCATAAATGTCACTATGATAAGGCTGTCCCCGAACCCTGTTTTTAGGGTTTGAACGTTCGCCAGGGTTTTTCGAACGGACGTTCGAACGTTCCTTTTTTTTTTATTAATTAATTGTATTATTATAGATCCTACGGAGGGCGGCATTGCATAGTCTATCGGTGAATTTTTTTTTGTTTACAGTGGTGGCTGTTCATGTAATTAAACAAAGCACTATAAAATAAAGGGAAAAGACAGCAGTCAAACATAATATCATATAATAACGCACTCACTTTTTGTCCCGGTAGAACATCGCCGTATGAATTGGAATAACCGAAGCTTTCTGGTCTGGCGGGCTTGAAATTTCCATAAATGTGTATCCAATCCATAAATCCATTTAGTTAGATCCAGTATTGACTGAATGTATCTGTGATTATTATAGATTTTCCTGGTTGACTCTCCCGCTCCCGGTCGTGATGTCACACGAAAGCCAGCCGCACTCACCCAATAGACTATTCTATTCTAAACAGTTATATTAGTGTGATTGAACGTAATATACATTTTATCCAGTGCATATTAGGATAGTATTTTTTTTATACATTTCAACATTTGATTGCTTTTGCTACGTGCATTTTTCAATTGGCTGCGTTCGAGCGTTGCGCACTTGGCGATGTTTCTATCGCCTCAGAAGTCAGAACAGAGGGGGGATGAACATGAAGCATGAACAATGATGTATATATTACACGTTATTGTGCATTTTAACTTTACTGTCTAGTATCGTAATAAAAAATGTAGACTAGACACTCGGCACCTGTATACTATGGATTAATTTCATTACCCCTGGAAAAAAACAACTAAAATAAATTACGATCGAATATTCGATAGGTATTCTACCTTTTGATTTAAGGATCAAATAAGACAAGTTATTTCCAAAAGCGGGATTTATTGCACAAGTAGTTTAACAAGAAAGCAATGCAGATAAACAATATAAAAAACAGGCGCAGTAATTGAAACATTAACAACAAGTCGGCACTCAACTCTGAACATTAACAACTTATAACATTTAAAATATACATTAACAATAATAATAATTAACAAACGTGGGATTTATTGCACAAGTCGTTTTTAACAAAGCAATGCAGATAAATAATAAGTAACCAAACAATAAAACGCTGTCTCACGCGGGTCGGCCTAATGTATCCTGCCTTGGAAAAGATTAGTTCCGATGGTGTGGAAGTGGCTGGGATACAAAGGCAGTGTTTTTCTGCCAGTGACAGTGTTGGGTAGCGGGCAGAATTGGCGGGGGTCCAGCTGCTCCCACCGGGTCATCAGTCTCCTCTCCCTCTCCCACCGGGTCATCAGTCTCCTCTCCCTCTCCCACTGGGTCATCATTCTCCTCTCCCTCTCCCACCGGGTCATCAGTCTCCTCTCCCTCTCCCACCGGGTCATCAGTCTCCTCTCCTTCTCCCACCGGGTCATCAGTCTTTTCTCCCTCTCCCTCTCCCACCGGGTCATCAGTCTCTTCTCCCTCTCCCTCTCCCACCGGGTCATCAGTCTCCTCTCCCTCTCCCACCGGGTCATCAGTCTCCTCTCCCTCTCCCACCGGGTCATCAGTCTCCTCTCCCTCTCCCTCTCCCACCGGGTCATCAGTCTCCTCTCCCTCTCCCACCGGGTCATCAGTCTCCTCTCCCTCTCCCTCTCCCACCGGGTCATCAGTCTCCTCTCCCTCTCCCTCTCCCACCGGGCCATTAGTCTCCTCTCCCTCTCCCTCGCTTGCACCGTCTTCCACGGTTGCGTCACGCTGTTGCAAGTGGTCAGCAAGGAGAACAACCTGGAAATAAAATATTGTATTAATAATTAAAATCGGAGAAGATGTTGTGCTTGCCTTGTGCAGGCTACAATGTGGCATGATAAGATAGTTGTGTGAATATCGGTCAGACTCAGAGTGGTTTAATTAATAATTGAATATATTAGTCAATAGTCTAACCTGGATATATACGTTGTCCTTCATCTCATCATCGATGAATTTGAGATGTTTGAACCGGGGGTCCAGGGCAGCAGAAAGGAGATGGATACTGGCAGGTTCCAGGTGTTGCAGCTCCCATCTGGTGTCAATCTCGTGGACCAGGGACTTTTTCAGATCCCTTATTGCAGGGCTGTCCGACTCATCTGGTGACAAGTGCCGTTTTTTAAGATTCGTTAACATGGGCACGGTTGCCGACAAGGACACAATGTCCTCTTGGGAGAAGAGCTCTGTGAGCGTCTCCAGAGGGTGGAGCACATCCATGACATCACCTGCCAGGGTCCACTGGTCCGAACTGAGGTCCAGTAATCGATCCGCCTTTTTGGAGACGGTGGCGTCGGACAACACGGCTGTTATTGGCCATCGTTGCTCCACCAAGCGATCCAACATTGACCATGTGGAGTTCCAACGAGTGGCAACGTCTGGGATTAATTTGTCGGATATGACGTTCTGCTGTTCTTGTTTTGCTTTCAGAGCAGCTGTAGCTTTTGTGCTCTTTCTAAAATGCGCTACCAGATTCCTGCCCGCTGCAACAGTGCAATGCACGGTGCTCTGTTTGAGAGAGGAGTTTATGCACAGCTGTAATGTGTGTCCCGAGCAGCAGACCCCCTGGACCTTGCCCCAATTTTCTGGGTCCTGTTTAAGTGTCTCGGTACACAGCTTCATGTTGCTGGCATTGTCATGCTTTTTGTAGTTGGGTATGCCATACGCGCCAGCCACTTCACCCAGGCGTTGCGCGATGTTTACTCCAGAATGTTTCATCTCCAGTTCTTTCGTTTCCAAGACATATCCCAGTAGTTCCCACTCGTTGGAAATAAAATGACAGGTGACTGCCATGTACGCCTCCATCGCCACCGACGTCCAAGCGTCTGTTGTGAATTCCACCGCTGTGGCATGGTCAATGTAAAAGGAGACGTTCTCCCGCACGGCCCCGTACTCCAGAGTTAGGTTGTTGGAAACGGTGGATCTTTTGGGCATGGTGTAACCTGGTGCCATCACATGAACCATTCTCCTGAATCCCTCACACTCTACTACAGTATGGGCCTCATGTCCAAAGCAATAAAGTCCACAATGGAGTCCAATAACTCCTTCTTTCTCTTCTCGCTCATTGGTTTGGTATCAAATTGCAGTAGTGTCTGCGTGGTTGAGGAGGTGGGCCTGCCGTCCAGATCCAGTTTATGTACCTAAAATAATGAATTTGTTATTATTAGCATATATCATTTTGTTCTTATTATATTTATTTGAGGCCAGGCCAACAGGGCATCACGCTTTCGCGCTGCTGCACGTGGTGAATGGCGATACTTCTAATTAGCGTCCAATACTTAAATTTTTTAATGAGCAGCTAGGTTTGATGTGCCACCGTGGAATGCCAAGTGCTTGTCGCACATTTGACACACAGCCTTTAGCTTATCCTCCGTCTTCTTGCTGTGAGAGTGACAACACTGCTAACCACTGCTAGGGTTTGAACCCAGGACCTTCTTGCTGTGAGAGTGACAACACTGCTAACCACTGCTGGGGTTTGAACCCAGGCCCTTCTTGCTGTGAGTCAACACTGCTAACCATTGCTGGGGTTTGAACCCAGGCCCTTCTTGCTGTGAGACAACACTGCTAACCACTGCTGGGGTTTGAACCCAGGCCCTTCTTGCTGTGAGACAACACTGCTAACCACTGCTGGGGTTTGAACCCAGGCCCTTCTTGCTGTGAGACAACACTGCTAACCACTGCTGGGGTTTGAACCCAGGCCCTTCTTGCTGTGAGACAACAATGCTGACCACTACTGGGGACTTGTTCATGTTATTAACGTCTTAAGCCCGATCGGCCCAGATCAGGCCGAGTTTAATTTCACATCACAAATAGATCAATACAGTCCGTATTAAGTAATGTTGCATTTCTTTTTCAAATGTAGCCAAGAGTAAAGACCCTAACCCTATCAAAACGGCAGTCAAAGTGTATATTTTCAGCACTACGTTTGTTTAGCAATGATTTTAAGTGTTATTAGCTAAATATGACCCCACACATAAATCTCTACCACATCCCCATCCAAGACACACACCCCAATAGCACGCCATGACCGAAGAAAAACACGAACAGCCCTCGCGCCACTCACACCGCCAATGTGTCAATGTACACCTGAGAGAAGAAGAGGTGCTCGTACTGTGGGAAAGGCTTTCTAGAATCATTTGAAAAGACACATGTACACACACTCCTGCCCAGCAATGCTCCAAGAAATGTCCACTCGGGTCACCTAAATAATAATAATAACTTTATTTCTATAGCACTTTTCATACAGAGGTTGCAGTTCAAAGTGCTTCACAACAGTAAAAATACAGGCATGGGTGAGCATAGCAGGGTATGGTAAATCACAGTATTTCACATTAGGATCTAGCATCCTAATAGGCTCTCTATTCAGTAATACAAATAATAAAGTAGTTTAAAATGATTAAGTTTAAAAATAGTCTAAAAATTATAAAATAGAACGGACATACAACAGTAAAAATGTAAATAGCAAGGTTACAGTAAAAAGTGTGAAAAATAGTTTAAAATGATTACTCATCCATTTATTTATTGCCAGTAAGCAGTCTGTAATGGAGCTAATCGCTGTATTGTTTGGTTCAGCAGATATGTACAGTTGTGTATCATCCGCATAGCTATGGAAATCTACATTATGTTCTCTGATGATATCACCCAGCGGTAACATGTAAAGGGAGAAGAGTAAAGGACCTAAGCAACTCCCTTGTGCAACTCCATAGTTGTTGTCGTATATATCAGACATGTGGCCTCCTAGTCTAACATAGAATTTCCTCCCTCTGATGTATGTTTTGAACCAGCTTAGCACATGTTCTGAGAAACCGACAAGGTTTTCAAGACGATCGATTAGAATATCGTGATCGATTGTATCAAATGCTGCACTGAGATCTAGCAGGACAAGGATGGAGATCTTATTCTCTTCAGAGTTTAGCCTGAGGTCACTGATTATTTTGGTGAGGGCAGTTTCAGTGCTATGATATTTTCTGAATCCCGACTGAAATTCTTCTAAGATGTTGTTTTCTTCAAGAAAGGAATTTATTTGAACTGAAACTATCTTCTCAAGTACTTTGCTAATGAATGGTAGGTTGGATATTGGACGATAATTTGCCATTTCATTACTATCCAAGTTAGGTTTTTTTAGTAATGGCTTTACAACTGCTGTTTTAAAGGCATCTGGGAAAATACCAGTTCTAAGGGAAGTGTATATGATATCTAGCACAGGGCTTGAAACACTATTAAACACCCGTTTGAAGAAAGCTGTAGGTATAGGGTCAATGTCTGAGGTGGAGGAGTTACATTCTGAGACAGTTTTGCAGAGAACCTAAAGAAGCATTACATGAGAGGCTATGCTGTATTACCTACAATGACACCCTGCTCAGTAGGTTTTACATAATTTATATATTTTCTTCCTTAATTGAGACCCTTAGTATGTGATTGGACAGGGAAGGATACGTCACATTCAGCATTTTTTTTTTTTTTTAACTTTCTTTTTATTGTTTTTCACAATAAGCAAACAATCACAAACAACAAGACATAACAAAAACACAATCCCGGGCTGCATTATTAGTGTCACTTTACAAAAATATACTTTTCACATGAGTTCTCAATTCTCTTACTTTCCCTATAGGTATGGCGAATATTCTTTACAACTATACATCAATACATCATCCACTGGTTGTCGTCATTAACATATAAAAGTCCCACTTTTCCCAGTACTTCAAACCTTTCTCTTCCTGTAATCTGAGAGTAAAAAGTAAGTCTTTCCATTGTGTATATTTCGCCTATAATGGCCAACCATTTTTCTTTTGTTGGAGGTTCTTGTTGATACCAGAGACGCGTGATCGCTTTCTTACTTGCTGCTAAAAATATTTTCATCAAATATCTGTCTCCTCCTACCAATTCCTCAGGTAAGTTACCCAGGTATAAATAGGAGAAGGTCTCCGGTATCTTAAAATTCAATATAACCTGCATGGTGGAGTGAACATCTTGCCAGTAACGTTGAATTCCTGGACAATTCCAAAAGATATGAGAGTGGTTTGCCTCCCTCTGGCCGCACTGTCTCCAACATGGTTGCTCTATGCCTACTTGTCGGGATTTGATTTTGGGAGTTATGAAGAATCTAGTCAAGTTTTTCCAGCAGAATTCTCTCCATGTTTTTGAATTAGTCGAGCTACATTGAGTTCTGCACATGTTCTCCCATTCGTCTTCGGTTATTTCAATGTTTGATTCCTTTTCCCAATTTGTCTTAATGTAACTTGTGGAGTCAGTTCTGGCCTGAACAAAGCTATTATACAATTTTGACACAGTTTTACTCATCTTGTCCCTGTATGCCTGA
Source organism: Notolepis coatsorum (assembly GCF_963971535.1). Classification (NCBI taxonomy): domain Eukaryota; kingdom Metazoa; phylum Chordata; class Actinopteri; order Aulopiformes; family Paralepididae; genus Notolepis; species Notolepis coatsorum. The sequence goes on along the minus strand of NC_140181.1, from coordinate 109,245,978 downwards.
ATGAATATCTGAATAACACTGTCTATTGGCGTATTGGGCTCAGACACCTTTACCTCTTTTAGAAAGTACTGGCGTAGTTGTAGGTATCTGAAGAAGTCGTGTTTATCCAAACCGTATGTATCTTTCAAGGTTTGAAAGCTCACAAGTTCTCCATTCTCTACCATTGTGCTGCACATTCAGCATTCTAATGCAATACATTTGGCGTTTGTGTTTATTTGTTTTGTGTCTGGGTTTAACAAAAAGCCCCTTTCTACAGTGAAAATCTAATTTATTTGTAAGGCCCGACAACACATTAATGTCCCTATGGGCCGGACACGTCTTCTTTAAACAAGTCAAGAAGAAACATCACAATGAATCAAAAACAAAACAAAAAACAACATGAAATCCAAAATATAATGTAAAATAAATAAATGCAACACTCCCAGACATGCCCCACGCGAAGGTAAGGAAAAACTCACTAAAAATCTAGCAATAGGAAAAAAGCACCACAGGCAACGTGGAGGGGAGAAACTTTAGAAGGGCCGTTCAAGGGGGGATCTCCCTTCTTAGATGTTGGTGATAGTAAAATCAATTGGTGGAGAATAAAACGGGTGAAACAGTTGGTATGTATGTAATAAAACACAAATATGTACATGCAATAGCCATTGTGGTATTAAAAGATGGTATAAGAGACCTGTTTTATTCAAAGTGGACATATTTGAGTCCTTTTCAACAAGTTCTGTACGTAGTTCTTTGAGGTGAAGAAAGAGGTGTTTTTGCTGAAGAAAAAGCATTCTAGCAGCATATATACCTCTGTTTCAGTCCTGTTCTCAACTGGCTGTTTCTGTGCCTGTAATGAGCGAGCTGCTTTTATTGTACAAATACAATAATTATCATACATCTAGCAGTGGTGCGTGACCCTGTACCATAATTATCGTACATCTAGCAGTGGTTCGTGACCCTGTACCATAATTATCGTACATCTAGCAGTGGTGCGTGACCCTGTACCATAATTATCGTACATCTAGCAGTGGTGCGTGACCCTGTACCATAATTATCGTACATCTAGCAGTGGTGCGTGACCCTGTACCATAATTATCGTACATCTAGCAGTGGTGCGTGACCCTGTACCATAATTATCGTACATCTAGCAGTGGTGCGTGACCCTGTACCATAATTATCATACATCTAGCAGTGGTGTGTGACTAGAGATGTTCCGATACCATTTTTTCCTTTCCGATCCGATTCCGATACCTAAGCTTTGGGTATCGGCCGATACCGATACTGATCCGATACCAGTGCATACATTTAAAAAAATTAAAAAAAAAAAAAAATTATATAAATTATAATTTTTTTTTTTTATACAGCTACTGTTTTATATATACTGTTTTTTTGTAATAACTAGAAAGTAATGGTATTTATTCAACAGGTGATTGTATAGATTTGTATTAGTATCATTAATCAATGAGTATGGGGCTGCAGCACTGCAGATATACCCTACTCCAATGATCCACACGGACATTATTCGTTGCTGCACTTGCTTCCAGAAGGCTCCGTTGAAGTAGCAGAGGATCTCTGTTGTGATTTTTGCACAATAAATATTCAACATTCTCTTTTGAGACTCTGCCTCAGACTCTTATCATTTGGCACTAAAAGCTAAACATTGTCACCGATATGGCTGTCCGCAACATGTCATTAATTGTGTACGCGAGGTGGTTCAGTGACGATGCTAACGTGAGCTAGGTTAGCTAGCATGAGCTACCGGGAGATGGAAAGACTAACGTTACTGGTGAAAATGTGATTTACGTTGGAATACTCCTTTGCCAACTTGCTGTACTTTGCTTGCAGGTCTGCAGCAAAATTAGAGGGTATTTGCCGATACCGATACCAGCATTTTAGGCAGTATCGGCGGCATTTCCGATACTGGTATCGGTATCGGAACAACTATGTGTGACCCTGTACCATAATTATCATACATCTAGCAGTGGTGCGTGACCCTGTACCGTCAAACGGAATTCAGATCCAACTTTCAGACTAGACTGCAGATCAAATATGACTCCAGATCCAGCAATAGCATAGCAATCCTGTCGTTACAAATGTTGTCAGAAACATATTTTAGGTTCAATGCAAATTAGGTTCCATGAAAATAGAAGATTTATGTATCTTGTACATAAGCATCAAGATATCTTCACACGCACATTATTAACCACAGCGTGGCTGCAATTCTGAATGGCTGGTTTCACGAGGGACGGTTCTTGTCACAGCTGAACTGCAGAAAAGCCACAATGCACATATTTAAAGTGGTATTTTCTTTGTTAAAATAAGTGGTCTACATGTTAAAATAATAGCTCTACATTCCAACAGCCATCACTGTGTTTTGGTCAGTAACATGGATTAGATTAGATTCAAATGTATTGTCATCATTATACAGCACAAGTACAGTACAACAAAAATAAGTTTGGCATCCAACCAGAGTGTAAATGTAGCAGTAAAGTGCAACAGTAATATACAATGTACAGGTGGTTAACTGGGTACACAATATACATATTAGTACTACTGAGTGTAGTGCTAATCAAATGTATGTACAGAGTTATATTATATATATATATGAGAGAGACAGTATGACTACTACTGGCCAGCAGCGTAACTAGTAAGTCAAGAGTAGCATATATATAGATATAGTAAGGGACTGTGCAGGTAAGTACAGACAGGGTAGGTATATATGCAGTGAGAATAAATATATATATATGGTATATACAGAATTATAGTACATGCTATCATACAGAGCTAAGGATTATGTGCAGGTGTACAAGCAAGTATATGACGGGTTATATGCAGGTATATTCAGACAAATATGGGTATATACAGTATATGCCGTGATATAAATATTTAAGTGTAAATATGTGGTATATTCAGCACTATTGTACATGCTATCATACAGAGTATATGGGTAGACAGTGAAAGCAGTTGGTAGGTATAAATTGAGTATAGGCAACAGAGTTCAGAGTCGTACAGTATGGGTAACAGAGCCTAGGGTGTAGGCAATGGAGTCAGAGTTTATATAGTGAGGGGGGGGGGGTCTGTCAACGTGGTTCAGAGTTCAGAGAGATGACCGCTGAGGGAAAGAAGCTGTTCCTGAGTCTGCTGTGAACGTGGTTCAGAGTTCAGAGAGATGACCGCTGAGGGAAAGAAGCTGTTCCTGAGTCTGCTTGACCTGGAGCGGAGGTTCCTGGAGCGTCTCCCGAAGGGGAGAACGTCAAACAGTCCATGATTGGGGTGAGAGGTGTCCTTGACAATGCTGCGTGCCTTCCTCAGACACCGCTTGTGGTGGATAGACTCAATAGTAGGGAGTGGTGTACCGGTGATGCTTTGTTTTCACCACCCTCTGCAGTGCTTTCCGGTCAGAGGCCGTGCAAAAGACGTACCAGACTGTGATGCAGTTGGTGAGGATGCTTTCAATGGCACACTGGTAAAGGTTCACCAGGATCTGAGGGGACAGGTGGGCTTTCCTCAGTCTCCTCAGGAAGAAGAGGCACTGGTGAGCCTTCTTGACCAGTGCTGAGGTGTTGAGGTTCCAAGACGGGTCCTCTGAGATGTGGACGCTGGGTCTGGTCCTCCTGAAGTCCACCATGAGCTCCTTGGTCTTCTTGGTGTTGAGAGCCAGATTGTTGTCGGCACACCACGCCACCAGGTGCTGGACCTCCTCCCTATAGGCCAACTCATGGTTGTTTTTGATGAGGCCCACCGCTGTTGTGTCATCTGCAAACTTAATTATGGGGTTGGTACCATGTATAGGAGTACAGTCGTGGGTGAAGAGGGATGAATGAATGACTTATTTTATTTTGAACGTTTACAAATAAGGAAGAAAGCCGAAGGCCGGACCAGCACTCTCAGATAAAAAAATTGTTTTTAATGGCAGCCTATAGTACAGACATGTTTCGGAACAGGTGTTGCATCTTCAGTGTTAATAGGCTAGCAATGGTAGCTTGTAAAAGTGGGAGCTATATACCATGTGGGCAGGAAGTGACATCATTGAGGTGAGCTTGGGAATGCTAGTCAACTTTGACCTCCATAGTAAGGATTTTATAATGTAGAATGTTGAAAACAAATATAAACCAGAAACTTAAATAAGCCAATAGCAAACACAAAATTCTATAAGAGAAAAACAACAAAAACAGAAGGAAAAGAGGACAACTTTTCACCATTCGTAAAAATAATAATAATAGTAATAATAATATAATCATGATAATAAAAGTAATAAAAGTCACTTATAGGAAACAGGATAACAAGTTTTTTTCATTCATTCCCTTTGGTACAGTACCATTAAACAAATGAATATAGTAGCCTGTCTCCCCCTCTAGAGGACATTGTAGACTAACTCGCCAGATACAGATACATGGGAGGGGCAGCTGTCAGATACTGAGAGCGCGGTCTACCTTGACTTTGAATGTTTACAAATACGAATAAACAAGCGAAAAGGATAGGTTTGAAGCCGAAGGCTTATAGAGCAACCTACCCCTAATTCAAAAACGAATTCAAAACAGTTAAAGGTTTCAAAATATAACAAACAAACAAAAAAATATCAACATCAAAAATCAACAAAAAACTATCCTGATGAGAACAAAAAAAGTTAAAGTTTGCAAGAAAAAACAAACAAAAAATCAACTATCAACAAAAAACGTTCCCGAAAAGAACATAAGCCAACATAGGAAAATCAAAACTTAATCTGCAATACCCAAGTTTCATGGTAGAGAAAAAACAGAGTAGAGAAAGGGGACTCAGCACACAGCCTTGCGGCACGCCGGTGTTCAGGGTGAGGGTGGAGGAGGTGAGATTAACCTAACTAACTGAGGTCTGTTCGTTAGGAAGTCTAGTATCCAGTTGCAGACCGAGGGGTTGATGTCAAGGTCCTTGGTTTCCAGAAGGTCACCACTGGTTTGGAGATGAGTTTGGAGGCGATGGTGGTGTTGAATGCTGAGGTCTATGAACAACATTCTCACATGGGTATTGCTCTCATCCAGGTGGGAGAGTGTAGCGCTGAGGGGATGGCGTCCTTCGTGCTCCCGTTCTCACGGTAGGCAGATTGGTGACTGTCCAGTGAGGGTGAGAGGCCAGATTTGAGGTGAGCCAGCACCAGCCTCTCAAAGCACTTCTTGATGATGGGGGGTGAGTGCAACGGGGCGGAAGTCATTAAGGCTCGAGGCAGAGATGTGTTTTGGACAACTGCCTGGGATAGTGACAGGTTGAATAGTGTCAGTTAAGACCCCGGTGGGTCTTGGACTTCCTGACTGGCAGACCCCAGGTGGTGAGAGCAGGCAACTGCACCTCCTCATCCATCACCCTCAACATAGGGGCCCCCCAGGGCTGTGTTCTGAGTCCCCTCCTCTACTCCCTGTACACACACGACTGTGTGGCTCAGCGGAGTAGCAATACAATCGTCAAATTTGCTGACGACACAGTGGTGGTGGGCCTGATCTCTGCCAACGACGAGAGGGCCTACCTGGAAGAGGTCAAGGTCCTGGCGGGATGGTGCCAGGAAAACAGCCTCTCCCTGAACGTCAGCAAAACAAAGGAGATGATTGTGGACTTCAGGAGGTCGGGGGTCAAGGACTACAGCCCCCTCAGCATCGACGGGGCACCGGTTGAGAGAGTCAACAGCTTCAAGTACCTCGGAGCCCACATATCCGAGGACTTGACATGGACCACACACATTAACAGTGTGGTGAAGAAGGCACGACAACGCCTCTACTTCCTCAGGCGCCTAAGGAAGTTCCAAGTCAGCCAGAAGATCCTTAAGAACTTCTACTCATGTACAATAGAGAGCATCTTGACCGGCAACATCACCTCCTGGTTTGGGAATAGCACTGCAAAAGACCGAAGCAGACTACAAAGAGTGACACGTTCAGCCGAACGCACAATTGGAGGGGGGCTCCCCACCCTCCAGAACATTTACTACAAGCGTTGCAAGGGCAAGGCTAAGAGAATCATTAAAGACTCCAGTCACCCGAACAACTGCCTCTTCGAACTGCTGCGGTCAGGCAAGCGATACAGGAGTCTCAAGGCGAGCACAGAAAGACTCAGAAGTAGCTTCTATCCCCAGGCCATCAGGCTGCTAAACGAACAATGAATGAACACTACACAACAACAACCACCAAACGCACATAGCACACACATCCACACGCACACACTCACTTTAAACAAACACACTGTAGCACCCACTCCACACACTTTATAGCACACACCCACTTTAAACAAACACACTGTAGCACCCACTCCCCACACTTTATATTTATGGATGAAGGATTGCACTACAACTCGTACACCTTACTGTAAATTGTACCTAAAATTGTACCTCATCCCATTTCTGCTTTGCACTAGATAGTACTGTACATTAGTACACTGCATAGTATTGTATATTATATGGTAACTCAGAACATTGTACATATGTCTATACCGAACACTGTGACCTCATTTTCTTCTTCTAAATTCATGCTATATTATGTTATTATGTTATTTGATACTATCTTGTCTAGCACAGTCTCTGGAGCGTAACAGTAAGAAGCATTTTGTATGAAAGTATTCTGTACTTCTGTATGACAACTATTAAAGAACTTGAACTTGAACTTGGACAGTTGCTCAGCGCACTTCCTGAGCACTTTGCCGGGGATGCCATTCAGGGCCAGCTGTGTGGGAGTCCAGGGTGTCCTGAGTGTCAAACATACTCCAGTCCGTGTGGGAGTCCAGGGTGTCCTGAGTGTCAAACATACTCCAGTCCGTGTGGGAGTCCAGGGTGTCCTGAGTGTCAAACATACTCCAGTCTGTGTGGGAGTCCAGGGTGTCCTGAGTGGCAAACATACTCCAGTCCGTGTGGGAGTCCAGGGTGTCCTGAGTGTCAAACATACTCCAGTCTGTGTGGGAGTCCAGGGTGTCCTGAGTGGCAAACATACTCCAGTCCGTGTGGGAGTCCAGGGTGTCCTGAGTGTCAAACATACTCCAGTCTGTGTGGGAGTCCAGGGGGCCTGAGTGTCAAACATACTCCATTCTGTGTGGGAGTCCAGGGGGGCCTGAGTGTCAAACATACTCCAGTCTGTTTGGGAGTCCAGGGGGGCCTGAGTGTCAAACATACTCCATTCCGTGTGGGAGTCCAGGGGGGCCTGAGTGTCAAACATACTCCAGTCCGTGTGGGAGTCCAGGGGGGCCTGAGTGTCAAACATACTCCAGTCCGTGTGGGAGTCCAGGGTGGCCTGAGTGGCAAACATACTCCAGTCCGTGTGTTGGAACAGCTGCTGCAGCTCAGAGTCTGGCCATATTATGACTGTTCTGACTGAGGGCTTCACACGTTTGATGAGTGGGGTGTACTTTGGGAGCATCAACAAAGAGAGGTGGTCAGATGGTCCCAGGTGAAGGAGGGGCATAGATTTGTATGCATCAGCCTATTGGTGTGACATGGTCTACTGTCCTGTCTCCTCAAAGGTTTTTATAGTTTTTTCCTCCACAGATATGGTCCTGGCAGTCCAAAATGTGGGACAGCATGGAATTGAAATCCCATTACTCATGTAAACATAATCATGCAGATCTGTGCCACAAGAAGTGAGATGGAAAAACTGGGTCACTTCAATCACCTATAGTTATAAGACTAGAATACTTTATTAAAGGGGAACTATCTTATAAATGGCCTCCTTGAGTGTTTAGCATTGTTTCCTAGCTATGTGAACTTATATTAATATGATCTATGTCTCTAATTCTCATATTGGCGCATTCTTCCAATTCTCCTCTCACAATATTCACCCTCACTGAACTGAGTCATCTGAAAATGTTCTGATTTGTGATGTCAGAGAGACACCGCTGCATGATAATGTGGCTGTGTGGCATCAAGTACATGATGAGCTGCACACAGTGGTTGGATTGGAGCCCAGGCTCAAAACGTCTCGAGATCTTGAGGTAGAAAATTTTTTGAGGACTTGATTAGAAATACAAAACAATGGAAAAAAAAAATTACAGAGGTGTTCCATAGACTCACAGAAATTGTGTAAAAGTGCCCAAATAGTGAAAGAAATAGTAAAATAGTTCCCCTTTAAGAGTTTCCTGTTAAAGACGGAAATGACTAGTGCTGTTTTTTATTATTATTAGTATTACTAGTATTATATATATTCATCATCAGCATCATCATCATCATCATCATCATCATCATCATCATCAAAATATCACTGTTGTGGCCGAGTGTGTTGTCTCACCGCAATATATATAGCGACAACAAACCAAAATAGTTAAAACAATAAATATATGTTAACTTTATGTCTGAAAAGGAGTAGGAAGAAGTATAAACATATTTAATCCTACCCTTTCTCTTAGGGCTGGGCGATATGGAAAAAAATCATATCGCGATAACGATATGATAATTTTATTTTATTTCTCGATATCGATAATTATCGAATTGTTATAAGTATAATTTTTTTTTTTTTTTTTTTAACAACAGATGTATGTTTATTTTGCAGCAATTCTTTGTCATTGCCGCCATCTTTAGTGTTACATCCCCTCACACTCCAGTTCTCAGGCTGCAGCTGTTTTAAAAGCTAAAGTAAACCGGCTTCTCTGCTGGCTGTGGCTCCAGAGGAGTTGAACAGTTCTGGCTCTGCTAGTTTATTTTCGATCTTTTGGCGCTTTTTTGGTGGACAAACCACCGCACATGTGCACTGTGACTCGTGACTGGAGTCTAGTTCTGCTAGCACACATAGCCTACTGTGTACAGATGGTTTCAAAATGTATTTTAAATTAGAAAGCAAACAAAATAAATGGACAAGAGAAAAAGAAATCTGAATTTGGTCAGTATTGTCATTTGGACAAGCAAAGCCATTACTTTAAGTTGCAGGCAAGAAAGACAAGTCTGTCCACTGTCTCTGGTTTTAAAACTGCCCTGTTGCAGGTAAAAAAAAAAAACGATTTTTCGTTTTTTTTTTATTTCGATATTCGATATCGATTATTAAAATATATCGCGATATTTATCGTTATCGTTATATCGCCCAGCCCTACTTTCTCTACTACTAAGTGATTGTAATTATACATCATTCTAAGTCTAAATGCATACATACATACACATATCTACACATACATGTACTGTTCTTTATACATTTAAATATATGTACCCACAATAATAAATTCAATAAATAAATAATCTATGTAAACACCTGGTGATTGTCGAAGCCCTTCTTCATCCCGGTACCTGGTGAGAATCCTGTCCTTATAGCTCTTTTTAAACTGGTTCATGTTTGTACCTACTGGTGAGAATCCTGTCCTTATAGCTCTTTTTAAACTGGTTCATGTTTGTACCTACTGGTGAGAATCCTGTCCTTATAGCTCTTTTTAAACTGGTTCATGTTTGTACCTACTGGTGAGAATCCTGTTCTTATAGCTCTTTTTAAACTGGTTCATGTTTGTACCTACTGGTGAGAATCCTGTTCTTATAGCTCTTTTTAAACTGGTTCATGTTTGTACCTACTGGTGAGAATCCTGTCCTTAAAGCTCTTTTTAAACTGGTTCATGTTTGTACCTACTGGTGAGAATCATGTCGTCAGCTCTTTTTAAACTGGTTCATGTTTGTACCTACTGGTGAGAATCATGTCGTCAGCTCTTTTGAAACTGGTTCATGTTTGTACCTACTGGTGAGAATCATGTCGTCAGCTCTTTTTAAACTGGTTCATGTTTGTACCTACTGGTGAGAATCCTGTCCTTATAGCTCTTTTTAAACTGGTTCATGTTTGTACCTACTGGTGAGAATCCTGTCCTTATAGCTCTTTTTAAACTGGTTCATGTTTGTACCTACTGGTGAGAATCCTGTCCTTATAGCTCTTTTTAAACTGGTTCATGTTTGTACCTACTGGTGACAATCATGTCGTCAGCTCTTTTTAAACTGGTTCATGTTTGTACCTACTGGTGAGAATCATGTCGTCAGCTCTGGCTACCAATCAGAGTTAATGGGGGAAGCTCAGAGAGAGAGAGAGAGAGAGGTGCTGTGCTAGCTTAACAGGAGAAACACTGCATTGGAGTGATTGATTGATTGAACATTTTATTATCAGATTGCAGAATGGGTACAATAAAGTACAGCTCAATACACACAATTGTTAAGGGGATGCAGACCAGAGAAAGACTTTCGTCTTGTTTACATCAGGGTCCCCCATTTTCAATTCATCATAACATATATGACCTACATGACATACAGAGACAGTACTGCTACATCTATACATTTATGACATACCAGATTTACAAATACAGTACTGTTTTTTTTTCTTTTTTTCATGGTCCATACAAACAATATCTTGACTTCTCCTTAATTTATCTCGGCCTTCTGCAGTACAAATTGCATCAATTGTTAATAATTCTGAGTTAAAGTGCAGAAGTACAAGCACACAAGGACCCATACAGTCAATAACATCCTATAATTATTTTTTTCTAGACAAACAAAAACAATAACCAAAAATAACAGATAACAAAATAATATGTTAGGGTGCATCTCCAATAAATTTGCATCTACCATAAAGCAAACTAATAACAAAATAATATGTTGGGGTGCATCTTCCTGACACTCAACTCCTTTTACACAAGGTTCACTTAACAATTGACCCGAATGGACATTTCTATACACCTTAAACAAATGAAGATCGTAACGGTGTAATGTACATTATCCATCTTTCCCATTTCTTCTAAACTTATCCTGTTGCAACCTAAAAGAAAAAGTAATTCTTTCCATCTTAAAAATATAAATAATATCAATCCAATCATCCACTGTAGGAATTTCTGTTCTTAACCACTTTCTAGTAATGGCTTTCCTGCTAGCCGCACTTAGTATCTGAAATATATATATCTATCCCCACTTGGTACGTGTGGAGAGAGATACTATGATCTCTAGAGTGAGTAGAGATACTATGATCTCTAGAGTGAGTAGAGATACTATGATCTCTAGAGTGAGTAGAGATACTATGATCTCTAGAGTGAGTAGATATACTATGATCTCTAGAGTGAGTAGAGATACTATGATCTCTAGAGTGAGCAGAGAGATACTATGATCTCTAGAGTGAGTAGAGATACTATGATCTCTAGAGTGAGTAGAGATACTATGATCTCTAGAGTGAGTAGAGATACTATGATCTCTAGAGTGAGTAGATATACTATGATCTCTAGAGTGAGTAGAGATACTATGATCTCTAGAGTGAGCAGAGAGATACTATGATCTCTAGAGTGAGCAGAGAGAGATACTATGATCTCTAGAGTGAGTAGAGAGATACTATGATCTCTAGAGTGAGCAGAGAGAGATACTATGAGTCCTTGGACCAAGTGCCCAGATATGACATGTCGGTACCGGTGAGGCGGCAAAGTTTAGTTGTGATTTTTTTATTCCTATACATCCCTAGATTAGGTTTTGATATGATAGACCTTGCTGACTGGCAGCTTTTTAGTGGTTATCACCTCAAACCCCCCTTTTTGGTATATGGCTCTGGCGAAATTGTGTAAAGGCATACATTAATTCAATAAAATTACAAAAATCGACTTGGTAGTCTAAAATTTGTCATGTAGTATCTTGACACATAGGGGTAAGTAGCAGAATAGTATTTTGGGGCATGCTACCATTGTATTGTTAAATATGACCTGCATCATCCACAGAAACACAAAGAAATATACTGTCCGCTTAACAAATAACAACAAAGATGGTTATTTTCCAGCACATTACGGTGAATATCACTGCCTCACTTGTATATAGAAAACTTCCCATATCCCTAAGCTTCAATTTAAGCCCAAGATGACCTTTCTATCTTGAAAATGACTCTTTCTGTAGCCAAAATTCTGCACTATACCTCAAATCTGTGAAAATTGTATGTTCAAAAAACTAAAAAGTGCCTCCCCTGGAAATCATCTTCTTTCATTATATCATCTCCTTTGGGTGTGTTGAACTATTAGCCAGCCACAGATACTTGTAATAAACCCTTAAGTACTAAATAATTGCAATGTATATTGTCTAATTAAGGAACCTTTTTGACAAATTATATTGTTCTTCTCAATACCTTATTCAATTGGTTTTAGAGTTAGATAGATAGATAGATAGATAGATAGATAGATAGATAGATAGATAGATAGATAGATAGATACCTTCATTGATCCCACAGGGATACAGATACAGGACATAGAAGTAGTATAGTAATTTCAGACGAATAGCAGCACAAGACAACTTTAATATGATACAAAAATAATGTAAAATAATCTGCTGCAGAGCAAGGAGCCAACACAGTCAACAAAATAAAATAAAGTATACAGATGTATACACTCTATACAATCATCCTGTGTAAAGTAGACCGTAAAAAGGCAATCCTAGTTATGACATCAGCACAAACCAAAACACAGGTGACATACAGTATCAGCTATAACAGAAATATGTTACAATGTCACATAACATCACTGAGTCACAGACGTTCAATTACCTAGCCCCTTGTTATCATTACTTTAAAGGAAAGGAAACAGTTGTGCATATTTTACTTTTTTCTTTTCTGTCATCGTACAGCACCACACACCAGTGTCCTTTCTGTCCTCCAGTGATGTCATCGTACAGCACCACACACCAGTGTCCTTTCTGTCCTCCAGCGATGTCATCGTACAGCACCACACACCAGTGTCCTTTCTTTTTTCTTTCTTTTTTTGAGTGGTGCAACCACTCCAAGGAACACCAATGTCCGTCCCTCCTTATGTCCATCTTTATGTATATGTCCCTATGTTTAGGGTACCAACAGGGTACTTCAGATTTTTTTTTAATCATCATCAGTATCTGAGTCTGTCAGCTGTGCAGGGGTCTCCTCCTCACTGCATTGGTTGGCACAGGTTTGTAATTTACACAGGTTTGTGCATTTCAGCCCATTCTTGAGACATGTGCACTCAGGTAGTTTGCATGACCTCACACACTTGCAGGATAGCAACTGCAAGACAGCATCTAGAAGCTCTGTGAGTGATGCCTGACAGATATCACCTTGGAAGCTATCAATGCTCCTCAGTGCTTCTTCCATGTGTGACATCTCTGTTGGATGTTTCTCCTTTATCCACAGAAGGAAGCCTTTCCAGGCAAGCCTCATCAATGCTTCATAGACAAGCTTGTGCAACCTGACAGCTCGATTGTATTTTCTGCCTTCCATCACACCAGTTACTGACCCTTCCGCAACAACTTCAGACTCCACACAGAGGTCCCTCAACCCTGCATCTTGGAATCGTTTGCCCAGAATGGAAAGCAGATTGCAAATAGTGTCTGGGACAGACATTCGAGCAAGCAGCCAAACAAGGTTCTTTGCCTTTGCATCCTGGACTTGTGCTGTAGTGTCAGCATCTACACTTGGGGTTTTTGGTGGCCCCACTCTCTGTCCAGAATTGTACGTAGGTAGCAGCAATGTTTTGGGGCTGATACTCCTCTTCCTTGACTTGGTGACTGTAGGCATGATCCTTTGAGGTGCATGTCCAATGACTTTTGCCTGGACAGCTATGCCATTGACTCGGTGAGAGGTTCCTGCTCCACTACATGTTTCCTCTAGCCGGTCTATGTTGTCATAAGCCAGGGTGGTGAAAACATTTTGGTAAATGTTTGCCGGTAGTGGTAGGTCATCTCTTGACAGTTCCATCTTCTGCAGACACAGTGCTGTGTCAATCTCTTCAAACTGTGAATAGGAGCTACTATGTTTTCTTCTATTTTCCTCCAAGATGCTAATGCTTGGGAGTCAAACCATGTTGTCAATGGACTTAATGAGTACGCCTTAAAATATAGGAACAAATCTGGAAATGCCATGCCACCATCTGCTTTATTTCTCTGTGCGGTGGATCTTTTTATACGTGGTGGTCTGTTATTCCAAATAAATTTGTATGTGGAGGAGTGTAATCTTTTCCAGTAACCCTCTGGAGGGGGTAACGGTAGCATTGAACAGATGAAGTTGATTTTAGGTAGTACATCCATCTTAACTATTGATATCCGTGCTTGTACTGTGTTTTTAAGTTTTGCCCATCTATCAAGGTCGTCTTTGATTTTATTTTGGATTTTTGTGTAGTTGTGCTTCACCGTTTGTCTTATGGTAGGGAATATTTCCACTCCCAAGCATCTGAAATGTTTTACCATCGGTATCTGTCCTGGGAGGGTTGTATCTTTTTTTGCAGGGGTGTTAAGTGGAAGGAAAGCCGACTTCGGCCAATTTATCTTAAATCCCGATAAATCACCAAAGTCAATCAACTTGAGCAGATGAGGCAATGTGGTGTTGGGGTTTTTCATGAACAATATTACATCGTCCGCATATAAATTTTTTTTTTGTTGTGTGCCCTTGATTACGATAGGTTCTATGGATTGGGATTGTCTTATATATTGTGCTAAAGGCTCTAATGATAGATTGAACAGTCCGGGACTAAGAGGACAACCCTGTCTGGCAGAGCGTGATACCGGAAATATTTCCGAGATGATTGTGCCTGTTGTAATCATGGCCGATGGGTCTTTGTATAATACTTTAATCATATCGATGAATCCTTTTCCTAACCCCATCCTTTCTAGCACTGCCCACAGATACGACCATTCCAGCCTGTCAAAGGCCTTCATAGCATCCAAGGACAGCATCGCCTTAGGTATGGTGTCCTCCTTGTCGGCATCAAGTACGTGCAGTATACGTCTTATGTTCTCAGTGATCAGGCGGCCTCCTATGAAGCCAGTTTGGTCCGGGTGAACTAAAGACGTCATATGCTTTTGTAATCTGATGGCTAATACCTTAGAGTACAGTTTGATATCTGTTCCGAGGAGGCTTAAAGGTCTATAACTACTAGGGGTGGGAATCACCAGTTTCATCATGATACGATACGATATTGATTCTTTGGACAACGATACGATATTTGCCGATATCACAAAGTCTCTCACGATACAATACGATACGATTAGATTCAGGTGCCTGCGATCGATATGAGATGATATCATATGCCCATTTAACACAATCAGTTATGAGACTCGCCACAGGATTTTCAAAATAAGAGTATCGATATGAATCGATCTTATTACATCGCATCGATCCGATTCGATCGTTGATAAATACATCGATGTATCGATCTGGATCGATGTATCGTCCCACCCCTAATAACTACCGCACTCGTTGGGGTCTTTGTCTTTTTTAAGGAGGACTGTTATGAGTGCAATATTGTCAATTTTATGGAAGTTCCCCTCCTTGACTGAGTAAGATCATATTTAGTAATAAGGGGCCAATTATGTCCCAACAAGAAAGGTACATTTCTGATGGGAAACCGTCTCTTCCTGGAGCCTTACCACTTTTCATTGCGGTTATGGCCTTCTTGAGTTCCTCTAGTGTGATCGGTATTTCTAACTTTAGCGTCATCCTCTGAAAGTTTAGGGAGAATAATTTGATTAAGAAATGTGTCCATTTTGTTTTGATCGAAGGTCATTTCTGATTTATATAAGTCGGAGTAGAATACTTTGAATGTATCGTTTATTTTTACAGGATCTGTTACAAGTACTTGTTGTGCTCTAATGGTAGTTATATCTGCAAATGTTGCATTAATTCTTAATCGCATGGCTAATAGGTGGCTGGGTTTGGAACCATGGGAGTACTGCTGTTGTCTTGTGCTGCGTATTTGTATTTTTCCGATTGTTGTCTGTATATGGCATTGATCTCTATTTTTAGTACGTTAACTTGATTTTCTAGTCGAGTTGAGTTGTTGTATTTCAGAGAATTAAATAACGTTGAGTAAAGAGTTTCCAGCTCATCCAGTTTTGTGCTTTGATTCTTGCGCATTTTGGAGGAAAAGCTATCCGTGAAGTCTTTGATCATTCCCTTTACCGACATCCATATTATTCTGGGGTCTTGCACCGAGTTTGCATTCTCCCGTTGGAATACTATAAGAGCTTCTTTGAGTTGTGTAATGAATTCCTTGTTGTTATTAAGCAGCAACGAGTTAAATCGCCATCTTGGGGCTCGGGAGGATAGTATACCAAATGTACCTTTAAGGAGTAAATAACAGTGATCTGATAGTGCGTTGGGTATCATTTCCACTTCATAATTATCAAATAGTCTCTGTGATGCAAAGACATAATCTATTCTGGATAGTGTCTTATGTCTCGCCGATCGACAAGAGTACTTACGGGTCGTGGGATTAAGTAACCGCCATAAGTCCTTTACACCTGTAATCTTTGACCAATCCTTTAATGCCTTCGATGAATTCTTTTGTTCGCTGGAAAAGGCGAGGTAAGATTTGTCCATCCTTGGGTTCCAGATGGCATTAAAATCCGCTCCTATTATAAATGAGTAATCGGGAATGTCTAACATTGCATTGGTTAGTGTAGTGAAGAAATCGTCTTCGTACAAATTTGGGGCGTATACCGCTATCAACGCTATTTTCCTGTTCTTATGTTCAATCTTAGCTATAGTTATCCGACCTTCTACATCAGACCATACTCCCTTTAGTACAATATTCAACTTACGTTTAACGACTATTGCTACACCCCGAGTTCTCGTACCAATAGAGGAGTGACTGATATTATGGTATATGTTGTCCGCTAATTTACCTATGTCTTTCCCTAGAATGTGTGTTTCGCTTAGCAGAGCAATGTCCACATGTTCTTTTTTCATCAGTGTGAGCACGCTTTTGCGTTTGAGTTGGTTATTTATTCCCCCGGTGTTCCATATCATTATATTCAAACTAGCCATAGTCTATACATGTTGCATTGTAATTTTTGGTAATGCTACTAGAGTGCGAGGCAATAATAGATATACATCCCACTAGTGAGGTCCCGTTGAGAGCCGAGCTTAAAAACATACATATATACAAATAAAAATCCCCTACCCTTCCCTCCCACCGAGAGTCGTACAGGATTGTGTTCCATGAACACAACCTTTGCGTATGACTCCCTCCCTTGCACCACCGGATATCCCAGAATGATCCAATTATCCTTAACATTCCTATGTATACCATAGGATCTAACACTCTAAATTCTACCATAAGTAGAATGTCGACTGTGGCTTGGCCACTTACCCGTAAAAAATAAATAAATAAAAATGTTAATGAGATAAACTAAAAATAAAGACTAAAAATAAGCTTCAATTGTCATGCCCTAATCACTTACATTTTATATGAACTTGTGTAATTTATAGTAACCCATGAATAATATGAAGGTATTGAACTGAAGAGAGAGCCTCAATAAATCAGAGAGAGCGGATGAAAAAGAAAAAAAAACAAGTAAAAGGAAGAGAACATTAACTTAGATCTTAAAAGAGCTTTGCTATGCTTAAACATCTAAAGTATAAATTGGAGAAGTAGTGAAATTATTTCCCATTAATAAAAAACAGTTTTTAAATACGTATATGCAGCATTTCCCCTGACCGGGGTGGGCGATGATCGTTGTGTAGAGTGATCTTTCAGCTGGCCGGCTATGATGGCTCTGTGGTTCTGCATCTAGATAGCTGTTGATTATTCCCCCGAGGGGCTTCTGGTAGAGTGGATGACCACGTATTGCTGATATTCCAGAATGCTCCATATATCAAAGAATGCTTCGATGTTCTAGATTATTCCAATATGTCATTTTTACATTGTCTGAATGTTCCAGTATGTTCTGGAGTGTTCCAATCTTAAATCCAATATGTCCGCAATAATATAAACACGTCGGGGAAAGCATTCAAAAACTCTGAGCACGTAGGTCTCTCTGTCCCAAATCCTCGGTTATTAAAGGTTGTACTATATGGTGACCTTGCATAACTGAGATTTAAAAGGCCATTTATACACTATTCTGCGTGTTGTTCAGACAGGAATTTGGCTGCATCTTCAGGCGAGTTGAGGAGAACCCTTGCTCCTTGTTTGTCGACGATGCGAAGTATTGCAGGGTATATTAGTAGGGGTTTGTATTTCCCCAGGTATAGTTGAGACATCACCGTCTTGAACTGTCTAGAAGAAATGTAGAAAACAGAAAAAAATAGAAGAAAACATAGTAGCCCCACATAGACTGAAGGACATAGCATACACTAAACTACCAATCAAGCACTGTGAACGAAAATTTGGCCCCATAATTACTCATGCGATCCGGATATGGCGTGAATCACAAAAAAAAAATCCTAACCCACAAGAATGGCACAATCATACTCCCTTATTCAATAACGATGCTCTCTTAATTGGAAAACGACCTATAAGATTCCCTATATGGGAAGAGCAAGGCATACACTCATTAGGGGATGTTTTTAACAAACAGGGTTTTTGTAGTGATAAAGAAATACGCAAAAAATTTAATCTCACCAAGTCCACATGGCTTTTTCACAAACAGTTAGAGCTATGTTTGAAGTCTCACGGTGTTCCATTAGACAGACCAATTGAACACCACAGATACCACAAATTCTTCTACTCAAGAGAGACATCGAGAGGTTTTGTTTCAGAATTTTATCATCAATTACTAACGTCCTCGTATGAAACCCTCCAACTTGACTCTGTCTGGAGGAGGGATTACCAGACCTGGAAAAGGACTTTGATTGGCAAGGAGCCTGGGCAAATGTCCGACTTACATCAAGGAACCCGGATCATCAACAAATCAATCTTAACTATATTCACAGGACATACTTGACTCCTATAAGACTGTGCCGAATGGGGCTCAAACAAGATTCCAAATGCACCCAATGTACAAATGGGGACGAAGGGACATTTATGCACATGTATTGGGACTGCTCACCAGTTAAGGCATTCTGGAAAGATGTGACCCAACAAATATCAAAACTCGTATCTTGGAATATACCTGTACACCCCTCGGTATTGCTGTTGAATGATGTTTTTGAGTTTGCAGTGAATCCACAGCTAAAGAGATTGGTTTTATCGGGTATCACAGTAGCCAAAAAGCTGATCGCATCACGCTGGTTTCAACCGGAAAAAATGTGCCGTAAAGTTTGGTTTCTTACATATCTCGATGTAATTTACCATGAAATATCTACAGCAAGAATTCTGGGTCTCAATGAATCCAAAATGTCAATGTGGTTAGAAGTGGTGGAGAGAATAAAAGCTAGCTTATAATGGTAGTGTCTGGTTAGGTGCAAGGGATAGTGGAGGTACTTCTCAAGGTGGGGTCCGGGAGGGGGGGGTTCGAGCTGAGCATATGTGTGTAGGTTTTTTTTTTTAGATAACAGGTATTATGGGTATATCTTATATAAGACAACTAACTAAAAGGTGATCTCATTGGATGTGCCCTGACAATTAATGCTTGTATATCTTATCGTGTGTTGTCATGTTTGTTTATATGTTTGTTTAAAAAATAATAAAAAAATAAAATACAAAACTGTGAATAGGACACACTATGTCCAAGCCGGTTCAGAGTGTGCACCAATTCCGTGTTTCCTGTCAAGGACTTCACAGCAAAGGGCAGAAGTACATGTTTTGGTGGCTTGATTCTGCCACATGTGACTGCAAAGACCAAGTCACTACCAAAAGAGGTGACAAGTCGTTTTACTCTTTCAGACGGGCTGTTGCAGTTTCCATTCAGTAGTGTTTGCAAGAACTGAGTGATGGATTCAGGAATTAAGAATTCACCTTGTTCTACATCAGGTGGCCACACTTGTTTGGTGTCTTGTTTTTTAATAGCATTTCTCATCAGCAAAGCTGCCTTTGTTACAGCATCATCAGGGTTCACTGATCTGATATGTTGCAGTTCTATTTTCAAGGACAATACTGTTTTGACAAGCTCAGTCCTTGATAGGCTGTCTGGGTATAGAAGAAGCTTTCCATTTTCATCAGGAAACATATGGATGGATCCGCCAAGCTCGTCTTCCATCCTACGGCGGATATGTTTCTTAGTTGAGTCCTTGATCTGGCTGACACCAAGAGACTTCATGGATGATTCTAGTCTTGATGAGAAGTTTGTCATGGGTATTACTTCTGGATTGGGAAAGAGTTCATTCCTAATGTATGAAAACACTTCGTCATAGGCTTTTTTTTCTGCTACCTCATACTGTTTTTCTGCATCTCCACTTTCTTTCCTTGACTTAGAGCAGGTAGCAGGCTTCCCAGATGTAATATGAGATGTGTATGCACGGTAGCAAGACCTATGATATTGGCCCTCAGCAGCAACAAGCTCTCTACTAGTGATAGCAAGCATTCTCTGGTCCAGTTTGATGACTGCTGCTTTTCTGATCATGTCATCTGCGCGCAACTCTGAACATTGTATGAGAGGTTCCCTCGTGTTTTGGCCCTTCATATACTTGCTTGATTTTTCGCAGAAGATACACTTCACTTCATACACTATTGATTTGCTTGGTGCATCTCTAGATGGTCTTCTAGAAGTTTCTTCTGCTGCTACAGAGGCAGATGCTGTTTTTGAGGCAGATGCTGTTTTTAGAGTGATAGTGTCTAGTGATTTTTTCAATGTGAAGATGCTACGGCATCGGCGATGATACAGTACTTTTGGAATTTCTCCTTCACACAAGTCTTTGGCTATGTCCAAAATTGGGATATTATGTCTGATTTCTGCTGCCCTCAGCAAGGACTTCCATGAGTCCATGTTTTGGGGTGACACCAGGTTTGAGTCAGAAATCCCGTCAGAGCAGTGGATGATGCATACCTTGCTGCTGCCTACGACTGAAGTTGGATTCATTTTTTCACGAGGACGTGACACTCTGAAATAGACAAATTAATATTTAGTTGTTACATTAATTAGCTTGAAATCTGACGCTAATGCACTTCTAAAGTAGCACTAAACAAACAAAAGTCTCTAAACAAACAAATATATATATATATTTGTTTAAACCCAAGAATAAAAAGTTAGATTTGTCTTACCAGTCAGCTGTGTCACATTCAGCTTTGATTCCTGTAAGAACTGCTCTATGATGGCGTGACTCTCTGAAATAGATAAATCAATATTTTGTTTTTACATTAGCTTGTAGATCGGCTATTCAGGGCTAATGTTCAAATTCACTTTTAGGACCCCTGCATGATGCCTTACGTTATTGCCCTTATGCAATGAAACATACAGTTAGTAACAAAATATGTCTCTAAACAATCAAATATGCTTCTTAAATTCTCATGCACATGTGTATACATATATATTGTATATGTGTTTTCATAACCCTTAACATGTAGTAACATTTAAAGTTGGATTTATCTTACCAGTCAGCTGTGACAGCTGTGTCCCATTCAGCTTTGATTCCTGAAAGAACTGCTCCACCACCAAATAATAGGCCACACCCACTTCATCAACTAATTTAATTGGACACAGGTTTGTTTAATTTATAAAAAGGAATGTCCAAAAAGAGTGTTATAGAAATTTGTATGTGCTATTGGCTGTCTGTGTTCTTTTTGGAACTGATGAAAATCCGCCTATAGAGGAAAATAACAAACAGTCAAAAAATATAAAAAGCTGCTCCTATGGAAAGTCTATCATATTTTAATTAACTTATATTGACCCTATGAACACTTTAAAATAGGTAAGGTTTTGCCGCCTTTTCGGTACCGATATCTCGTCCGGCCCAAGGACTATATGATCTCTAGAGTGAGCAGAGAGAGATACTATGATCTCTAGAGTGAGTAGAGAGATACTATGATCTCTAGAGTGAGCAGAGAGAGATACTATAATAATAATAATAATAATTAATTTAATTTATATAGCGCTTCTCAATAACCCGAAGTCGCTGACAGTAGTCGGGAGCAGGGGTACAAACAAAGAAACGAAAGCAAAGAAACAAAAACAACAAAGAAACAAAAACAAAAGGAACATGAGACCATGGGGGGAACAGGGGAGACAGCCTGATAGCACAAAAAAGGACTGGAGACAGATATCAATCACTATGATCTCTAGAGTGAGTAGAGAGATACTATGATCTCTAGAGTGAGTAGAGAGAGATACTATGATCTCTAGAGTGAGTAGAGAGAGATACTATGATCTCTAGAGTGAGCAGAGATACTATGATCTCTAGAGTGAGCAGAGAGATACTTTGATCTCTAGGATGAGTAGATAGATACTATGATCGCAAGGATGAGTAGAGAGAGAAACTATGTGAGTCTGCCTCAGGGCAGCTCTGGCTGCAATTGTAGCTTACCACCACCGGTATGACTGTATGAACGAATAATGGACTCTGTGAAGCGCTCTGGGTCTCATGAAGAGCGCTATATAAATCCAAGTCATTATTATTATTATTATTATTATTATTATTATTATTATTATTATTATTATTATTATGTAGTTGGTGAGTAGAGAGGGGATTCTGTTTCCACACATGCATGGAATGTGAAAAAGAGAGAGAGAGACTGGAAAAACAACAGCTATGTGAATAGACCCTTTTTGAGCTGGTCAAACTAGAGGTGGTGGCAGAGAGGAGGATGAGAAGGAAGCTGGCCGCTATCCTGGAGAACCCCTCCCACCCCCTCTATGAGGAGCTAGCCAAGATGAGCACGTTCAGCCACACTCATACCCCCCCCGACACTCCCCTAACCACCTCTGCCAGTCCTTCGTGCCAGCAGCCATCAGACTTCACAACCATGGGCATAGACTGTGTTTTAACACTTTAAAATTTTTATTCTATATTGATTAACTGTTTGGTTTATTTTTTCACCAAACACGTTTAATAAACTAGTTAAATGTCTCAGCAGCATCGCTGCACCTCTGCTCCCATTGAGAACTCATCATAATAATAATAAATTATATTTGTAGTGCACTTTTCGTTCACTAGGATCCCAAAGTGCTAATGGATCTATGGTTAATGTACATGCTATCATACAGTTATATGCAGGTGTTTTAGTAGGTATACAGAAGGATTATATGCAGGTATATAGAGACAGATATGGATATATATAGATTACAGTGGCGGCTGCTGACCAAATTTCTTGGTGAAGCACAAAATTATTATATTATATTATATATTAAATTATATTTTTTAAACATCCCCAACGCTGCAACACCCCCATTCCTCCCAGGTGTCAGGCTCCTCATTCGCTTCCATTCATTTTGGGGACCATGTTTAAATATCATACTTCTGAAGTATAAACAAACTATACTGCTGTGACGATTTCAATAAAACAGACCATTCTGGACTTCCGGTTTAACGTACTATGGAGTGACACGCAGATTTAAGAGCTCCGGCAGAATTGCCTAATTATATAATCTAAAGGCACCCTTTCAAGAAAACGTTTTTACTAGTATTGAATATAATACACCCGTGAACTAGACAGTTTTTGTTTGGGCTTCAAAATGCCTCCAAAAGTTACTAAAATACCGTGTGCATCTCAGTCGCAGCAGAAAATAACGCAATGTGGTGCGGCCCCGCTCTCACATGAGCCTTCGATCCACTCTCTCCCAGTGGATACCAGGGAGTCAGAAGCCGCGGCCTTCAAGTTGGACATTCTCGCAACTGTGCGCAAGGATATTGCTGAAATCTTTAAAGCTGAGTTGCACTCGGCTCTGGGAAATGACCTAGTAGCCATCAAATCCGAACTACAAGCCATGAAAACTGAATGGTCAGCCAAGATAACAACTTTACAATCTGAGGTAACGTTGATAAAAGGCACAGTGGCAGGAGTGGAAGACGCGCTAACCACATGCACCGACGACGTCGCCATTTTGAAGGAGAAAGTTGAACATCTTGTCAAAGAACTGATTAAAACAGAAAATAAATGTGAAGATCTCGAATCTAGGTCTCGTCGCAACAACATACGGATTGTTGGCGTTCCTGAAGGTACAGGCTCCCACCTCACGACTGCAGCCGTCTCCAGCGACGTCAGATCAAGCCACAGGCAAAGAGGATGCATGCTATATCTGACACTGGTGAGCAGCAAAGTGATGATGATGAACTGTACATTGACAGTATAACAAAACAGCATGCAAACAAAGACAAAGAACAAGCCTTTGCAGAATTACAAATTGGAAAACAGAGGCACAAGCTCAAATTTAAAATTGACACAGGTGCTCAGGCTAATGTGATACCAGCCAACACATTCCATGAGCTATTTGGAAATGTAGTATTAAACCTGCAGGCCAGCAAGCTCTCAGGCTATGGTGGGCATGTGCTTACTGTAAAAGGGGCCTGCAGGCTAACATGCAGATATAAAGAGAAGACAGTCATGCTTGACTTTGATATAATTGATGCCAATGCTCCACCTGAGAGCATGTATAGACCTGAATTTGGTCAAAATAATCCATACAGTCAATGCACAGCCCAAACCACACATGAACATCATGGATGAATATGCAGATGTGTTTGAAGGCATTGGACTATTTCCCGGTGAGTGTACCATTCACCTCAGACCTGACGTAACACCAGTGGTGTGCTCACCTCGCCGCATACCATACGCCCGGCTACGTAGTCGGCTCAAAAGTGAGCTGGATGAAATGGAGAAAATGGACATAATCCAGAAGGTCACTGAGCCAACAGACTGGGTCAATGCACTGGTGGTTGTAGAAAAACCCAAAAGGAAAAATCTTAGGATTTGTCTAGATCCCCGCCCCCTGAACAAAGCCATCCTGAGACCCTACTACCCGCTCCCTGTTCTAGATGACATTACCCCAAAATTAGCGGGTGCACAGTATTTCAGTGTGCTAGACGCCAGGTCTGGGTACTGGAATATAAAACTCAGCCATGAGTCATCCGTTCTCACCACGTTCAACACCATCTATGGCAGATATATAGGTTCAATAGACTCCCATTCGGAATCATAACTGCACAAGATGAGTTTCAGAGACGAGTGGATGAGGCCTACGAGGGACTCCCGGGCGTCGCCGCCATTGTCGATGACATCATTGTGTATGGCCGCACGAAAGAGGAGCACGATGCCAACCTGCGTGGCATGCTGGAGAGAACCAGACAGATAGGAATAAAGCTGAACAGAGACAAGAGCACCATCTGTGTGACAGAGGTGAACTACTTTGGACACACACTGACACGAGAAGGTGTCAGACCTGACCCCAACAAGAGTAAAGCAGAGCTGGAGACAATATTGGGCATGATCACGTACTTGTCAAAATTTGCCCCCAGACTCTCAGAGACAACGGCCCCGCTCCGTCAACTGTTGAAAGAGAGCAGTGAATTTGTATGGGACTCGAACCATGATGTTGCTTTCCAGCAAGTGAAAAGCATTTTAACACAAGAGCCAGGTCCAGTACTTGCCTACTTTGACCACACAAAGGATGTGAAACTGCAGGTTGATGCCTCCAAATATGGATTGGGAGCAGTCCTACTGCAGCAAGAGAAACCAGTCGCATATGCGTCCAGAGCACTGAATGAGACTGAAGTCAATTATGCTCAGATCGAAAAGGAGCTGTACACCGTGCTCTTTGGATGTAAGCGATTCCACCAATACCTGTACGGACGTCAGGTGATCGTCGAGTCAGACCACAAGCCACTGGAGACAATAATGTGCAAACCCCTTGCAGCTGCACCGCCGAGGCTCCAACGCATGATACTTCAGTTGCAAAGATATAGCATTAACATTGTTCACAAGCCTGGAAAGCAGATTCCAGTAGCAGACACACTATCTAGGAAGCCGCTAGCGTGCTGTGATGACTCACTGAGTGAGGGCATGGACTCGCAAATACACTCAGTTGTAAGCAGTGCGCCTGTGAGCGACCGGAAAATGGAAGACATCAGAACTGCTACAGCCAAAGACGAGCAGCTCTCAGCCTTGAAGAAGATCATCCAATCAGGGTGGCCAGACACTGCAAGACAATGCCCCTCTGCCATCACTGAATATTGGAACCACCGGGATGAAATAACAGAATCGAATGGCATTCTGCTTAAAGGTGAGAAAATCATTGTGCCACACTCACTCAGAGGTGACATGCTGTCACGCATACACACAGGCATGGAGAAGTGTAAGCAGCGTGCAAGAGATGTTATATTCTGGCCAGGGATGTGCAAACAAATAGAGACACTAGTTGGATCTTGTAGCATTTGCCTCGAACGACGCAACTCCATCCCCAAAGAGCCAATGCTGTCACACCCCATTCCAGAGTGACCTTGGCAGGTGATAGCCACTGATCTGTTCAAATGGAACAACACTGACTATATAGTTGCAGTTGACTATTATAGTAGGTATTTCGAGGTAGAAAAAATCACTAGCCTCACATCCACCGCTGTGATTCAGAAACTCAAGGCCATGTTTTCCAGGTTCGGGATTTGTGAGAAATTGCTCAGCGACAATGGACCGTGCTATAGCTCGCAGGAGTTCAAGAACTTTGCGAATACATGGGATTTTTAGCACATCACAAGCAGCCCCCTGTACCCGCAGAGCAACGGGCTGGCTGAGAAAACTGTGCAAACAGCTAAAGCCATCATGGACAAAGCACATGCACAGAGGTCAGATCCATATCTCAGCCTGTTGGAATACCGAAACACACCAGTGGACGGATTCAAGTCACCAGCACAGCTGCTGATGAGCCAATGTTTGCGCTCAATCCTTCCAACCACTGAGAAACAGCTGCGACCAGAATTTGCCTGTCGCAGTGCAGTTCTAGGCAGACGAGAACTGTGCCAAAAACGACAAAGGCAATACTACGACAGAAATGCCAAACCACAGCCTGCACTGCCAGTAGGAGCCACGATCCGCTTCCAGCAACCAACAGGGTCATGGAAACCCGCCACAGTCGTCGGATCAGCAGGGACCCAGTGATCCTACAACATCATCACGGATGAGGGCCACACGCTCCGGCGCAATCGGCGTCACCTCCTACAGACCACCGAGGGAGATACACGTCACGGAGTGGTCAACAGGTCGAGCCTCAGGCCACTGAGACTGTACAGCAGACTGTTGAAAATTCCCCAACTGTGCCACCACAAGGCATTACTACCAGGTCAGGCCGCTTAGTTAAGCCGAGAGACATTCTAGACCTGTGACTGTTATTACACTGTTGTTAAAAAAAAAAAAAGGAAAAAAAAAGTTGTGATTTGTGATAGATGTGATTTGCACTTATGGTGTTATATTATGGTGGTATAATTATATGGTGTTATAATTAAATGCACTTATTTTAAAAGAAGGGAAATGTGGTATCCTGAAGTAATGGTTTCGGGGAGGAAACTAACTTTTTGGCTTACCAGCCAACTGGCGAGTATCTGATTTTTTTTACCAGCCAAACAGATTTTTTTACCAGACAAAAAAAATCGCTAATTGTGATAATTACTTCTTTGTACGTCTTCGTCTAAATTGATTTTCAATCATAGTAAATTAATCACACTGTCTCTACTCTTCAAAATATTACATCATTAAATCACATATTAACATGAAAGAGGGAACTATTCTGGACTGGGTTGGGCTGAACTGGGCAGTGAAAGATGCTGGGTTGGGCTGGTCTAGGTTATACTGAATGATGAATTGAAAATGAATTGAAAATGGGGGACCCTGATGTAAACAAGACGAAAGTCTTTCTCTGGTCTGCATCCCCTTAACAATTGCATGTATTGAGCCGTACTGTACTGTACCCATTCTGCAATCTGTTAAATAAAGTTTTCATTCATTCATTCATCACAGCTCAACTACTAGGAATGTGTGTCTGACTCTTAAGTGCAGGAAATATTCATCAGAAAGGGGGGACATGATGGAGGGAATGGAAAGAGCAGGTTTGACAGGAGCAGGGTTGAAGGGCATATTGGAGTGTGGAGGAAGTGGACAAGGCATTAAGCAAACAGGACTGAAATGGGGGACCCTGATGTAAACAAGACGAAAGTCCTTCTCTGGTCTGCATCCCCTTAACAATTGTGTGTATTGAGCTGTACTGTATTGTACCCATTCTGCAATCTGTTAATAAAGTTTTCAATCAATCAATACTGGGTAGGGCAGTGAAAGAACCAAGCATTTCACTGTAATGTAATAGCTAAATAAAACAACTTGAACTTGACTTGTTACATTTGCACTCTGGTTGTATGCCAAATGTATTCTGGTTGTACTGTACTTGTGCTGTAAGATGACAATACATTGGAACCGAATCGACAACGCTAGGGGTTCAGCAGGTGTATTCTGAATGCCAAGTATGACAACATCACCGTTGTGAAGGGCATATGGGCGAGTGGTGATATGGAGGGAACCCCGGTAATAATAAAATGTCACTCGGCTGCATTTAAGCAAAGCCGCTCAGTATAGTCGTCCACTATGTTGAATGCGCGTTATGGTAGCTTGTTACATGCTAGGTAGCTAGCCGGCTAATGCTGGTTGACTTGTCATTCTCATCCGACTCGAAGGAGACGCGTCGCGTGCTGTTGTTCGCCCCCATGTCAGACCGCACTGATATCCGAAAGCGACGACTCTACATGCAATTATTTTCATCCACTGATGTGTTTTTGTAAGTTTGTCTATGTTGTCAAGCCGGCTGCCGGTGGCAGGAGTTTGTAGGTCTGCGCGCAGTGGTCTGTCCACTTCCCCTAGATGGGCGGCATCTTCTAGAAAATGAGTGTTCATTGGAGGAGCTTAGAGCGCATCTGTACAACGATGATGTTCATTGGTTATGGTCTGATTATTATGTGGCGCAAATGGGAGGAATCAAGGGGGGAGTCAGAGTTACTAGGACCGCTACTATTCCTAATTTATGCAAATGACATGTCGTCAGCTTGTGACTGCAACTTGTTCCTGTTTGCGGACGACTCAGCCCTGCTGGTCTCTGACAAGAACAAGTTACAGGTTGAAAAAGCCCTCAGCTCGGAACTAGGCAAAATCTGCATATGGCTCGCCGACAACAAACTATCATTACACATGGGCAAAACAGAGTCCATTCTCTTCGGTTCAAATAACAAACTCAGCAAGACCGACGGCTTCTCGGTTACAGTGGGTGACAATATTATCACAAGGAAAGATGAAATTACCTACCTGGGTTCCATCCTAGAGGCTAATCTTTCCTGTGACAAAATGGCATCCAATGTAATAAAAAAAGTCAACCAACGAACGCGATTCTTGTACCGGATCTCCTCTCTGGTAAACAAGAATACCCTGAAGACTCTAGCAGGAGCACTCATTCAAGGGTACTACGACTATGCTTGCACCTCATGGTACCAAAGCACCTCAAAGGCACTAAAAAACAAATTACAAACATCTCAAAACAAGCTAGTCAGACTACTACTTGACCTGACTCCTAGAACCCACCTCACCCCTGCCCACTTTGACAACCTAGGATGGCTTAGAGTAGACGACAGAGTACAGCAACTTGCAATGGGCCTGGTCTACAAGATACACTACGCGACCAAGGTACCCATGTACATGTCAAAATACTTCCCAAAGGTCAGTGAATACCACGATCACAACACCAGAGGGAGCTCCACAAATCATGTAAAACCCAGATTCGGCTCAAACAAGGGACTAAACACGTTTCGCAATTATGCCACATCAATGTGGAACGCCCTGCCTAAAGCTGTAAAGGAATGTGAATCACTACCCACCTTCAAAAACACTCTCAAAAAACACCTACGTGAGACTGCAATTCGAAACTGGCCCCCACAAATGTCCTAACCTAGTTGTACAGTAAATGACCAAGTAAGGCTTTGTCAATATTCCAATGTACAGTGTAAAATGTGTGTGTGTCCCCTACCCAACCCCCCCCCCCCCACCTCCAATGTACAGCCCTCACCCAACCCACCCAACCCCACCCCACCCAACCAACCTCCTCCAATGTACAGTTTCTATGCCAAATGTATATACACTCCTTTTCTGGACACTTTTGTATCACAAACAGTACTGTATTTGCAAATCTGATATGTCATAAATGTATAGATGTAGCAGTACTGTCTATCTGTATGTCATATATGTTATGATGAATTGAAAATGGGGGACCCTGATGTAAACAAGACGAAAGTCTTTCTCTGGTCTGCATCCCCTTAACAATTGTATGTATTGAGCTGTACTGTACTGTACCCATTCTGCAATCTGTTAATAAACTTTTCAATCAATCAATCAAAGTTCGGTTTGTGCCAGTGAGCGAATCAGCAGATTGCAGAATGATTTTTTTGTTTTGTTTTGTAATTACTAATACTCGCCAGACTGGCGAGTGCTCTTCATGAATTACTCGCCAAACGTAAAAAATACTCGCAATTGGCGAGTAAAGTGGCCTAATTTCCTCCCCCGTTTCACCCATAAGTTGGTTTAGCCCAGACTCTTGATAATGACGTCAGATACGGTGCCTGTCAGTTCATGTATGCAACCCCAAGTGGAAGTAAACAAACCTTCAGCTATAATGTCATTGTGTAAGTGATCTACAGATGCTTTCATCGTCCATTCTGTAAGTTAGCGAACGGAACAGAATGAAACAGCATCTCGTCGTGTTCTTCTTGTAACATGCTGCCTAACGTGAGGGAAACCAAACGTGAACATGTAACGGCAGCCACTCAAAGATAACTGTTAAGTGCCCACGCTAGGTCTTAGGTCAGATCGATAACTTCATAACTCATTGGTCTGCTCATCTTGACATCAAACAGCGTCCTGCGAAGTGGTTGACATGCAGAACCGAACGAGTCTACAAAATGTTGTTGTTACTACTGACCGACAAGAGATAGCGAATGCACCGTTCCGACCCCCGTCAGTCATCGACCTTAGGTCGAGTGATTGAAGTTGCGGAATCTTTTATTTTATTTGCACTGGGACGGACTCTCTTTATTCAGATGAGGTCCATTTCCCTTATCCGTTACACGTATTATCACTGTATGGCTTTACTTGATGATCCCATTATACAGAATCCACCTTTAGTCCTTAATGCATAATCATATGTCTCCTTTTACTCCGTAGGGATAAAGCCACACTTCTAAAGTTTTACATCATTAATCAAAACGCAATACGGGACCGCGTGGTTGACATATTTCTCCTTTTACTCCGTCTGGCTAAAGCCACACTCAGGAGGTTTTTTTACATCATAAATCAGGCACATTACTGGACCGCGTGGTTGACATATTTCTCCTTTTACTCCGTCTGGCTAAAGCCACACTTCTAAAGTTTTTATGGTAAAACCAGGCTTACAGAACCCACCTTTAGTCCTTAATGCATAATCCTATTTCTCCTTCTACTCCGTCTGGGGAAAGCCACACTCAGGAGGTTTTTTACATCATAAATCAGAACGCAAAGGGTGAAGTTACAAATGCAGAACACATTTCAATGCTTACCCGGCCGTCTGGTCAGAAGAAAGGATACAAAGGATATATTTATAGAGAGGTTTAATTAGAAAAGGCAAGTTACAAAAAGAGACTGAATTAGAAAATTTCCAATTCAGTTAAAATATGCATAAAACAAAACATCTCATCATTGCACGGCTTGTGCCCCGTGTCTGGCAGCAGCATCTTCATCTCTCAAAAAAAGTCTCAAATCTGCATCTTGTCTTCCAAGTCACACACTGGTAAAAACTTCAAAATCTGACTGAGAGGGAGTGAGTTAGCCTTTATAAGGGAATTCAACATCTCTTTGTCATTGGTTCAGATACAGTGATGCAATTTTACTAGCCAGTCAACGCACAATACGTAGGGTTCTAGCTCTCCTCCCATTTTAGTCATTACCTCTACTGGGAAAACCCCATTTACCTCAGAACATGAATGCCTCTTTGTTGGAGAAGTAACAGATTACCTTGTGTTGGAAAATACCCATCCGTTACTTAGCAGAGACCAGAGGCCCCAAGGTTGTCTGTCACATTCCTCAGTGGCCAAACAGTATTGAAGCGAAAGCAACTCACATCTCCAGCATGAGTACATAGTACATAGCCCAACACATCCCTCCACTTTCCATCTCATTCAGACCCCACAAAGGGTTAACCAGTTTAATGCGTCTGCCGGCCGGAGAGCTCCGGGAAGAGGCCCTGTCTGGCAAGGTCGCATAGTTATGGTCAACTCCCTACTGCAGGCTCATGGAGGGAGGGAGACAGATGCATCTGTACAGACCAAGCAGTATTGAAGTGAAAGCAACTCACACCTCCAGCATGAGTACATAGTACATAGTACATAGCCCAATAGTATATAGTACATAGCCCAACACATACTACACATATATATGCACACACTTGTACCTATCCTGCTGGCTATATTCTATGCAGACAGGACAGGGTTAAACTGTGCCGACTTGCTCTCAGCTCAGGCCTGCTCTTCACTCCGACTGCACATTAACTGTAACATAGTTTTATAAGTGTATAAAGAGTATACAGGTCATATACATAGCTCCAATCATATATAATAAACATACGAATTTTATACAAAGTGTCACTCGTTGACTTGTGGCACTTAAAATGTGTGTACACATAACGTGTTTCTATTCCATTGTCCAGGAAGAATCTACAGACATTCCCCATAATCATATATAAGATCAGGATGTCATACTACCCAGTGTCACTTAGTTGGCTGTGACACTTTACAATAACATGGCGAAGCTAACATGCAAGAGAAACACACGGCCAGCTGCTAGTTTGCTCAACTTGTGAAAACTCACGTTACAAGTAAAATGCACCACATTAAATGAGGTAATACATCAATCACAATATTACAAATAATAAATACATGTGCCCAAATAAATCAAAGTTAGAACTTTGAATGTTTGTTATAATCATGCTG